>NC_041224.1:92304129-92428014 GCF_002837175.3 Physeter macrocephalus
GCACCAACATTCGAATTATAGGGGTCCCAGAAGAAGAAGAGAAAAAGAAAGGGACTGAGAAAATATTTGAAGAGATTATAGTTGAACACTTCCCTAATATGGGAAAGGAAATAGTCAATCAAGTCCAGGAAGCGCAGAGAGTCCCATACAGGACAAATCCAAGGAGAAACATGCCAAGACACATATTAATCAAATGATCAAAAATTAAATAAAAAGAAAAAATATTAAAAGCAGCAAAGGGAAAAGCAACAAATAACATATGAGGGAATTCCCATAAGGATAACAGCTGATCTTCCAGCAGAAACTCTGCAAGCCAGAAGGGAGTGGCAGGACATATTTAATGTGATGAAATGGAAAAACCTACAATCAAGATTACTCTACACAGCAAGGATCACATTCAGATTCGAAAGAGAAATTTAAACCTTTAAAGACAAGCAAAAGCTAAAAGAATTCAGTGCCACCAAACCAGCTTTACAACAAATGCTAAAGGAACTTCTCTAGGCACAAGAGAAGGAAAAGACCTACAATAACAAACCCAAAACAATTAAGAAAATGGTAATAGGAACATACATATTGATAATTACCTTAAATGTAAATGGAGGAAATGTTCCAGCTAAAACACATAGACTGGCTGAATGGATACAAAAACAAGACCCGTATATATGCTGTCTATGAGAGACCCACTTCAGACCTAGGGACACATACAGACTGAAAGTGAGGGGATGGAAAAAGATATTCCCTGCAAATGGAAATCAAAAGAAAGCTGGAATGGATAAAGAAGATGTGGCACATATATATGATGGAATATTACTCAGCCATAAAAAGAAACGAAATTGAGTTATTTGTAGTGAGGAGGATGGACCTGGAGTCTGTCATACAGAGTGAAGTAAGTCAGAAGGAGAAAAACAAATACCGTATGCTAACACATATATATGGAATCTAAGAAAAAAAAATGTCATGAAGAGATATGGCACAGGGAGATCAGCTCGGTGCTTTGTGACCACCTAGAGGGGTGGGATAGGGAAGGTGGGAGGGAGGGAGACACAAGAGGCAAGAGATATGGGAACATATGTATATGTATAACTGATTCACTTTGTTGTAAAGCAGAAACTAACACACCATTGTAAAGCAATTATACTCCAATAAAGATGTTAAAAAAAAATAAAATGCTGGAGTAGCAAATCTCATGTCAGACAAAATAGACTTTAAAGTAAAGACTATTAAAAGAGACAAAGAAGGACACTACATAATGATGAAGGGATCAATCCAAGAAGATATAACAATTGTAAATATTTATGCACCCCAACATAGGAGCACATCAATACATAAGGCAAATGCTAACTGCCATAAAAGGGGAAATCGACAGTAACACAATCATAGTAGGGGACTTTAACACCCCCCTTTCACAAATGGGCAGATAATTCAAATGAAAATAAATGAGGAAACACAAGTTTAAATGATACATTAAACAAGATGGACTTAATATTTATAGGACATTCCATCCCAAAACAACAGAATACAGTTTCTTCTCAAGTACTCATGAAACATTCTCCAGGATAGATCGTATCTTGGGTCACAAGTCAAGCCATGGTAAATTTAAGAAAATTGAAATCGTATCAAGTATCTTTTCCAACCATAATGACAATTGTAAATATTTATGCACCCCAACATAGGAGCACGTCAATACATAAGGCAAATGCTAACTGCCATAAAAGGGGAAATCGACAGTAACACAATCATAGTAGGGGACTTTAACACCCCCCTTTCACAAATGGGCAGATAATTCAAATGAAAATACATGAGGAAACACAAGTTTAAATGATACATTAAACAAGATGGACTTAATATTTATAGGACATTCCATCCCAAAACAACAGAATACAGTTTCTTCTCAAGTACTCATGAAACATTCTCCAGGATAGATCGTATCTTGGGTCACAAGTCAAGCCATGGTAAATTTAAGAAAATTGAAATCGTATCAAGTATCTTTTCCAACCATAATGCTATGAGACCAGATATCAATTAGAGGAAAAAATCTGTAAAAAATACAAACACAATACACTACTGAATAACCAAGAGGTGACTGAAGAAATCAAAGAGGAAATTTAAAAATACGTAGAAACAAATGACAATGAAAACATGACAATCCAAAACCTATGGGATGCAGCAAAAGCAGTTCTAAGAGAGAAGTTTTTAGAAATACAATCCTATCTCAAAAAACAAGAAACATCTCAAATAAACAACCTAACCATACACCTAAAGCAATAAGAGAAAGAACAAAAAACCCCAAAGTCAGCAGAAGGAAAGAAATCATAAAGATCAAATCAGAAATAAATGAAAAAGAAATGAAGGAAACAGTAGCAAAGATCAATAAAACTTAAAGCTGGTTCTTTGAGAAAATAAACAAAATTGATAAACCATTAGCCACACTCATCAAGAAAAAAGGGAGAAGACTCAAATCAATAGAATTAGAAATGAAAAAGGAGAAGTAATAACTGACACTGCAGCAATACAAAGGATCATGAGGGATTACTACAAGCAACTATATGCCAATAAAATGGACAACCTGGAAGAAATGGACAAATTCTTAGAAAAGCACAACCTTATGAGATTGAACCTGGAAGAAATAGAAAATATAAACAGACCAATCACAAGCCTGAAATTGAGACTGTGATTAAAAATCTTCCAACAAACAAAAGCCTAGGACCAGATGTCTTCACAGGCGAATTCTATCAAACATTTATAGAAGAGCTAACACCTATCCTTCTCAAACTCTTCCAAAATATAACCGAAGCAGGAAAACTCCGAAACTCATTCTATGAGGCCTCCATCACCCTGATACCAAAACCAGACAAAGATGTCACAAAGAAAGAAAACTACAGGCCAGTATCATTGATGAACATAGATGCAAAAATCCTCAACAAAATACTAGCAAACAGAATCCAACAGCACATTAAAAGGATCATACACCATGATCAAGTGAGGTTTACCCCAAGAATGCAAGGATTCTTCAATTATGCCAATCAATCAATGCGATAAACCATATTAACAAATTGAAGGAGAAAAATCATATGATCATCTCAGCAGATGCAGAAAAAGCTTTCAACAAAATTCAACACACATATATGATAAAAACCCTCCTGAAAGTAGTCATAGAGGGAACTTACCTCAACATAATAAAGGCCATTAATAACAAACCCACAGCCAACATCGTTCTCAATGGTGAAAAACTGAAAGCATTTCCACTAGGATCAGGAAAAAGACATAGTTGTCCCTCTCACCACTGTTATTCAGCATAGTTTTGGGAGTTTTAGCCACAGCAATCAGAGAAGAAAAAGAAATAAAAGGAATCCAAATTGGAAAAGAAGAAATAAAGCTGTCACTGTTTGCAGATGACATGATACTATACATAGAGGATCCTAAAGATGCTACCAGAAAACTACTAAAGCTAATCAATGAATTTGGAAAAGTAGCAGGATACAAAATTAATGCACAGAAATCTCTTGCATTCCTATACACTAAGGATGAAAAATCTGAGAGAGAAATTAAGGAAACACTCCCATTTACCATTGCAACAAAAGGAATAAAATTCCCAGGAATAAACCTATCTAAGGAGACAAAAGACCTGTATGCAGGAGACTATAAGACACTGATGAAAGAAACTGAAGATGATACAAACAGATGGAGAGATATACCATGTGCTTGGATTGGAAGAATCAACATAGTGAAAATGACTATACCACCCAAAGCAATCTACAGGTTCAATGCAATCTCTATCAAACTACCAATGGCATTTTTCATGAAACTAGAACAAAAAATTTCACAATTTGTATGGAAGCACAGAAGACCTGGAATAGCCGAAGCAATCTTAAGAAAGAAAAACGGAGCTGGAGGAATTAGGCTCCCTAACTTCAGACTATACTGCAAAGCTACAGTAATCAGGACAGTATGGTACTGGCACAAAAACAGAAATATAAATCAATGGAACAGGATAGAAAGCCCAGAGATAAACCTACGTACCTATGGCTAACCCTTCTATGACATAGGAGGCAAGGATATACAGTGGAGAAAAGACAGTCTCTTCAGTAAGTGGTACTGGGAAAACTGGCTAGCTACACGTAAAAGAATGAAATTAGGAGACTCCCTAACACCATACACAAAAATAAACTCAAAATGGATTAAAGACCTAAATGTAAGACCAGACACTATAAAACTCTTAGAGGAAAACATAGGCAGAACACTCTATGACATAAATCACAGCAAGATCCTTTTTGACCCACCTCCTAGAGAAATGGAAATAAAAGCAAAAATAAACAAATGGGACCTAATGAAACTTAAAAGCTTTTGCACAGCAAAGGAAACCATAAATAAGACGAAAAGACAACCCTCAGAATGAGAGAAAATATTTGCAAATGAATCAACTAACAAAGAATTAATCTCCAAAATTTATAAGCAGCTCATGCAACTCAATATCAAAAAAACAAACAACCCAATCCAAAAATGAGCAGAAGACCTAAATATACTTTTCACCAAGGAAGATATACAGATTGCCAACAAACTCATGAAAGGATCCTCAACATCCCTAATCATTAGAGAAATGCAAATCAAAACTTCAATGAGGTATCACCTCACACCACTCTGAATGTCCATCATCAAAAACTATACAAACAATAATTTCTGGAGAGGTTGTGGAGAAAAGGGAACCCTCTTGCACTGTTGGTGGGAATGTAAATTGATACAGCCACTATGGAGAACAGTATGGAGGTTCCTTAAAAAACTAAAAATAGAACTACCATATGACCCAGCACTCCCACTACTCAGCATATACCCTGAGAAAACCATAATTCAAAAAGAGTCATGTACCACAATGTTCATTGCAACTCTATTTACGATATCCAGGCTATAGAAGCAATCTAAGTGTCCATCGACAGATGAATGGATAAAGAAGATGTGGCATATATATACAATGGAATATTACTCAGCCATAAAAAGAAATGAAATTGAGTTATTTGTAGTGACAAGGATGGACTTAGAGTCTGTCATACAGAGTGAAGTAAGTCAGAAAGAGAAAAACATACCGTATGCTAACACATATATATGGAATGTAAAAAAATAAAAGGTTCTGACGAACCTAGGGGCAGGACAGGAATAAAGAAGCAGATATAGAGAATGGACTTGAGGACATGGGGAGGGGGAAGGGTAACCTGGGACAAAGTGAGAGAGTGGCATGGACATATATACACTACGAAATGTAAAATAGATAGCTAATGGGAAGCAGCCACATAGCACAGGGAGGTCAGCTCATTGCTTTGTGACCACCTAGAGGGGCAGGATATGGAGGGTGGGAGGGAACTGCAAGAGGGAGGAGTTATGGGGATATATGTATATGTATAACTGATTCACTTTGTTATACAGCAGAAGCTAACACATGATTGTAAAGCAATTATACTCCAATAAAGATGTTTTAAAATAAAAAACAACTAAAAATAGAGTTACCATATGATCCTGCAATCCCACTCCTGGGCATATATCCAGAGAAAAGTATAATTCAAAAAGATACATGCACACCAGTATTCACTGCAGCACTATTTACAGTAGCCAAGACATAGAAGCAACCACCTAAGTATCCATTAACAGATGAATGGATAATGAAGATGTGGTACATATAGACAATGGAGTATTACTCAGCCATAAAAAAACAATGAAATAATTGCATTTGCAGCAACATGGATAGACTTAGAGATTATCATACTAAATGAAGTAAGCCAGGCAAAGAAAGACAAATATCATATGATATCACTTATATGTGGACTCTAAAGAACAAAAAAAGATACAAATGAACTTATTTACAAAACAGAAAGATACTCACAGACATAGAAAACAAACGTATGGTTACCAAAAGGGAAAGTGGGGGAAGGGATAAATTAGGAGGTTGAGATTAACATATATACACTACTATATATGAAATAAATAACCAACAAGGACCTACTGTATAGCACAGGGAACTATACACAGTATTTTTTATAACCCATAAGCAAAAAGAATCTGAAAAAGAAAAAATATATATATACATATATATATATATAAACCGAATCACTGTGGTGTACACCTGAAACTAACACATTGTAAATCAACTATACTTCAATAATATATGTATATTTTATTTTTAAAAATATTTTCCATGATTGACAATGCTGCTTATTTATTTATTTATTTATTTGTTTTTGGTTGCATTGGTTCTTTGTTGCTGCGCATGGGCTTTCTCTAGTTGTGCAAGCAGTGGCTACTCTTCATAGCGGTGCATGGGCTTCTCACTGCGTTGGCTTCTCTTGTGGAGCAGGGGCTCTAGCCTCATGGCTTCAGTAGTTGTGCCACATGGGCTCAGTAGTTGTGGCTTGCAGGGCTCTAGAGCACAGGCTCAGTAGTTGTGGCACACAGGCTTGGTTGCTTCACGACATGTGGGATCTTCCCAGACCAGGGATAGAACCCATGTCCCCTGCGTTGGCAGTCAGATTCTTAACCACTGCGCCTCCAAGGAAGCCCAATAGTATATGTATGTTTTTTAAAAAGGAATTCCAAGTTAGGGGAAATGATTTAAATAAATACCTTTTGTGTTAATAAATAAATAAATAAATCACAGATGCTATAGAATGTCTAGAGAATTAAGAAAAGTTTATGTACAGTTATGTTAAAAATAATTTCTAAGACTGAAATAAAGGCAGAAGCTATAGAAGAAAAGAAAAATAGATTTAACATAAAAGTAACTTTTTTATGAGTTTTAAATACCATAAATAAAAGTTTAAACAGAAGAAATATTTATAAGAAACATGGTAAAGGATTGTCATAATACATAATGGACACTTACAGATCAATATGAAAAGAATGCAAACTTTAGTGGAAATTGGAGAAAGGGAATAAACAGGTGTTTTGAAAAAAAGAACAAATACAAATTTTTAGTCAGTATATAATGAGTTCATTTGTTTTATGAAGAATGAAATAAATGTAAATTTAAATATAACAATTTTCTCAGGAATTCTGTAAAGATATAAAAGTGTGATCACATCTAATATTAACAAGAATCAAGAGAAATAATTATCACCATTTTTGCTCTAAAAGATACTTTGGCAATATATTACAAAAGCCTCCAAAATTTGTCAATCTATTGACCCAAGAGTTGTATTACTAGGAGTTTAACTGGAAAAGTAAACACACAAATACATAAAAACATATATTTAATGTTCATAGCACTATTTCTCTTAAATTAACGTTTTGGGAACACCTACATCTCCAATAATATGGCTTATTTAAAAGAATCATATATATTCAGAAACAGAAATGCTATTCATCCAATAAAAAACATGTAGATTCTCTCTGGGTGATGTGGAAAGATATTTATAATATATTGTTAAATGGCAATTAATGTATTTCTTTAGGCTGTAGCTATTGCTTCCCTCTTAAATGGTTGATAACATTTACAAGCTTTTCTTTCTCACATCTTCTATAAACCAATTTTAATCTTAATATTCACTTTGGTACTATAAATTTTATGTAAACTTCTCATATATGATATGTCACCTTAAATTGATGCCCTCTTGACTCTGACGCACTATAGGGGTGGTAGTCAGCAGCTATTCTATGTTCCACTTCCCAAATATTGGTTGGCTATATCATTTCTATGGTGTCCAGGCATATAACACTTATTCTACTCTCTTTTATATTTTTATTTTAAAAATTTTATTCTATTCTCTTCATTCTAATCTTTATTTTTATTTTACTCTTTGTTTTAAAGTTATATATAATTTATGCCTACCACCAATCCTTTTTCACTAGTTTTCAAGGTCATTTATTAGTTTTCTGAAGCTCATTCTTCAATAGTTTCCTAGAGGAAGAACTCATAATAAAAACATTCCCTGATTTGTGGCAAAACCAAACAGTTTGTCTTTAACCTGTCTACCTGAATATTGGCTTGGCTCAGTATAAAGTCCGTGGTTTACACTTTCTTTTCTTAAGTATTTTGTGGCTTTCTCCCCATTATTTTCTGGCATTGAATGTTGCTTTGGGAAAATCTGAAGCAGTCTGATATCTTTTTGCCTAAAAAGTGTCTTGAACTCCCTACAATTAACCAAAAGTTTTCTTTTATTCCTTTATATTCGTTGTGTGTACCAGGTTATGTTGCAGTGTTAAATGTTGTGTTGATTTTTCCTGAGATATTACTTTCAATTTGAATATTGTCTTTTTTGCTGTTGTTGGTTTTTTCAGGAAAGCTTTAAAAAATATTATCTTTAAATATTTGTTTTGTTAAGTTGTTTTAATTTACTTTTTAGTGTTATTTTTTCATCGATCTTTTTCTGTGTAGCCTTTTAAAAATCTTTATTTCCAATTTATTTTGACCACTTTGCATATTTTACCCCCCAAGTTTCCCACAAAATGTAGTATCCTTTGTGTTCCCGTAAATTTTGTCTTCCTTTTTATGATTAATTTTTCCACTATTTTTCTGCATCTTGTCTATTTATATTTCTCCATATCCTACATTGATGTTCTTTATTATTTGTAGTCCTTCTTCATGGAGGCAGTTTCTTTATAAAGATACTTAAGAAAATTCATGGTGAAATATTTGCTCACAATTTTTATGTGCTTCATAAAATGTTTTTCTGCAGTGTTCTTTTTTAAAAAAATTATGTTGTTCTTTTCCATCCTTTTTTCTTACAATATATTTGTGTTAATGCTATACCAGTTTATTTGTTATTACTCATCATTAAATAAATCATATATTTCTGGAACAATAATATATAGAAAGTATTGATGTATAGGGATACTTTTGTAGTCTTTTAGGCTTCACCTCCAAAGGGATCTTTTCTTCTTTACTACCACAAGAACAAAGAGCTTCCTTCAAATAATGTTTTTTGGATTTGTTTAACCTACTTGTGTTAAACTCTCCCCCTTAGCCTTTCTCAATGAAACAAAAAAAAGTTCCTGACAGCTTTTGCTGTTAGTCCTTCTCAATCTCATTCCTGCCTCTACTGTTACAATGAAGTGATAATCTTTTGCAGTCCAGAGGGAGTCCCTCACGTTCAAGAAATATAATTTTTTCCTGACATTTTCTGAGGTCTTCCACCACTAGACTAACCTTTCTCATCATGGAGCATCGTGGAGTTTTCTTTTTCTTTGTCCCTGAATGAGTATTTATATGGTTTCTAGAAAGAGAAGAGGAAAGATGCTGCCTTATTATACAAGACTATTTATAATAGTCTTGTTTCCTGTTATTCTCCTTAACAAGGATTTACCAGCTATCTGTTTAAATTTACATTTGCTGGATTTAATTGATGCACAAACAGCAATGAGATACTTAATATTATATTCTATGAGTTATAAAATTGAAAATTTGGAGTTCAGACATTGTAAGTGGGACTGCCAGTTACTTCAACAACCTAACAAAAACATCTATGGCTACAAGATACTGATATTACAATATGTAGAAGAGGTGCAAATTTGACCTGAGGTTTCTTCAAGTAACATAGTTTATGGTTATTTCTTTATTATCTCCAAGTCAATCTCTTCCAGATATTCCCACCTTTCATTTTTATCTGATAGTCTTCTAGATGACTGAGCAACTCGAAATTGTATCTTCTCATAGCTCTCATATACTTCCAGAAGATTCCACTAACAACTGATATTTAGAGGTTTACAATCTGGTTCCAGTCATGACTTGACTAACAGAGAGAATGTATAGTTTTTCGATATGGAGATCTAAACCAAAGAATATAGGGTTTAAACTTTTACATTAAAGAATTACATTATGTTTTTCCACCTTGGGATCAAATCCAACAATGAATGTGAAGGCTTATCATGAGTCTGGTACAGAGAAAGAGCATCATAGTTGTTTTCTTGTTTTTATTCAATATCATTATCATTCTTATTGTTATTCAGTAGAGAATAAAATAAGGGCTTTTGTCCCAAATAATTTTTCAGACTGAAAACACAAAGATGGTTTAAAAAATTTTATGCCAAATATTCAGTGTTTTATTAAGAGAAGAAAGGTAAGTATGAATGTATGATTGGCACATTTTTTTTTTACTTCCAAGGTTGATAAGATGGTTGATAAGTTGATAAGAACTTGATAAACAGAGACTATTTCCAGAATGAAACCAGGATCTGAGTCACTATAGTATTTTTGGCTCTTATTTACTCATCTCCAGCACATATGATATAGAATAAAGTAAAAAAAAAAATCACCATTAATAAATACAAGTAGAGTTGGAAAACAAACATTTTCTCAGAGCAACCAAAGCATTTAATGAAATGAGATCTGTATGACTATTTGGGAAATATAAATTTTGATAATTTTTCTCTAAAGCAATTTGGTAAGTTAAGAACCTTTAAAATGTCCATATCATTTTCAATTAGTATTGTTACTTAAATAAAAATTTATGAAGAAGATACCCAATATAAAATTATTTATAATAAAATTGGGAAAAAAACTAAATGCCAAATAATAAACTCTTAAAAATAGATAGCATACTCATGTAATAGAATGTCATGTAGTCATTGACAAAAATAATTTTAAAGTTTTTTCTATATCACGGATAATGTTTCACATTAAAATTTTAAGTAAAAATGCAGGCTATTTAATTTTTGTGTCACCAATTACATAAAATTAACATATATAAAGAGAAAACATATTAAAGGAAATCCAGTAAAATATGAATGATATTTACTTCTAGATTGTGGGAATAATGATAATATTTATATTCTTATTGTCTAATTTTTCTAAACTTTCTACAAACTGTATCTGTTTAGAATTATAATTTAAAATTTTTGATAATATAATAATAAAATGAATATAATCTAAAGTATTTCAGACTGAAAGAAAGGAAATTTGTCCTGTGTTAAGCTTCCTTTCTTAGTAAATGTCAAGATATTTTAATGAATTTGTCATTTTCAAACATCTCATCTTACTCTGAGAAGTAAATATCTCCCATTCTCTGAATTACCAAGCTATAATTACTTTGATCAGATTCTGAGCATTAAAAAGCTATTAAAGCTGTGGTATAACTTCCTCTCCTGTGACATTTAAACATATCCCTCCTATTATCTTTGAGGTATAATCCACCTTTTCAGGAGAACTGATCAGATTCTTACATAAAATGTTTCATATATTAGTATATTTCAAGTCATATTTAATATGAAGAGACTTTGACTTGCTTCATGGTCAACTATGAACCTTTTCACCTGCTTATCAGTGTGTATAAAGTCTTTGCTCAGGTTATGTTGTTTCTCTAATATTTTCAAAAGTTCTGTGATTTTAAAGAATTAACTATATTTGTATGAATCTAGATATATTTAGCAAGTTATACTGGGCTTTTCTGTAAATAAATAGAATCACCTTACTTATGGCCCTCAAAGTTCCAAGTGCTTTAATTCCTTCTCTTAAAAGGATATCAATATTATTAGTCACTTATTGTTTATTTTTTTAAAAAATTGAATGAGTAAATATACATTACTTACAATGTATAAGCACTGGTTGATTCTGTGTGTGTTACAAGTAGAGTGAGACATAGAAGCAGATTTTCAAGAGCACAGAATTAAGGACAAACATAGTTAACTCAAATATGAGGTAAACTGTGATGAGAGCTGTAATAAAAGAACTAATAAGTTGCTTTGCAAATATAGGGATGGAAGAAGTTATTTCTAACTGAATGGATGCATACAGACTTCTTTCATAGGCAAAATGTCTCATTTAAAGGGATGGATGTCTCATACCTTGATAACCAATGAAGGTGACTGCAACACAGTGGAAATGGGATTTATACTAGAGAATAGTTTATGTGTAGACCAGTTAATTTTGCTGTTTAGCAGCCTGCATTCTAATACTAGGAATCCTTTTGATAAGAGCTAGTTCTAGTCACAATGAAAGAGTACAAAGCCATCTCCACTGCTGGAAAACAAAAAGATCTCCTAATAATTTGGGGATGGTGGCTACAGCTTTATGTATGAAGGATGCAAGTTTGTTCACTGGGTTGATGGTTCCATTTGTCAGACGCTATTGGTAATATTGCATTGACCTAATTACGGTCATCTATAATTGCATGGCTCACAATGTCATCATGACTTCAATGGAGTTTTCTAAAAGTTAAAGGAGACAATATTCAGTAATCAATATTATATTTTAGGAGCACTATCTAATTAAATTATCCTTGCTAAATAGAGGATGCCTTTGTTCTGATTAGATCATTTTTGAAGTCAGATTCCTCAGTTAACCATTACACTAACACTGAGCAAGGAGACTGAGGCTGATGATTCTTTTTGCCAATTTTCTGGAATTAATCGGTTAATGATGCAATCTCAGGTGTACATTTTAATTTTTCTTTTATTCTGCCTCACACTTAGCTCCAGTAAGGGATAAGGGCCTAAGAGTCCTGGTCATGCCTCCAAACACAGCTATAATCCGTTAATATAATCTATCCAGAGCCAGGTAAATGAAAGTTCAAGAAAAATGGAAAAATGGGTTTCAGAAAATAGCTGACTCCAGGAAAGCTAAGGTTAAAGGAAATGCATTTATTCTGAAAAGCATCAATTAATCAGGACTCTGTCTATTTTATTAAAAGCTCTTTCGGTAAAAAGCAACAGAAATCCATTTAAACTAACTTATGTATAAAAGGGAATTTATTTTAAGAACAAGGAATTATGCCCTAGTCACACGAGGACTGATACCAGGAAATGAGAAAATCAGGCATTAAGGCAGGTATTCTCAATCTGTATGTCTTTCTGTATCACTTCCTAATTATCTCTTGCTTTTGCCTCTGTATTGAGGTTCAGCCTGCTCTCTGTGTGTGTGATTTGATGTGCACATGATGAAAGTTGACCATACTACAGTGACAGTGTTGGTTATAAATTTGTTTTTCTTCCAAATTCAAGTGGTATTAGACACTGACATGTGTGACCTAATCCCAAATTTTTGGAAGATCCTAACTGGCACAGTGGGAATGAAGTATCCACCCCATGTGCTTCCAGATATGACCAGTTGAACAGTCTCACATAATATAAGCACAGCTGCACATGTGGGGAGTTTCTACAAAAGTCTCCCTTCCTTGAGAAACTATGCTTGAAAGTTTCTATCATACTGCTCTAGTAAGGACTTTTCTTGAGGAGGAAGAAAATTTACATGAGATGTTAAACCTCATACAGCACATAAGTGGCAAAACTGGAATCAGCCTTAGGTCTGTGTCACTCCAAAGCTCCTTTCCATTGCCAGATTCACAGATGAAAGAAATGTACTAAAGTTTGTTCTTTTCTGCTGATTTTAAGAGAAAGGTGGTTCACAATGGTACAGGTAACAGAGACACTTCAGGAGAAATTTTACAGTGTGAGGAAAAATTTTTTGAACATCTTTGAGAGCACAATGAAGGCTAGGCTCACACTAAAACTGTGGAGCCATGGAAATGTGCTGCCCAGAATCTTGCTGAATAGAGTATAGGAGACCAGTGCCCCTCCTTGAATCTACCTCTGAGTTTTCACAGGAGACAGACTTTTCCACTACTGTTCCCAGTTCATGACTGAGCACAGGAGGTAGGTAACCAGGGGTGTTCATTCCTCCAGGAGGGGGGCCTCCTGTAATGGTCAACATTGACTTGATAATGCCATCAGTCAAAACATCCCTAAAACTGTGCTTCAGCCTGAAACTCTTCCTATCTGGTATTCCTTCCTGTTCTCTCCTTTCACAGGTGTCAAGCCTGCATTTCAGTCTGGAGGCTTTCCTTGCCTACACCGTCCTTCTCCTCGTCACCCTTCACATGTGTTGCCTGTGAACATGATGATACAAAACTTTTAGAAGAATTATCAAAAAGGAAGGGAAAGAAAGAAGTATTAAAATTAAAGGTAGAAGCAATTGGAAAATGAATTAAAATAGACTTCTTTCCGTATTGTTTATGGGAAGTTATAGGACTTTCCACTGATTTCATTTGAATTTTTAGAATAGCATTTATTTTCCCTCTTGAGGGAAACACATGTATAGCATATATAACATATGTCAAAAGAATAATAATGCAGAACTTTAAAGCTACAAAATAAAATTAACTCATGAATTACTATTGTTAAATTTTAACATATTTTCCAGTCTTTTTGTTATGATTTTTATTTTTTTCTAAATTAGGATTAAATTAAATGAACTATTTGGATCTTTTTCATTTTACTAATCTTATGGTGTCAGCACTTCCAATGTCATTAAATCTATATTTTCAATTGATAACATAGGTTTATACTAAGGATCTTCTAATAATTTTTCATTATATCCCTCTTTTCATTCTTAGTGACCCTTCTGGACAAAAGGTGCAAGTAGGGGGTATGATTGTAAAAAAGATGAAGATAAAGCTACTGGAATGGGATACACCAATTTTTGGTGTTAAAGGGAAAGCAACGACCTGGCATCATGAGTAAGGGTGGGGTGAGGGTGATCTAACGAACACTAGAAATATGGAGGTAGGTGAGGCATTAATAACCTTTGTCTTTCAGAACTGCCCCAAAGCCTTCCTCCCCAAGGAAAGTGCCCTGGTGAGGCTCTCCCAGATAGTAGCAAGTATCTTAAATATAACTGATTGCTGGGTCTGCTGTCCCCCTCCAGATGGCTCTGGCCATGATTTGATCACCAGTTCCCTTAACGTTACTGAGAAAGTCTTTGGAAATAGCAAAGGTGGCCCTCATTTTTTTACTGCCCATGCAAAATACCTCCTGATGATCCCCCCCTCTCCAGACACAGTCATTCTGAGAGTCAAAACAAATGTCTCCTCCCCAACCCCTGGTATATGAACTAACAAGACAGATTTAGACTGACTACCCTAAGGTGGTCCCTCCAAAAATAAGGACAAAACTCAGTTATTGGAACTGATTTGGGAACCCTAAAGCCTACAGCCAGTGGTGAGGCCTCATTGGAAGCACTGTCTACCTGTACGTCCTGGGTTAATTATAAACAACACTTTCTTTCCAGGGGGTACCCTGTGTGCCTCTGAGAATTTGCTTCCTGTGAGGGAATCAGGCAGGATCTTGTCTCCCTCCAGAGAACAGAGTGATTTTTACCTTCCTCAGCCCTGGAAGACCTTCAGGTCAGCCTTACTGATTAGGCTTGTAATAAGTGATAGAATTGCCCTAGACACACTCTTTCTGGGTCGGGATGGATTCCGTACAATTCTCAATGCATCTTAGTGTATCAAGATTAATGCCCAGGCCAAGTGGAAAAGTCAATACAGAATTTAAAGAGGAAGCCCCTTGATTTTCTAAGAGGGACACTAATGGTTTATGAGTTTGTTCAGCTGGGACCCTTGGAGATATCGCTGAGCTCAATTCTGGTTTTTGTTTGTTTTATACAAATTTATATAAGCCACTTAAGGTACAACAGCTTAGGGATTTTTTTTTTTTTTTTTTTTTTTTTTTTTTAGCTTAAGAACCTTGACAAGCAGCTTGAACATCTTTTTTGGGCTGTTTGGGTTGTGAGATTTTACCTTCCTACATTGGAAAATACCACTATGCCAGAGCTAGCTGTTGGTTAACATGGGTCTGTGTGGTGTAGATTATCAACTGGTTCATTCTATGGCTGTGTCTAGATTTCTTTCTGGCACTGGTGCTCACACATCAGAGAAATCCCTATTCTCTCAGAAGATATCAGGAAGATATTTTCTTAACGTAGTGACTCTTCAAAATTGGATAAATAAGTAATCTCAAATGATATAAATCTTCAGCTGTCAAAAGTGCTTCCAAGGGATGAATAAGGCTTTCAAGCTTTTCAGGCCTGGGAAATGAGGCATTGTCAGTGGGGTTCTGCCAGGATTTTGCTGAGTTTCTTTTTAAGGGGAAAATTGGGGGGTCTTCAAAAGTTTCTTCATTATTTTCCTTTCAATTGCTTTATCATTTATGTAAATTTATATAAATTTATAAATTTCTGGAGGTGAGAAAGGGATTATCAAGTTGCCATCTTAACCAGAACTGAGGTTAACCACAGTTAACCAGAATCACACCATGTCGCTAAATATTATATTGAAAGAAGCGGGTGGAATCTACTGTCCTGTGAAGTGGTATCATGTGTGAGTAAAGACCCCTGCCAACATAATCACTCCTCACTTAGTCTGTTAATGGCATGCCATCCTGGATCTCTAGAGAGCTACTGAAGTAAGACTTTTCAGAGCTGTGACCAGATTCAGTGAACTAAAAACCACAACCCGTGTTCTGTTGAAGGGGGGGCGGGGCTTGTACCTCTCCCAGGTGTTGACAATTTTCATGATAACGACTATTTACTGAGTACCTCATCCTTGCTTATTTCTGTAATAATCAAATTATATCCATCATTTTTCACTCCCCATAACACTTATTATGATTCTTGTTTTGCACATAAGGAGACAGGCTCAAAAATAAGCCATTTACTCAAATCATACAGTTTGAAGTGGTAGAACTAAGATTTGAATGAGAAAATTTCTGGTTCTCAAATTCATGCTATTTCTACAGGATAATGTAATAAAATACATAAACTATTAATAATCTAGCCAAAGAGCTCACTTTAAATAGATTTGTACCCATTGTGGCGAGCATTCTTGATATGACTAAGAAAATTACAAATACACATACTCATGCCCTGAGAAAGGATAGAAGCAGGACAGTAAGTGAAGGAAATAAAGAAAGGGAAAAAGTTCAAATTATTGAATATACACTCATCAGTCTGGATATCTGGAAACTGAGTATCCCAGAGGGGACAAGGTCAAGTAGATACTTCATAAATATTAAGTGATGATGACACTAGAAATTTTTATAATCTGGGAAAGTTTTGAAGTCACAGTCTATAGTAAGTGACTTTTATGTCAATTATTCAGAAAAACTAAATTAAATTAGGCTTGTGACTAAAAGTTACCAAGGATAAAAACAGTAGAATTTAGTAGGCAGCAACAGGAAAAGCAAAAAAGCTAGAAGAATGTTTCGTAGTCTTGGACATGCAGGTAAATACTATAATTAAATTAGTCCTGTTTTACTTTACTAACTTTTTAGGTTTAGATTCTCAGAGACTGAGCCCTTGAACTTATTTGTAGTGTTCATGGAAATTTCTGCCGCTTAAGGTTTATGAATACTGACATTCTGAAGTGAAGACAA
This sequence comes from Physeter macrocephalus, assembly GCF_002837175.3. NCBI lineage: Eukaryota > Metazoa > Chordata > Mammalia > Artiodactyla > Physeteridae > Physeter > Physeter macrocephalus. Next base: position 92,321,254 of record NC_041224.1, read on the forward strand.
ACTTATTTCAATAATTTTGAAAGAGGATTTCAGTGATTTTTGGAAACTGGGTATATAAAATAATTAATAAGAATATTTTATAAAACAAAGAAACTAATAAAACATAAAACAAACTAATAAAACATAAAAAGAAAACTAATTTAAGTTACATGATACTGAAGATTTAATGATTAAGGAACACAGAAACTAAAGGATTCCTCCAGAGGTATAAATAAATAAGAAATCTGTAACTGTATCTTCCAAAACTTTGAATATTGGCATGAATTGCTCAAACAGAAACCAAAGTTAGTAATGATATTAGTTGAATAGTGCTTAAATTGTGCCCCATAACAATTGATCAGTTCTGATTTGAAGTTCAGGCTTTTTGGGGAGGTAAAGTCACTAAGTGTATTCTTACATTTGGTGCCCTAGTAATTACCTAATACAATAATATTTGGGTACATTTCCAATCTTATTTCAAACCAATTTTTAAAAAATTATTTTATTTAGTCATCACAATAATCCTGTGTAATATTTATTTTCCATTTTATAGATGAGCATACTGTAGTTCAGAAAGAAATAACATGCTATAACTCAAAAAAGTAGAAATCAAATTTGCCTCTTTTAATTCCCAGCCCCAATATTCCTTCCATTTCACCACAATATTTTCCAATTGTTGTTTCTGGCTATTATGAATAATACTGTTAAAAACATTTGTGTACATGTCTTTGAGTGAGCGTACATTATCATATTTCTTGAGTGTACATCTAGAAGTGGAAATGCTGAGTCAAATAATACTTTCCTGAGGACTCCATCCATCACTACTTATTTTATGAGGCCTTTCCATTCTTTGTCATGAAAACATGAATTATTCTTCACCTGTATGAGCTCCAGATATTGTTTAAATCTTTGCCTTTCAGTGGTCCTTTTCAATGACTTTGGGTAATTTCTTTCCATACACGCACAAATCTATACTAAGCCAAAGACATGAGGGGACCCTCTGCAGATCTCCAGTGCTGTCTCTCTGTGTTCTTGTTCCTCTAGTACATTTCCCCATGAACTTGAACACCCTTGCCTGACTTCTGATCTCTTTCTTCTCTCCTCAACAAAGATGCTAAGGTTTGTTTGTGTTCCTCTGCTCTGTAATTCCTACAGGGATCTGCATCCAGACAATAAACTGTAGAAAATGTAGGATTCACCTTGTTTATTTGTGCTTCTTCTATTAGAAATCATAGTCTTCTGCTGTTTGCTACCCAAAGTCTGAAAATTGTTGTTCTATATATTCTTTTACTGGTTTTCTAATTTTTTGAGGTGGAAGGGTAAATATAGCTCCCAGTTATCATATTGTGATAAGAAGCAGAAATCTCTGAGTTTCATCAATTTAAAGAGTAAGTTTGAAGAGTCGACTGAAGCTCAGAAAATATACTCATCATTCATCACTACCCTACTCAAAGACAGATCTGTCAGCAGAACACAGCCTTTCTGACTCAAGGTGTTTGAGAACAACTTCTGAAATGTTTAAAACAAAGGTCATATAAACAGAAGGTAGATTATTGATTACCATGGGCTGGGGGTAGGGGTATGGGGTTTCTTCTTGGGTTGCTGAAAATATCCTGGAATTAGATAGTGTTGATTGCTGTACAACTTTGTAAATATACTAAAAACCACTGAATTGTACACTTTAAAAGGGTAAACAATAGCTACGTGAATTATATCTCAATAAAGCTATTTTTAAAATGTGAATGGATTTAAACAATCTAATCAAAACAGGTGTTTGCCACACTGGATTAAAAAATAAGATCCAACTATATTCTGTCTATAGGAGATGCATGTTATATACAAAAGATACAAATAGGTTGAAAGTAAAGGGATGAAAAAAAAGATATACCATGTGATAGTAAGCTACTATTATTTTTCATTTTTATAGCTATTAGTCTTTATTAATACATCTAATTGAAAGAAATAAAATTCCTTTGAAATGTCCTCTAATGCAGACTTTTCACAGGTACTATTTCAATACTATGTCCTTTGCTCTACATCTCAAGCCCAGGAGACTGCGGTTAGAAGATGTTTTCCCATTTTCCTGCTGTAAGCCAGTGTATAATGGGCATCCTTTGGTTTGTTAGGTCAAAGAATGGTGACTCTCCTCAGAGTGAGGACATTCTGGAATCCTCATGGTCCATGAAGCTTGTTTGTCTGTCTTACCTCCCTCTGTTCCTCTTGATTCCAAACCTCCAGGGACAGCATTTCCAGTCTGATACACCCTCCTGTAAAGCTAACCACAGAGTATCTTCACAGTCACCAGGCTGATCTTGTCCTTGGTCAAGCCTCTCTCCAAGGGCAGGGCTGATGGAGATGTGTCAGCCCATCAACACCTGCGTGGCATGTAGCAGTCTCTCACCTGGATTTTAAGAAGCAGAGCTCTAGAGGATGGAACTCTGAAATCAGGCTGCCAGCATGGTTAGGTTCTCTTCCCAGTTTGCAGAGAGCCATGTCTAGCTGTATTCGCATAAGGCACAGGACTACTTCATAGCCCTAAAAGTGAGGACTAAAGGGGAATGTAGAGGTGAAATTACATGATTAACTGATAGTTCTGTAGTCATAGAAGTCATGCTGATGCATTGCTTACTGAGAATACAAAACATTTCTTAACTGCTTTGAAAAACACTCGAAAATTATGAACACAGTGACAGACAAGATATATATTTGTAGTTCCCAAAATGGCACATATGAGAAGCCAGCTTAGAAATGTTGTATAAGGGGAAGGCTCATATTCTAGCCACTCTGTTACTCCCAGTTGGGTTGTCTTTGGGTCAGTCCTTCAGCTGACTTTTCTCAGAGAAAATGTTTAATAAAATCATTTGGGAAGCATTTCATGAAAGTGTCATGTGGATTATAACTCTCTCTGAGCCTGTATCAGCAGGATAGATGCATTTGGAAACAGTTGAAATATTGACTGCCATCTTTTCTCTGTATCCATACTGAGTGTATTTGTGCTTATGAAATTCTTGATAGGAAGCTTTAAGATAAATTGAATAAACTGGCAAAGAAATCCTGTGAACCTGAGTAGAATGAGTCAGTTGTACTCCTTTAAGTCACATTTGCTTGAAAATATCTAGGCAAGGCAGAGGAACATAAATATAGTGCCCTTCACTTACTAACATGATGTTCTTGACCCATGGTTGGTAGACTTATGGACAGGTAGAGCAAAAAGGAAAGGTTGAGTACTAAATGTGGCTAGAGTTTTTAGGTTTCAGCATGTAATCCTACCTACTTCAGAGCCTGGGCTGTCGATCAAATTTTCTAGATCTAAACCTTGTATGACCTTGAGCTAGTACGTAACTCTCCAAACTTCGTCAGTGTAATAAGGATGATAATAGAATTACCTCATAGGGTTGTGGGAGGTTGAAATTATCTAATCGCATGTAATACAACACAGGGCCTGCTTCATAGTGAATACTCTTAAATATCAGATATTGTTGTTTCTATTATTATGTTATTATTCTAGATCCATAATCCCTAATTTAAATTTCTGATATCCAAAAAGCTCTGAAAATCAAAATATTTTTCATAAATTTGGCACAAAGTCATTTGGTAGCAAAGTTTGACGTGAGATGATGTGAGGTTATTTGTAGATTTTTTATTCCCATTTGATGTGTATGTCCATTTGTTTAGCTGTAGAAATATTAAAGTTTTTGATTATAGGATGCTGCCCCAGACCTCACTGGGAGTGTTCAGTAATATGTACCATATCAACTTGCTAAAATTTGAAAAATTCCAAATTTTGAAGCCTGTTTATCTTCAAGAGTTTTAGATAAGGAATGGTTGACCTGTGTCTTCATTATTATTATTACCATCACTGAAGGTCACAAAGTTAATTATCTTTCCTCTGTAGACAGCAGGGAAATATTAGAAATAGGAAATAGATCCAGTAGACCTATATCCAATAGAATAACCTTTTGGAAAATGGTGCCACCAATAAGTGAGAGGTGAATAGCCAACACTGCATTTAATTACAGTCCTTGTCTAACATTGGTATATTCTGACTCAAATGTCTAAAACAGGATTAAAGATAAAACAGTTAAAATATTAAAAAAGAGAACTTAAAATGGCTGCTCACAATTTATTGCATCCTTTGAAAAATGGGTATTATTTTACAAATATATAGTCAAATTAATATTTTTTCCTATTCAGCTCATGATGGAACATATTGAGGGGCAGAGCTGAATGGAAAATCAGTAGTATGGGCTGGCAATACAAGAAGTACTTCAAAAATTGTCCCTGATTGGAAATCACTGCCTACTTAAGTAAAATAGTCCAGTCAAAAGAAACTCAAAGGTATACACCCACTGCTATACTGAAAGAAGACCCAGTGACCTCTTTTGCCCGTTTTGAAGTTTTGGATAAATTTTGATAATCTTGGACTCTATAAAAACAATTCTACTTACCCTTCAGGAGACATATGACAACATCAGAGGCATTTTTCGTTGCTATGACTGTGGGGAGCTGTGCTGCTGGCTAGGAACCCTCTAAGCCTCCTACAGTGTTCAGGGCAGCCCCCCACAACAGCATGCCAATAGTGCCAGCCAATCTGAGGGACCCTGATCTAGTGGGAGAGGTTAACTTAAACATTTTCATCCAACAGGGATGAAAATAATTTCTTACCAGTGGAAAATACTCCACATTAACAGGTTAGTGCCCTGTCGGACAATAGCTTTGTATTTAACAGTGCAGTCTTATCTTTACCATTCTTTCTTACATTGCCTATCTCCCCAAATATATTTGGAACTGATTTCTTGCTGTTTTTTTCCATTATTTAAAATATTTGACAGGTGTTCATTTTATACTTATATGTTAGTTATACTTTAACCTTTTGAAAATTATATTTTAATAATTGATTGGGGTACTAGCTAAAAGAATGGATAATTTTGGGAAACTTCACATTTGAAGTTAATGCATTCCTTGGCTTTCATGGAAAGGGTGAAATGTCAGACATTGCCATAGTCAGTGTAGCTTGTATAGCTTGATCTTCACCAGTCATTTCTGGGGTCTCAGAGATACCACTGCTAATTAGATTCTGCATTTTTTTGACACTGATAGAGCTTATCTTCCGACTCAGGTAACCACCCTACACTTTATGCTGGAAAGATATCTTTTTTTATATATATATAATGCTTTTCTTCCTAACTCTAAACTGAAGTTCAGCTAAAATTGGATCTATTTCCTATATTCTGCTCTCCCTTCATCTTGGTGTACTGAGAAAAAAGTTTTTTGCAAAGGTGTGAGATTCCTTAGGCTGTAAAAGGATCCAGTTGTCCCATGTATGGGCAGTTTTGAAGTTGTCTGAGGCCTTTATCAGGGTCTCCAGAGGAAGAGTTTCAACACACAATAGGCCTTAATTAGGGCCCAGTCTGCTGAGCTGAGAGCTTCTGCCACCTGGAAAATGCAGCTATTTTACATGACAAATTAGCAAAAGGAAATAGCTTGATGGTTGTACCAAAATTTTTCAAATCCTAGCTAAATTTTTCATAGCATTCCTATGTAGACCCATACCATTAAGCATTTTAAGTTAGTCTCTCAAAAGAAGACTTTGGAGGCAATGGATACATAAGGATGCAGTCACATTAGTTGTAGGTCTGCCAAGTATACATCCCTTGTCTCCAAAGCAGGACATGTTCACAGTACAGGTTTCCTTCTTCAAAATCCTGTGGTTCTTGATGGATGTGAAGATTGTGATTCCCAGAGGATGATATCAGTGTTATTTATTGGATGAAACAAAGAACTGAGCCAGGATGAAGTATGTCTTCAAAACTAGCAAGATACCTACTTAGGTTATACTAGCTTATAATATATAGTCTAGCCACCCTTCTCCAAGGACATTAGAAGAAGGGGATATATTCCTTACTGTCCCATCCATCCAAGGTTTTGTGTAAGAAGAGAAGGCTGTCTTTTTATTGGCTTAGTTACTCTGAAGACCTGCTCATTAGAAGCAGGGTCTAATTCTTTTAGGCTCAATTGCTTAATTTAACTTAACAAATCTGAGTCTATTAGTGCTAATACACTGAAATATTTTGTGGTCTTTAGTACAGAATAAGATAAAATCATTTCTTTTTTTACTCTAAATACAATCCTTGCTATTAATAAGCAAGCTGGGACTTGATCTCCTTTACTTAATTCCCAAGGAAAAGGAATCATATCCAACAACTAGGAAATTTCCTCTATAATTACATGTACTAAATGGTCACATTTGAACTACTTTACAATCATAATTTACTTAATATTGTCTGCAGATAATAAAATCAAAATAATTTGAGTAAACACTTCATTGTTGTCATCAGAAAGGTTAGTGTCTTACCTAAGGTCACACAGCTATGAAGAAGTGGAGTAAGTATTTGAACCTAAGTGGTCCAGTTTTGGAGTCTTACTCCTAAACACTGCTAGGTTCCTCTAAACAGGGCAAATGAGCACATGTAGGATAAAGGCAGCTAACTATGAAGGGATTCCCTTTATTGATAACTCTGATTTCAAACAAAATTCTAACATGACTTCTAAGATTCCTCCCCCCACCTCCCCAATGACAATCCCCTCCATTTGAGTGTGGTTGAGGCCAGTAAATCTGACGGTATAGCACTTCTGTGTTTAGATTACTAATCAGTTGCCTTTGAGTTAATCAAAAGGGAGCTTATCCAGGGTGGGCCTGACCTAATAATGTGAGCTCTTTAAAAGAAGGTGATGTGTCAAAAAACTTGTTTTAGCCAACCAGAAGACACAGTGTACATGACCTTATAGCTCCTAGGTAAAGAACAGCCACATGGCTTGGAAAAGGACCCTGGGCCACCAGGTAAGAATCAGCTGGCTGACACCTTGATTGTAGCTTTGTGATACCCTAAGCAGTGGACCCAGTTAACCCGTTCTCAATTGTGGTGATTTGTTTATGTGTAATATAAAATCAATACAGACTGTTGCTGTCTTATTTTTTTGATGTATCATTCTGGCTCTGACCCCTCTGTCTTCTCCCAATGTCCTTATCTGCAATCACTCTTGACCCAAATCATACAGTGAGGATCCCTTTAGATCCTGTATCTGTATCTATAGGAAATCTGTGTCAACGAATCATTTCCCATTTTCTGTATATTCTGACTCTTTTATAGCATCTGGTTACTGCTGCTCAACAAATATCTTCCTAAATAATTATGTTTTCTATGTCCTTTGGTCTTTCTGCACACCTTATTGGTTGCGTGAACAGGGAACTTTCTCAAATTAGTTGTTGATCAACACTAAGCTTTGTGATCACAGACCTCATCCGTGTTGTTTCCTACTGAATCTTTAGCATACAGCAAACACTGTGCCTAGCACATAGTAGATGCTTAAAAAGTATGTGTCAAATATATGAATGTAAGTGGTATTATACAGAGAAAAACATGTAGTGGCTAAGCTAATTTTTTATTTTTTTCAAGCAGCAGATGTATTGAGCAGCTAAATCATGGTTATTCCGTTGCTTTTGTGAGTCCTGTCCTCACGGTGTCAGATATAGCTGTTTCTACACTAGTGCTTACACTGTTGCTGAAAGGCACAGGAACAGAAATTATCTAGGCAAGAACAGATTCATTTATGTGCAATCTTGACTAGAGCTTCAAAACTAGCTGACTTAGCATGAGGGTTTTGTTTTCAGACATTTGTTTCCCTTTGCCTCATCTAAGCACAAATCAGATGAAATGAGTGTTGTGCTCTGAATCTGTGCAAAATCAGGTGAAGTAAGCTAGCTGTTTTGCACTGAGCAGTGCAGTTCTCATCATGCCTATGTCAGCAATCCAGGCCACACTGAGCTTCCAGGGAATCTCAGAGGTCAGCAGAACACACTTCACATGGCAGGATTTACTGTTGATGCTCGGCCCTGGCTGGGGTTACAGTATCCTCCGCACAGTCTGCTACATAGTTAATGCACACAGTATTTAACCTCCACCCTCTCATCTCCTCACCCTGGTACAATGTACAGCATGCAATATACAGTTAATGTATAAAAAGGAAAACATCACAAGCATGCATTGGGGGAACAAAAAAGGGAATTAACAATTCCAGGATACTGACTATTTTTCAAGCATTGTGCCAGGTACTTCATGAACATTAGTTCATTTGATGCTCACATTAACACACTTGAAAAAGAACATGTTATCCCCATCATACAGATAATGTGTGGGAGTCCTATAAAGGACCAAACAACAAATTCTACAAGCAGCAGGGATATGGACCTAGGCCAATGCTTGTTTTATGATTTCTAATCTTTCAAAATACCTCCAGGAGACAGGGCCTGTGTCTGAGTCAGGTGGCTGAGATGCTGTCTGAGGGTCTGGATCTTGGTCAGGCCCAATGAAGTGGTTTATTTTCTGAAGTTCTCTGAAGAAGAGCCCTTTCTAAGTGCTTAGGATCCACCAGGTACACCTTTCCCAAAGACATGTTACTGCTTGTGAATAATGAGAGATCAATGTCTGCCTTATTCTTAGCCTACCTAAATTTTGCACATTCTTTAACACTGAACTTAAATGCCCCTTTTGTATAAGGACATTTCCTTCCTTCCTTGATGCATCTAGAGAATATTAATTACTTCACTTTTGTTTGTCACTTCTTTTTCTTTGTTTGTTTACTGTTTGTCATTCAAATAAACCAACTATTTTAATGTATATTTTTCTAAACATGGGGAATATAGGCAAAAGTAGAAGAAACCCTCAATCCATGGAACAGAGAGACATGCCAAGAAATAATTGTACTTTATGTTAAAAGTGTTACATACAAGTAGTTCTAGATTATACTGAAAATAATGTCATACATCTACTAACTGTCTCTGAGGGTGAAATGAGGGATAGTGAGGATATTTTAATTAAGTTTTGGTGGTTAAATAGGCTCTTCACTAGGCAGATAAAGAGGTAGGAAAGCGTCCTGGAAAGAAATCAGAGCATATGCAAATACTTAGAGTTGTGTGAAAGAGTATGTTTTGGAGACTGCAAATAATACCATACAACTGGAGTACAATGCATGCTGGGACTTGTAGGCAGAGTAAACATGGAAAAATATTCCAGAGGCAGATCTTCAAGGGATTTGTAACCCAGTTAAAATGAAGGGACTTTTTTTCTTTTTTTTCCTGAAGGTGACACACAGATTTGACTTCCTCTCAAGAACGATTGATAATGTTTATATTTTAGAAAGATCATGTTGGAAGCAGGAGAGGGAGAACGTGAAGATGACTTTAAGCATTCTAATTTAGGAAGCCAAAATAGGAAACACTTAAGGAGGAAGGTGTATTGTGGGGAAGATAATGTCATTTTATTTTAAAATACTTTAAAATTCTGTTTATATAATGTACAAAAACAAGCACAAATAATCTATGGTCATAAAGCTCAGAATTTTAGTTACCCTTGGAAGAGCATGGTTGGTGACTGGGGCAGAGCACAATGAAGTTCTCTGGGGTTCTGGTGATATATTTCTTGTTTTGGGTGGTGGCTCAGCTCACTTGATGAAAATTCATTGAGCCGTATGCTTGGAAGTTGTATACTTGTCTATATAATATATTTACTTAAAAATAATTTAAAAATAAGCTCAATGAATAATTTTAAGAGCAATGGAAATAAGGTTGAAGAGAGAATCAGTTAAATGGAGGACAAATTTGAAGAAATTATGTTGAATGCAGGATACGTTCCCCTTTGCACTTTGTAGTAATCTTTCTTAGTTCTTCTGCCTTTCCCCTTTCACTGGATTCTTCTAGTTTCTTAATTTTTGGTACTTTCTAGGATTCTATCAATGGCTTTGTCCCTTTCTTAATCATAAATATTCTTTAGTATCTACTCAAAAAAGCAATGTTTTTCAAAGAAGTACATTTATCTGTATGAAGTTGGTAAAAATACAAATTAAATGGTATCTGTTAGTATCAGACATGTTTGAAACATTTAAAATGCCTTTTAAAAACATGTCCTTATAAGTTTTTTGCTTTATGGTTTAAAAGACATGATTTCTCCGAAAGATATTGCAAATGAATTGATTCTGTGTAGAATTTCTGATAGGAAAGTAGTGAGTCATACAAATTTTGGCTTATCAAGGTGGAGAAAATTAAGTCTTTTAGAAATTGGTTAATGCAAAGTTTGATTAAATAATTTAGAAGAAAGGGTGCAGTTACACTATGCAAGTAAATTTTTAAGAGCAATTTTCTAATTCTAGGAACTTAAGTTTCTTTTTACTTGGCTTTTCTAACTTATTCAGTACTACCCAAAACAAGTGTGATTAAAATTTTCATTACATTTTACATTTTGAGATGATTGTAGATTCACATGTAGTTGCAAGAAATAATTCAGAGTCATCCCACATATCCTTTACCAAGTTTGACCCAACAGTTACATCTTGCAGAAACTACACTATCACAACCAGGATATTGACACTGATACAGTCAAGATGTAGAATGTTTCCAATCCCAAAAATATTCCTCATCTGGCCATTTTCTTAAGCCACACCCACCTCCCTCTCCCCACCTCACCCAGCTCCCAACCTCTGGGAACCGCTAACATGTTCTCCATTTCTACAATTTTGTTATTTCAAGAATGTTATATAAATGGAGTCATACCTTTTGGGATTGCCATTTTTCACTCAGCATAGTTAATTTCCTGGAAATTTGCCCAAGTTGCTGCATATGTCAACAGTTCATACTTTTTTATTGCTAAGTATTATTCACCTGTTAAAGGTCATCTGGGTCATTTTCAGTTTGTGGCTATTATGAGTAAAGCTGCTATGAACATCCATCTATAAGTTTTTGTGTGAATGTAATTTTTCATTTTTCTGGGATAAATGTCCAAGAGTGCAATCAGGGTCATATGGTAGTTGCATGCTTTAAAAAAATTGTCAAACCATTTCCCAGAGTGGATGCGCCATTTTGCATTCCCACCAGCAATGTGTGAGTGATCCAGTTTCTCCACATTCTCACCAGCATTTATTTTTTCCTCAAGCCTTTCTGATAAGTGTGTAGTGATAACTCTTTGTGTTTTTAATGTGCACATACCTAATGGCTAATGATGTTGAAAACATTTTTAATGTAGATTGCCATCAAATACATTTTGAAACTTTGAAAGCAAGGTGCTTATGGACCTTTTGGGCTGGGATGTAGACAAGGCAATTATAAATAGCTTTCCCAATATCAGGAGAATAGAGTTGGCTATAGATACAAATTTGGATGCAGTGGACAAGCAGGGGGTTAGTGGTTGGATGGGACAAGATAATTTGAAAAGAAAGTCAGCGTATGCATCAAGTTGGATAAGAAAAAGAGATCTCTGATAAAACCAACATTTAAGGGCATGGAGACTCAAAACCTCAGGAAGCATAGCAGAGCTGGGGTGAGCTGTCATGGAAACAGTAAAAAGGTAATGCTTTTTAAAGCTTCAAAATTCTAAAACAACTTATGCAAATTTAGTTGATACAGAGTTAGTTACACGGTGCAGGTGAGAGACCAGCCCGTCATTATCCCATGAAACCTCCCTAATGGCTTGTGAATAGGTAAACAAAAACTTTTATTAACAATGAAAAGTGTTTCTGCCTTGGAGGCTATCATTACTGTATAAGGAATGGAAAGTAGTTTGTGAGGAAGAGTGTCTAATGCTGGGATCACAAACAAGTAAAAAAAAATTCCAAGTGAGATAAACTTGAGAAATACAGAAACCACAACAGTCCAGGTCCAAAGCCAGTGGAAGGAATTGCCCAGATAAAGATAATGCGCCTTCCTCTTTAAGTCAGTCTGGATACATTTCCTGAACAGATTTTTTTTTTTTTTTCATTTTGAAGTTTTCACACTTGGAAATCGTTCATTAGGTGAAGCATCTTGTAAAACTTGGGTTCATGCAAGGTGAGACTAAGGAAATTCTAGGGGATGAGCCAATATATATACTCTTCTTCACTCTGCTAAATAAGAGTGGCCAAAGGGATCCACTGGGATAGAATAATAACAATGCTCCATTTACAGTTTACCTAAGAGGATGCTGTGGACTCCATTAACCCATTACTGACAATAAACACTGACCAAGGAGCCCCAGCTGCCATGAGAAGCAGTCCATTTTCAGTCAATCAAGATTAACCACTGCTTCTCCTTCCTATTCACTTTGTTCCTCACTCAGAGAAAAAAATCTAGCATTATTGATTAGTTTCTTGCTGATATAGGGAGAGATAGACAAATATAAAAATGTGGAAAATGGTTAAGGCTAATTTATGAGCCTCAGGGAATGGTCTGTGATAACAAAGGTGAAGTAAGAAAAAGAAAGATAACAATGAAAGGTCTACCTATATGTGGATGAACTCTTGAATAATGCCAGCAACTGCCTCTGAACTTGTTATGTTAGAGAAACAAATCACTATTTGCTTGAAACACTATTAGTCTGGCATTCTGTTACTTGCAAGGAATCTTTGAAAGGATTCCCAATTTATTCAGACACTCTGGACCAATGACAGAGAAATCCACTAACTCATTTTTCTCTCTGCATTCCATGCCTGGTATCCCAAATCTTGACTTAGCTTTTAGAATAAAACACTACTAGGGTGTCAATGAGGGCATCACAGCTGACCTCATGCATGTGGGGACAAGAAAAGTCCTCATGTATCCTGAGTGAGGAAGTTTAGGAAAAATCCTTTGCCTCCAAACATCTCCCATACCCAGGTGCTACAAGTCTGAATTCATCTTTGTTTGTATCAATATTTTCTCCATTTGTTACTTTTGAAAATTTCAATGATTCTAGGACAAAATATATCAAACACATGCACATAAATGTTAGTGGATTATAGGACAATATTTCCTCTTGTAATGAGAGAACCTCATAGTTTAAAAACTCTAGGAATTTGGGAATGTGGGAAGACAGGGCAAAAAGACCAAAAATATCCAGCAAGGGCAAGTGAGGACCTGTACATTAAATTCAATTTGTTGTGCTCTGTCTTATGAACAAATTCAGCCTTGTTTGGTTCTTCTTACCAGCCCTGACTAGTTGGAACCTCTGGAACCTGAAAGTGGAAAAAATGACCATCTGGTTAGGCTCTCATCATAAGGTGACAATTTTAAAACACATTTCAATAACTCTCTTTCTTTTCCTACCTATTAACCAGCACAGCTTTACCTGCCACGTTGCCAGGGCTTCTATACAGGGGCTACTCTCTACCCTACTCTTGATACAGGCTCTGACATGAGGTGGAGGCCGTACATTCCACCAGGAATGGGCCCAGGATTTAGAGAGGTACAAATCAATAAATCAGCATGCTTATCTTGCTGGTTATCAGTTTGGGAAAGAACTCAGGATAATTTTTGTAGCCCTCTTAATTGCCCAACTATATAATGCCTTTGACCAAGACGGGTAAATATAACGTCTTTGACCAAGACATGTAACACATGCATAATGAGCTCCTTTCCCTGTATTTTGAAAGGAATTATATTTAGATATGAAAGGTGGATAAAGGTCAAAGATGAAGAGAATTTTTGATGTGGAGATTATTTCTTTGTCATAGTAGAACACTTGCTTCATGCAACTTCAGAGTTTATCCCAATATAGGAATGATTAAGATTACTATTAATCTGGTACTTATCTGTCTCAACATAAAATTCTTATTTTAACTAAAAATATGGCTGTTTCAGCTCCTTATGTTTCCAGTTGTTGGGTAATGGACATATTCCCAAGCAAATAACCAGCTTCTAAGAAATTACCCTAATCGACAAATACCTTTACTCCAAACTGCTCACAGTGAGTGGTAAAGTGAATCAGAATCAATTTCTCAATCCTTAAGCCATAATAGAAGCAGATAACAAACATGAAGCACTGAGGTTTTCTGCAGTTAATTTGGAAGAAACTGTTATACCTGGAGAAAGCCTAATGGTGCTTAGTTGGTAGAAACAAACACATATGCTGTAAATGTGGGGTATTTGAGGGAAGGCTGTTTTGAATGTCTCTAAACATCCTTTATCAGATCAAAGAGAGGTGAGACCCTGCACCAGATTTGGGCAAAGCAAGGTTTCTTAGAACCTTTTATTTTTTCTCTACTTTATATTTTACTCTTATGCACCCCACGTTGTTAAAAAAAAAATGAAATTAGCTCACCAAGGGCTTAATTATATCCTCTTCAATGGGCATTGATACTATTAGCAGCCCTCACAGGGATATTCTCTGGACAAATCAAGTTATTGTGTGAGGCATGAAGTGTCAGATTGTGACAGAGCCAGAGTGATGCTATGATTCATGGCTACTCTATTACTGAGGGGAATCTGTTTCATAATGACTTTGAATTTTGGTGAGACAAGTGAATCTTTCTGTTCAACCTCAGGAGTTCATCTTCAATATCTTAGAACAGAATTGTTTTACAGACTCAAACATGTGAAGACACAGAGAAGTATTAAATAATGATGCAGGAGGACTTGTCCTCCTGCAGCAAATCCTTTGGAATTCTAAAAAGGGGCTAAAGTGAGCTGAGCAATCCAAATAACAAGCGATAAAGGTTGAATCTATCCATTATAGAATTTAATGTTTTAATGGATATGTTTTTAGCATTCTGTTTTTCATGTCATTGTTACTAGCCCACAGTTGTACTACTTTGCTGATATGAGTAGCATTCATTGTATTAGAGAAAATTCTTAGCTTAACAGGTTTGCACAAACCTCTGGTTATATAAATGCCCGTGTTTTACCCGTATGATTTTTAAGGCTTTTTAGTTACTTCATATAAAATAATTTTATAAAAGAAAATATTTGTTATAAAAAATATGTTTAAATAACAGGAAAACACAAAGAACTATTTTTTGAAAATCACTTTCTTACCACCAGCAGATATATTTTTATCTTTTCTGTATATTTATTTTCAGTCCTTTAATATGCATAGAATTTTTTTAACAGAGCAGTCTCATAACTCTACATATGTTTTGTACCTGAATTTTTTATTTCATGATATGGTGAGAACATATTCCCATTAGCAGTCAATCTTGTTAATGAAAATGCTATTTTGGCTGAATGTTTATATATAGAAACTGCAGCTGGATACCTGTGCAAAATTAAATATTTTAAAATAAATTCAGGAATAATTTCTAGCTTGATAGGTTTATGTTTTCATAATTGTAGTAGGAAGTATTTCATGCCTCTCTTTGTTTCACATCACAGACACATACACTAATGCCCCTGGCCCTGGATACCCGCTTTTTTCCCCAGGATTTCTCAATGTGTCGGTTAGCAGACTGAGGAGATAAAGGACAAGAGGTAAGAATAGGGACCTGCTTCTGTTTCAAAAGTGTAGAAGATAGAAAATGTGTATTAATAATGAGTACCAAGGAGCAATGCTATGCACCATTCTTTCCAATCCTGGTTCTCAGCTTTCTCCAAATACTTCCATAGGGTCAGGGCAAGAGAAATGTAGCAAGTCTCTCTTTCAGTAGGAATATAAAAGAGGGAGAAACTATAATTTGAAAGAACTTATACAGCTGTCAGCCTATGTTCCTGTGTTCCTGCCTTCATAAATGCCATGGTTGTGGTTTGGATTCAGCCTATGTCACTACATACAGATTTCTGTTTACATCCTTCATCGTAACAATACCACCAGTCCTGATTAGATAATGTGGACATTGAGACAGCACTCTAAAGAAGTCATTTGTCTTTTGATCCATACCTCATATGGTATACCAAAACAAACAAACAAAAACAGACACCCTCAAAAAGGATTATAGATGTAAACATAAAACCAAAAAATATAAAACTTCTAGAGGAAAACAAAGGAGGAAATCTAGGTGACCTTTAGCAAGGCAAATAATTTCTTAGATACCATACAATACCAAAAGCATGATGCCAAAAAGAAAATGTTAATAAGTAGGATGTCATCAAAAGTAAAAGTTTTTCTGTCCAAATAATACTATTAGGACAAGGAAGAGACAGGTACAGTGTAGGAGAAATGTTTTCAAGGCACATATCCGATAAAGGATTTTATCCAAAATGTATACTAAGTTCTCAAATCTTAATAATAGGAAAATGAGACACCCAGTAAATAAACAGACAAAAGATTCTAACAGTTACTTTACCAAAGACAATACATAGATAAGAAATAAGCAAATGAAAAGATGCTCAATATCATTAATAATGAAGGAAGTACAAGTGAAAACTGTAATATGATATTGCTATACAACTATTAAAGTAACTATAATAAACAGATTATTTCAAATGTTGATGAGGATGTGGGAGAAGTAAAACTCTCATACAGTGCTCTCATACAATCACTTTGAAAAAACAATTTGTCATCTTCTTATAATAGTAAATACACATCTACCACTTGATCCAGGCTAGGAGTTTACCCAAGAGAAAAGAAACAATATACCCACTTAAAGACGTACATAAATGTTCATAACAGCTTTATTTGTAATAGCCAAAGAAAGACTGAAAACAAACCAGATGTATCAAGAGATGAAAGCTTAAACAAACGGTGGTACATCCATACCATGAGATACTACTCACTCACAAAAAGGAAAAAAAGCATTGATATATAGTGGATGAATATTAAAATAACTATGCCAAGTGAAAGTAGCTAGGCAGTAAAGGGGACATACCGTAAGATTTCATTTATGAAAAACTTTAGATAAAACAAACTAATCTGTAGTGACAGAAAGCTTATGAGTGAGTGAAGTCATGGAAGGGGAGGTAGCCTGGAATGAGTGAAGAGGAGGGAAGAATTACAAAAAGATACAAGAAAAATTTGTAAGTTGATGGCTGTATTCACTATCTTGATTGTGGTGATGGTTTCATGGTTGTATAGTGATATCAAAACTTATCAAATTGTATACTTGTCTATGTGCAGTTTATTGTATGTCAGTTATACTCAATGAAACCTAAAAATACGTTAGAAAAGTACATGTGACTAAATGAATAAACACTATAATTTGTTAAAACACTATATATTTCCAAACATTGTACAGGATTACCTTTAGAGTGACTCTTTTTTAACTTTAAATTACTCCTCTAACATAGAGACTATGAAATAATTTGAATCTATAATACAAAGTCCAGCCTACAGTAAGAAATAAGTTGATTGTTGATTAAAAGAAAGGAAAAAATAGCTCCCTCTGCGAGATCTTTATTCACAATATGAGGAAAACCTCTCCTCTTTGTGTGAAATAACAGGGAAGATGGCAATTCTTATGGATGAGGGTTGCTGCTATGCCCAACTCCCTGTGGCTCACTGGAATATTAGGCCCAGGCAAGGAGACAACCCGGGAGCCAGAAATCATTGTCACTGTTTCTCTGTTCTCTCCTCCATGGGAATTCCTGACTCTGGCTGGTTGAAATTCCCCATCTACACAGGCACTCAGTATTACCATCACATGCCCATACATCTAGTTATTTAGGTAAGATAAAAGAAGCTTCCCATTAGAAGTTGTTTGAGGATCCTTGCTGGATCCTTAACAGCTGAATAAAGTGCTTTTCAAACTTCAATGTGAATATGAAACAATATGAATCATCTATGAAACTGTATTAAACATGTAAGTTCCTGAGCTGCAATCCTAGATGTTCAAATTCAGTAAGCCTGGAATGGAGGCACTGAGGGAAGTCTGATACAGATAATTCCTAAGTTATACTTTGAGATATCTGAATTGAGAGGTTATTTTTCTATGCATTTTCTGTTTCAATAGGAATTTGGTTTTAGGTCAAACCATAGATTAAATTGATAATTCACTTTCATAATTATAACTTCAAGATCTTTGTTACAGTTAAGAGTTTTCCCTCTCTGGCTGCTTTCAGAAAGACTACTCTGGGCCAGACACTAGGCTTGACATTGAGAGGACAAAGATCCCTGGCCTTCAGGATAGTGAAGTCTGGGAGGTATGGTGAAGTAAAAGGACCAAGCAAGAGATTCTGGGACAGGGCTAGTTGGTACTTCCCTAGAATTACAGCATCTGATTCCTACATTAATGTGTTATGTAATCTATGAATTGATGGGTTAATTAGATGCTAACTTTTCTTCTAAAACTTACATTGTATTATTCTAGGTTAGATCTAAAATAGATTAGTTCCAGACCTATTGTCCAAATGAAATATCTAGCAGAATCTAAATATGTAAATAAATAAAAATAACAGAAAGTTATCTTATTTATCTCCTTCAGTTTCCTGTCAGTTATGTATGCATTTTTTGTTCTGACCTATTCATAAGTGGGAGAAAACCAAGATTCTCTGGTTTACTTCTCATTCACTAAAATTTCTTTTCAAAGATAAAATGCTTCCCTCTGGCTCTAAACTGTCTGAAACATATGGATACTTTATATCACCAAAAAGCAGGTAAGTGAGGAATGCATTCAATAGAGTAAATTTGAATACATTGTAAAGACTGAGGTGACTTCATATCATGGATACCATAGCCAGCACGGTGAGGAGAGCCACAGTATGAGGAGGGTGATGTGACCTCAGATGACAGGTCAATTTAGAGGAACATCATGAAGCAGCAGTGCCTCTGCTTCCTTTGTACATTATTCAGGAGACATCATGCAGCCTTCTGAAAGCAGTCAGATTAAAGAATGCATGCATCTCTAATAGACTTTCCTTGGCTTAGAATGACAGCTACCAACCCTCTTTTACCCACCTTTCCACTGCCCTCTACACTCGAAGGCTGACCCTTGTTGCATGATTAGACTTCAGAGATAGAGTTACCTTTTCTTTTGGAAATGGATAGTGTGTGATGAATCAATTATGTGGCCATCATTGTTTTTGCTGAGGATGTGCATATTTGCCTTCTCCACATTTCAAGGAGGCCAGTGGCAAATGCTAAGGTAGTGACATCCAAAAGATGCTGATTGCTCAGTTGGCAGATAGACCTACAGGAATGATTTGTACTGAAATGGTTTATCTTAAACGGAATACTAAACACTTTAAACCATATGGAGCCCAGTGATTTTAACAGAACTATGGATTTTATGATTTTCTAGATCAGCCCATAAAACAAGCAGAGTGACCAGAGAGAAGGGGCATTCACATGACTAACAAATTACCTCCACTAACTATCCCAGTATAATTGGGTTTACTATATTTTTATACCAAAATTTAATTCTGTTTGGGCTTTTAGCTGTCAGCCTGTCCTTTTCAAGGCTCTTAGAGATTTTCTTGCTGATGGCAATGAGACTGAGCTTGGACAAAGCAGATCACTACAGCATTTCCTGCTGCACAATATAATCAACATATCATATATAATTCCTGAAGCTGCATACACCAAAAGAGCCAGATATGAAAACTTGTTGACACCAAGAACCAAATGATCATTTAAGCAGTCACGCCAGGAGTCATGCTGGAGAGTAATAGCTGACTTCATCAGTCTAGTGAGAAGGTTTGCCAGCATTTTTTCCCTCTATTACTTTTCTTCTTTCAAATCTACAGTGAAGATGATGATTTTGTGAGAAAGCATAGGCTTTCAGATGCTTTTAAATACTTATCAATGTTGAAAAACAAATGAAGATAAATGAAAATAAAAGCGCTTGTGAAATTTTGTTTGCTTTGCTAAAGAAGGAACGTCTTCCGTAATCAAAAGAACTGCAGTTGTTCCCAAGTAAATTATAGCTCTTTATCTTCTTATGTTGGTCTGAGCATCTGGGATTAGCGTTATGTTTCTCCATGTCACTGTAGAACTTTGTAATACTTAATCCTTTTCATTACTGGATGGGGTTACTCACAGGGCTCTGTCTACCTTTGGGGCTGCACGTATCTGATGCTAAACGGCTGGATGGACACTGGGAAACTTTCAAGCATTTTCCTGACTTTATAATCAACATCAAACATCTGTAAGATCTTCACAATCTTTCCAACTGAAAAAAGGTTGTAAAATGGTGGCCTACAGGTAGAAGCTGGCCTGAAGATAGATTCTGTTCAACTAAGACATGGTTTAAAATGTTTTAATTTGGATATGAATGCTTTTAAATGGAGAAAGTTTCCAAATCTTTGGTTCCCACAGTCCTTACCAACCCCTTGGTTCCCACAGTCCTTGGGAACCCACATCTTGATGCACTGATGTTTTGGTCCTGGTCTATCTAGGCATTTGAGCTTGTGGTTTTTGATTTAGATATGTGATTTTTCTCTAAAGTGAAACTATTGAAAACAAAAGTTTCTTGAGTTTTGAAAAAAAAAAACAACTGAAGCACCTGTTTTCAGGAAGTGAAAGATTTTATGCTCTATTTTTCTTATAAAATTTTATTTTTGCAGTTGTAATATATGTTTTAAAACCTTATGTGTTTTAAAATCTTCTCTATGAAGAGATGGAATCTCTTTATGAAAAAAGTTCAACATACCTTTATTATCTCAGGAAACCCTTGCCTTGGAAGATAAAAGCTTCAAATGACTTATTGTTCTTCTAAGGAACTTTTGGAAAAAGCCATCAATTATTTAATAGAAAGCATCAAAAGACAGTTTATACCCTAACTCTTGGAACTCCTTGACTCAAAACTGTCTTCTTGCCCTATCTACCAATCCTAAATTATTATTTTATGATCTCTTCTCAATTTAACCAAGTTTTCTGCATTAGAAGATCCACCTTAAACTAGATTTCAAAACGCCAAGTTTTTGCTTTCCCTCTGAGACACTACTAAGACTGTCATAGTAGCACTCTCTCTGCCTAGGTGAGCAATAAACCCAGCTTTGTCTAATCAATAAGTTGATTTGGTGATGTTTGGAGAAGCCATCATTTGACAATATCCGACAATACTATGGCCTTCTTTTTTGTTTCCTGGTAGGTTAGGAAAATTAAGTAAGACTGAGAAAAATATAAATATAGTAAAAGCATGAACCTAAGAAAGAAAAGTACATATCATGGGATGCCAGAGTTGGGAGGGAAAAGAGAAGTAATGCCATTTTCCTTAATCATCTCTTCTTTTGATAGTCTCATTTACTTTCATGTGTCCTCATGATACTTGGTTTCTGGACTTGTCACTCTTACATGCAAAGAAATCAGAAAAAAATGCATATAATGGTTCAGATGTGAGTTGATGAGAATTAGAGATTTAGTCATAAATACAAAAACAGAAAAAAGTAAGGGACATATCAATCATGCTTAAAAAAAAAGCAGTATACTTGTTAGTGAAGTATTTCCTTCATGGAAGAAAGAAAACATTTAAAGATGACTAAGACTTTAGGTATTAAAATCTGGGGAATGTTGATGCCAACATCAGCATGGGGAAAAATTGGCATCTTATAATTATTTTATGGACAGATTATAAACTTGTATTTGACCCATTTTAGACTTTGATTGGATAGGAAAATGAAGATATCTTTTAAAAAATAAACTGAAGATGACAAGCCTAGAGATAATGTGAAGTGTCAAGGCAGGAAATGGATATTAGGAAGTCCTGCAAATTAACTGAGCTCTTCATGGGTACAGAAAGGGATGAATAGAAATCTCCTAGGGAATCTTAAAGAAAAAGGGAAATGATAAGGAGAAGAAAGGGGGGAAAAGGGAAGAAAGATAAGGGTGGACAAAAAAGGGGAAGGGGAGGGAAGGAAGGAAGGAAGGAAGAGAGGGAGGGAGGGACAGAGGGAGGGACAGAGGGAAAAAGGGAAGAGATGAAAAGAAAATGAAGGAAAAAGCAAAGTATTCCAATGAAGAAAAGAAAGCTAAGTGAGTCAAAGATGGAAAAGGCCAAAATTAAATACAAGTTTTTAGAAGGAATGAGGTAGTTATCTTTCTGAAATACAGGTTAAAAATACATCAGGATAGAACTTTACAAAAATAATCAAAATACTAATATTGCTCAGAAAAAAAATATTAGCTAACATTAGGGAGATTTTAGAGGTAAGTGAGAATAAAAGCCAGGTTGAAAATTTAAGATTTTATATGGAAATAGAAAAGGAACAGTATTTGAAAACTTAATTTTCAATGGTTTCTGTTGTATTTTATTTATTTATTTATTTATTTATAACTTTTAATGGAGTATAGTTGATTTACAATGTTGTGTTAGTTTCAGGTGTACAGAAAAGTGAATCAGTTATACATATACATATATCCACTCTTATTTTAGATTTTTTTCCCATATAGGCCATTACAGAGTGTTGAGTAGAGTTCCCTGTGCTATACAGTAGGTTCTTATTAATTATCTATTTTATATATAGTAGTGTGTATATGTCAATCCCAATCTCCCAATTTATCCCTGCCCTCTTATCCCCTGGTAACCATAAGTTTGTTTTCTACATCTGTGACTCTACTTCTACTTTGTGAATAAGTTCATTTGTACCCTTTTCTTAAGATTCCACATATAAGCGATACCATATGATATTTGTCTTTCTGTATCTGACTTACTTCACTTAGTATGACAATCTCTAGGTTCATTCATGTTGCTACAAATGGCATTATTTTGTTCTTTTTTATGGCTGAGTAAAATTTCATTATGTATATATGTACCACATCTTTTTTATCCATTCCTCTGTTGATGGATATTTAGGTTGCTTCCATGTCCTGGCTATTGTAAATAGTGCTACAATGAACATTGTGGTACATGACTGTTTTTGAATTATGGTTTTCTCAGGGTATATGCCCAGTAGTGGGATTGCTGGGTCATATGGTAGTTCTATTTTTAGTTTTTTAAGAAACCTTCAGGGCTTCCCTGGTGGCGCAGTGGTTGCCGGAGCCTGTGCTCCCCAACGGGAGAGGCCACAACAGTGTGAGGCCCACATACCACAAAAAAAAAAAAAAAAAAAAAAGAGAAACCTTCATACTGTTCTCCATAGTGGCTGTATCAATTTACATTCCCACCAACAGTGCAGGAGGGTTCCCTTTTCTCCACACTGTCTCCAGCATTTATTGTTTGTAGACTTTTTGATGATGGCCATTCTGACTGGTATGAGGTGATACCTCATTGTGGTTTTGATTTGCATGTCGCTAATAATTAATGATGTTGAGCATCTTTTCATGCTCTTTTTAGCCATCTGTATGTCTTCTTTGGGTTTTAAAGCAAAATCAAGAACAAATAAATAAACTGATTTATTATGTACACACTGCTATATTTAAAATAAAATGTCTTTTCCATAAAAACTAAAACAAATAAATAAAAATATAAAAATTATACAATTAGGAAGTTTAAAGTCTCTAAAATTAGATTGTATATCTGAAGAAATAATGAATTCTTTAAATGGAAACATGACCTATTCTGGGGTGTGAGGGGGCAGGGCAGGGGAGAAAGGAGTTAAATAAAACCACCATTTATATGCTTTGTCCTATCTTTTTCTCATTCTTCCTGGTTATCTCATTCTCTCAATTTCAGGAGACATTACTGATTGCTTGAGGTTATCATCATAGTTTTGCCTTTATTTTCTTCCCTCTTTGCCATCACCTATTCTTCAACTCCTGCTTCTTCCATGGGTCATGTACCCCCATCTCATTACAGACAGAATCCTTTTTTAATGAACTTCCGTAATATCAAAATCATTTTGCCACCCAGCAGTTTCTTCCTTGAAGCACTTACATGAAACACAGTAATGAGGTTCTTCCTAAGGAAAACTTTTCCCATTTAGTGGACTTTGCCTATTGCCTGAAGTTTCTGCGTGGTTAATGATATTTTCTTCTGATGTCCTGAGAATCTATCTCTCAGAGTTTTCTCTGAAAATCTTGGCAAAAGCAAACCATTTCCTAAGGAGAATAAGAGCAAAGCCACCACTGGATCGTAATTCATTTTTAAAAAAAGTATGCAATCCCCAGATTTTATATCATTTCTCACAGGGAATTGACTTCTACTTGTAGCACTTTCATTCTGAGCATGGCCAAGAATGCATTCCTTGAGTTAAGCGAAGGATTGCTTTGTTTTACCTTATTTAAATGAAAAGTTCATGCTCAGGATACAGAGTGAAATTATTTAAGGTAGAGCAAAAGGTATTTTGTTTTTGTAAGTACATAAACTGGTTATATAGTATGTTCTGCTTATCATGTATAAGCGCATCTCCAGGGGTTTTGCTTTCTTACCTTAAGGTGTGAACTGTCTCTCCATTTTATAGGCAGCATTTTACAAAGTGTGGTACCTGAACTATCTACATTAAATTCATTTGCGATTATGTTCAGACCAAATGAACTAGGAATCTGCCTTTTTAATAAACAACTTAAGGTAGTGATTAATCACTGAAGTTTAAGGAATTCCCTAAGGAAGCAATACTACGTAAATAATACCAGTATTTATATTTGACACAGAATGTACATTTCGGTGTGTTTTAAGATCCTCATTTGTGGTTTGCAGATTTCTTTGACCTACTACCAGAATTTGGTAAAAAGCCAGTTTCTGAGGGGTAATGTTTGTGGTATGGATGATTGTGAGAGCAGGCAATAACTGACATAAGTGAGGAGGCACAGGCCTTCACAGTTCCTGTGTGGAAACCTTCCTCAGCACTTCTTAGAGCCTCATTGCTGGTCTTTTAGTTTCTCCTGCCCAAAAATGAAGCACAAGGATTGCAAGGTGCATGGCTAGTTTTGTTTTTTTGTTTTTACACTTTGAAAAGAATCTGCCCAAATCCTTGAGTCCTTCTTACATATAAAGCCTGAAGATTATACTTGGATATAAGGGAATTAGAAGTAGGGAAGGAATTGAGATATCAGTGCCCATTCAAAGGCAGAGTTTGTGTAATTCAGAGGGTGAGTGGAAAGAGCTCAAGAGATTACAGCTGTTACTGGAAAAGAAAAAGGCTTAAGTTATTTATGAAAGTGCCTGGTGAGAACAACATGGAGAAGTTAGCTAGGTTTAATGCATAAGGAGAAGAGAAAAGGAAATATGATTTCTGGTTATGGAACCTCAGAATTGAAGAAATACTAGCTGTGTAATATGAATTGGGTGCTTACTCTTTCAGGTACTGTATGAAGCACTTCACAGACATTATTTAATCTTTACAAGTCTTTGCTTCTGAAGCAAACATTATTATTTACATTTTACAGATGTGTAAATAAGGCTTAGGAGGATAAATCACTTACCCCAAGTTCACATAGCTATTGGTGCTGAGTTTAAAAGACAAATCTAGGACAAACTCCTAAGCAATGCTTCATGGAAGAATCACTTTGAACTAAAGCTGAAAAGACATGCTCCCTTTGAAGACCAGAAAAGAGTGTAGTTGGCATGAGGGTAAAGTAGTATATATTTGGAGAAAGTAGTCAGGCTGCATATAAGACTTTTTCTATCTCTATTTGAAATCCTACTATTTGCAAAACCTCATAACCTATTGTCCAGTTTGTTTACTGACTCCTCCAGGTTTGTTGCTGTTCTTTGCTAGCCTGTACAGTGATATTTCCCTGAAGGAGTCTCAGGGACAGCAAAATGACACTGGGTCTAAATGGCTGATAAGGGGATAATTTGGGTGGTTCATTATAGAAGGGGCCTTGGTTCTCAAACGTACACAGTGAATTCTCCATCTTATCACACTGGACCATATTCCTTACCATCGGCAAGGTTCTTGTTCTCCCCTGTATTTTCATTTTATGCCTCATTAATCACCAATCTTTACTTCTTCCTCACCCTGAACTTTCATTCTGAATGACCCAGTTCATTACAAACAAATAAAAATAAAACAACCATTTCAAGTTGAAAGAATTCAACAGACCCTTTTCTTTGCCTGCTTCACTGAATTTTCCTAAAAAACATTATAAATTGTGTGCACATAGTTATACCACAATACATAAAATTAAAACAATCTATGACTTCTGCATGAATAAAAACTAATAAACCTATCTATTCTACTATGGTTTTATTTTTTTTAAAAGATTAAAGAGACTTTGATCAACAGAGCAATGTTATTATGGTCCATCTACACTATTTTTGGCCCATGGGAGTATTTTTAATTAAAAAAAAATCAAAGAACTTAAATGATATTACACAAGTCCTTTTTTAAAATCTCTCTCCGATTGGGTCTCTGTTTTATTAAGCAAATATATTTCTTATTCCCTGGTCTGCTTTTGTCCCATTCTCCTTTTCCTATCTCATTCCACAATGTATTAGTCAGCTCAGGTTGCTATAACAAAATTCCATGGACTGAGTGACTTAAGCACAAACATTTATTTCTCACATTCTGGAGGCTGGGAAGTCCAAGAACAAGATGTTGACACATCAGTTCCTGGTAAGGGCCTTCTTCCTGGCTTGCAAACAACTGCCTTTTCACTGTGTCGTCACATGGTAGAGAGAGAGAAAGGGAGTTGTGATCTCTCTTCCTCTTCTTATAAGAATACTAATTCTGTCATAGAGGCCCCATCCTCAAGACCTTATCTAAACCTAATTACTTCCAAAAGGTCCCACTTCCAAATACTATCACATTGGGAATTGGGGTTTCTACATATGAATTTTGAGGAAGAACAAACATTCAGTCCATAACATATAATTACCTTACTTTCTGTACCAACCACTCCATGCCCCTTCCCACTATGTCACATAGCAACACTCAGTTTGGACACACAGACTTAATATCTGAGACATCAATTTCCTATCCTCTTAAAGAGAAATGAAAACACAAGATACCTTTTACCATACTCTAGAACACACAGTGGATTGTTTTAACCTTTGAATATTCAATATCTCTGTTTTATTCTCAAA
Source organism: Physeter macrocephalus (assembly GCF_002837175.3). NCBI lineage: Eukaryota > Metazoa > Chordata > Mammalia > Artiodactyla > Physeteridae > Physeter > Physeter macrocephalus. The sequence continues at coordinate 92,347,786 of NC_041224.1, forward strand.
GAATTATACAGAGTGAAACAAAAACCAACAAAAAATCAACATTCTTCAAATTTTGAGACTAGAGAGATTATTTGTTTCCTGGAATTCAAGATAACCTTTAAACTCTATCCTTCTATCTGTAATGTATGCTTTAATTTTTAACAATTCAGTAGTTTTTAGTATATCACAACATTGCTCAACCACCACCACTATTTAGTTCCAGAATACTTTCATCACCCTAAAAAGAAATCCCATAACCATTATCAGTCATTCCCCATCCTCCTTCTCCCCAGTTCCTGGCAACCACTAATCTACTTTCTGTATCCATGAATTTACCAATTCTGGATATTTTATGTGAATGAAATCATACAATGTAGCCTTTTGTGTTTGGCTTTCTTTACTTGGCATAATGTTTTTAAGGTTCATCCATTCTGTCGCATGTGTTAGTACTTTATTCCTTTTTATGGATGAATAATATCTCCATTGCATGTATATACCACATTTTGTTTATACATTCATCAGTTGATGGACATTTAGATTGTTTCCATATTTGGGCTCTTATGAATAATTCTGCTATAAATACTGTGTGACCATATGTTTTCAGTTCTGTTGGGTATATAACTAGGAGTGGAATTGTTGGGTCATATGATAATTCTATGTTTAAATTTTTAAGAAGTAACTTTTCCACAGCAGTTGCACCATTTTACACTCCCTCCAGCAATATATGAAGGTGCCAAATTCTCCACATTCTCATCAACATTTTTTTTTCTTTTTTAAATTTTTACTAAAGCTACCCTAGTAGGTATGAAGTGATATCTCATTGTGATTTTGATTTGCATGTCCCTAATGACTAATAGTATTGAGTATATTTTCATGTGCTTATTGGCTATTTCTGCATTTTCTTAAGAGAAATGTCTCTTCAAATACTTTGCCTATTTTTAAGTTAAGCTATTTGTCTTTTTATTGTTGGGTTGTTTAGGTACCTTTTATATCCTGGATACCAGACCCTCATGATTTCAAATATTTTCTCCCTTTTTGTGGCTTGTCTTTTCACTTTTCTGGTAGTGTCCATTGACACGCAAAAGTTTTTATTTTTGATGAAGTCAGATTTAACTAATTTTTCAGTGGTTGCTTGTGCTCTTGGTGTCATATCTAAGAAAATGTTGCCCAGCCCCAAATCACAAAGATTTGCACCTATGTGTTCTTCTCAGAGTTTTATAGTTTTAGCTCTTACATCTTGGTTTTTTATCCATTTTTAGGTAGTTTTTTAATATCATGTGAGATAGGGGATCCAATTTCATTCTTTTGCATGTGTATATCCAGTTATTCCCATCCTTTGTTAAAAAGACTCTCTTTTTCCCAATGAATGGTCATGGCACCTTTGTTGAAATTCAGTTTCCATTAATGTATAGATTTATTTCTGGAATCTTAATTCTATTCCATTGATCCATATGTCTATGACAGTACCACACTGTCTTGAATACTGAAGCTCTGTAGTTCTGAAATTGGGAGATGTACATCCTCGAAATTTGTTCTTTTTCAAGATTGTTTTGGTTATCCTGGGTTCCTTGCATTTCCAAATAAGTTTTAGAATCAGCTTTTCCATTTTCACAACAAAGGCAGCTGGAATTTTGACAGAGGTTGCATAGATTCTGTAGATCAATTTGGGAGTGTGGTAATGAATAATGTTTCCCCACCTCCTGCAAAAGACATCCATATCTGAATCCCCAGAACCTGTGAATATGTTATATTACATGGCCAAAAGGACTTTGCAGGTGTGACTAAGTTAAGGATTATAAGATTTTTCTGGCTTATCCTGGTGAGCTCAACATAATCTTAAGTATCCTTATAAGAGGGAGGTAGAGGGAGACGACTCTAGGAGAAGACAATGTGGTGACGGAAGCAGATATTGAAGTGATATGGCCACAAACTGAAGAATGCAGTCAGTCTTAACGAGCCTGAAGAGACAAGGAAGGGATTCTCCACAGGAGCCTCCAGAGGAACCATCTCTTTGCCAACATACTGATTTTAGCCCATAAGACCTATGTTCTTGATGTTCTCTGGGGAACTTATGACCTCCAGAACTATAGGAGAATGCATTTGTGTTGTTTTAAACTACTGAAGTTGAAGTAAATTTTTATAGCAGCAACATGAAAACTAAAACAAGAAACATTGCCATGTTAACAATATTGTCTTACAAGGCATGAATACAGAATGTTTATGCATTTATTCACATTTTCTTTAATTTATTTCAATAATGTTTTCAGTGTAAAAATCTTGCACTTCTTTGGTTAAATTTATTCCTAAGTATTTTGTTCTTTTTGATGCTATTTTAAATGGAATTTTTTCTTAATTTTATTTCCATATTGTTCATTGCTAGCGTATAGAAATAAATTGATTTTTGTATATTGATCTTGTATCACACAATAGAAGTTTAATTTATTCTCTTGATTTGGGGCTTGTGTAAGAACTGGAGGTTGTTCGTCCATGTCTCTACACTATCCATGTCCAGCATCCCCGGGACTTCATTCTTCCCTTGAGAATTAATAGCAGCCTTCATTGGCCACATATTCATAATATTTTTCCCACATGCACAGAGCTGTAGACCTTACTTTACTGTTGTGACTTCACCAAAAAGTTAAAAGCATATTTAACAAGATCTGAATTTTAGTGTATTCTGTATGTAAACTGTCAATAATCATATAAAAATAGTAATATTTCCATATAAGTAAACAAAAATGTCCTTAGTTCCTTCCTGTTCTTCTATTTTACACTAACTTTTCCTCTGTTCATTATAGAAGTTTACAGTTTTGCTACTCTCCTTCAAATGTGATTCCAAAGGATGTCAGCTGGTGAGCAAAGAGAAGCTCAGATCAACCAGGAGAGTTATTAACATTGTCAATCCTTGTATAATTAAATACCTAAGTAATAAGAAGCCCTTAATGAACTAGCATTTTCCCCATACAGCTGGCATTTGGAGAACATGGACAGTATAGACAAGATAGCTGATGCCACAATACTAGAATGAATTTCTTTACTCCAGGATAGACAGCCTGAAGCCTTCAGACAAAAGAAAAAAAAAAAAAACTTGCATATGTTCATTACAGCCATATAAAGCTTAGCATTTCACACCTTGTCAGAGTTATCAGGTACAGAGCTGTCCTTGAATCTAATTTTCATTCCAACAGAAATGTGAGAAGTCAAATCACTGCATAGTGAAAAATGGAAAGCTTTCTTCACTGTGCAGTTTGCTGCAATCATGTCTAAGGGGAATTCAGAAAAAAGATCATACATTAAAAAACATTAGGTTGTATTAGTTCAATGCAAACTGTATTACCTGATAATGGCAAATACGAGCTCTAAACTGCCCATGTTTAGAAAACTTACATTAGCAAATGTCCCATGTGACATAGATCTAACTTGTTTACTGACTCAGTCTGGTATATTTGTTGATTTACAAAATATTCAACCTCCTCGACTTCGGAAGTGTTGAGAAATTCTAATATATGTTAGAGAATACTAGGAAACCTATGAGGAAGTTACATGTACAATTTTTTTTGTGAAAGTCTATCTTTCTTCATTTTCAACCTATAGACAAACCTACCAAAAAAGAAGAGAACAAGAAAGGTAAAATGAGCTAATTTCCTTAAAATTCCACATTTATTAAAAAAAAAAAAATTCTCCCTTTAGGATCATTTACCTTCCAAAGGACTGAAAACATGGAGGGTAGGAATTGTTCTTGGAAAAAATTTTGTTTCTTGACTTGACTGCTGCTTTCATTGTGGTTTACCTTGTCATAAATGCCTGAGCTGTTAAAAATAGTAATTACCTGATTAGGTGGATTGATGGTTGGATAAAGGGACAGATAGCTAGATAACTAAATGATAAAGCAAATTAAATAGAATGTTAATGGTAGAGTATAGAAGGTGGGTACATGAATGTTTAATATAAAATCCTTTCAACTTAGACATGTGTTTAAAATTTGCCCTGTTGAAAAAATGGTAAATAAATGCAAGTCATAAGCCTAGATTAGGTGGTCATGGAGAAGAAACTTCTACTCAAGTTTGCAGTATACTGTATAGTAAAGTCCACATGGGACATGGTAAGAAACATGAGAGAACTGTCAAAACAACACAGAGAATTAGCCACATAAATTGTGAACTCTCTTATATTTACTTGGCTACTGTATTAAAACATCACATTTTTTTTCTAAGATAGAAAATATAAATAAATATAAGTGGTGAGTAGAATCTTATTGAGATCTATTGCTACCCAAGTAATTTGAGCTCTCACAAACATTTTAATCATTCCAGGACTATGTTAAAAGAGAATTGTGAGATTAAATCAGTATTCAAGAGGGAAAAGTTTATTTTGTTTAACTGGACTTTCTGGCAGGGTGATTTTTCTGTATAACATCAAAAGGCACTCTGCATGTGTGGCTTGTTTGAAGAGTATCTTAGAGTTATTAGTGACTGCACAGTATGTGACAACTCTGTTTTCTGGTTAACATATCTTTAACTGGGATTGTTTAAAATAGTGAAAAAAAATCTTATTAGCTGCATAAAGACTCAATTCCATCTTCATGCCTCCCCTCAGTCACTAATTTTTCTCCCTGCCAAAGGTAACCACCCTCCTGATATCTTTGGTTATAATTTCCTTGCATTTCTTTGTAATTTTAATAAATAAGTATGGATATCATATACTACATTTTTTCTTGTAACCTATTATGTAAATGAAATTCCACCATATGTATTCTTTTGTGGTGAAGCTCTTTTCATTAGCATTATGTTTGTGAGATTCATTCATGCTGCTACATGTACCTAGTTTTCACTTATTTTCATTGCTGCATACTATTTCACTGTATGATTACACCTCATTTATTTATCCTTTCTAATATTAGCAGAAATTGAATTACTTTTATTTTGGAGTTAATATGAATTTTATGGTGAGGCACATTCTTGTCTATATCTCTTCGTAGCACATGGAAGTGCATTTCTTTAGGGTTTACCTAAGAGTGGAATTGCTGAATCATAGGCTAGGAAGATCTTCAGATTCAACTAGTAATGCTTAGTAGTTTTCCAAAATGGTATATTAATTTATGCTTCTACAGGCTGTGTCTGAAAGTTTCCAGTTGTCTACATTCTTGCCAACATGTGATAATCATTTTTATTTTAGCTGTTCTCTTGTGTATGAAATGATATCCCACTGTTTCCATCTTTATTTATTTGATTAATCAAGATATAAGCCAACTATGGCCACTTGGTTATCCCCTTTTGTGAAATGCATATTCAGGTGTTTTGCCCATTTTTCTCTTGAGTTGTCTGTAGTTTCGTTTTTGAGTTTTAGGACTTCTTTATATATTTTTAATAGGATTCCTTTGTTATTGAGTGATATGTGTTGCTGGTGTCTTCTCCAATTCCATGTGTTTCCTTTGCACATTTTATTGATGGACATTTTTATTTCTATTTCTATTTTTATTATTTTAATTTTAATGTAGTCCAATATTTAAAATTTTGTTAATAATTTTATGTAGATATTTAAAGAGTGATTCTGTATCATGGGATTATGTAACTATTGTTCTATATTATTTTCTATAAATTTTTTTGGTTTTATTTCATCTTTGGTTTTAAAATTCACCTATAATGGATTTTTGTTTTATTTTTTCTCAAATTAATATTTTATTTTCTAGCAATATTTTTTAATAAGAACATCATTTTCCCATAATTCTCCAGTGTCATAGCATGGCCATGTTTCTGTGCTATCCTATTCAATTCTATTCTATTCTATTCATTTATTTGACTATTCAAAAACAAATACCTTAAATATTTAATTACTATAGCTTTGTAAGTCTTGACATCCAGTTGCTAAAGTTCTTATACCATGTTCTATTCCTCAAGATCGTCCTTATTATTCTTGACCCATCGCACTTCCTCATAAATTTTTAGAATCACTTGTCCATTTCCACAAAATTGAGATTATATTTAATCTGTACATTAGTTTCAGAGAACTGGCATCTTAATAACATTGATTCTTTCAAATCTGTGCTTTATAGTTCTCTGAAAGAAATTTTATGCTTCTACTATTATTGCTTATGTATGAATAATATCAAAAGCATATAGATTATTGGTAAACAGTTCAATAAATTTTCACAAAGTCAAAGTATTCTTGCATCTAGCAACAGGTCAGGAAATAGAAAATTACCAACATCCCAGAAGCCTCTCTTCCATCCTCTTCCAATCTACTTTGAACTTTAAATAATTTGAATCATTCAACAAGTATTCTTTTGTAGTTAATTTATTTTAATCAACATTGTATTTATGGAATTTATTCATAATTTTATGTATATTTTATTTACTCATTCTTATTGCTGTATACATTGCATTTTGTGAACACATCAATTATTTTATCCATTCTACTACTGATGGACATTTGGGAGATTTCCAGTTTGGGGCCATAATGAATAATGCTATTATGAACATATGTATGAGTTTTTGTTGGTTATATATCTGGAAGTGGAATTACTGAATCCTAGGGTATGCACATATTTTTGGGGGGTAGATTTTGCCAAGCAGTTTTCCAAAATGTTTGTATTAATGTTTGATATTTTTTAGGCTACTTTGAAATAATCTATTTAAAATACTTAATTTCCTTTGCTTCTGGTGGAGAGAAATGCAATTTATTTCTATTTTATATTTGCTTCATATCCAGCAACTTTCCTAAGGTTATTTATCAATTTTAATAATTTTATTTTACTCTCTTTTGGACCTTCTGCATATATAATTATGCTGTTTGTGAATAATGACAGTTTTTTCCTTCTTCTAACTCTGACACCTTGGCCTTAATGTACTGTACAGTGTATAATAGAAATAGTAATAATGACATCCTTGTATCCTTCCTGATCGTGGGAGAAAAGCTTACAGTAATATACCATTAAAATTGGTATTTTCCATGAGTTTTGTTACATATCCTTTCTGTTCCTAGTTTTCAAGTGTCTTTATTGTGATTAGATGTTGCGTTTTATCACATGTATTTCTACATCCATTAAGATGGTCATATGATATGATATTTCTTTTTTTTCTGTTAGTGTGGATTACATTAATTGGATTTTAAATATTAATCTAATCTTTCATGTCTGTAATAAATATAACTTGATTACTATGAATTAATCTTTTGATAATTTCTGGATTCAGTTCATGTTATTTTCCTCTTATATGTTCTATAATTTTAGTTTTTTCCTCAACTTTTCTTGCTTCATACCATTTCAGGAGTTCCTTGGAAGCAGATTTAACAAAGAACACTCATTTTAGTGAACTGTCAAAGGCCTCTCTGTCTGTATAAGCTAGTGCAGTCTGAAACACCAGAGTATCAGAAGTAAAACTCAATAATATACACACAATTTCTAATCCAAATAAGTGTTCTAAGTTCAAATCCTTCACAAATTATGAAAAGTCAGTATACTTACAGACTCATATTCAACAGTATATGAGAATGTGTCACAAATTAGGTGGCTTAGGAAGCAGACTCTTACTCAGATTGGCATGCTGGAGATTTACTGGACAGTGAGTGCCCTGTGATCAACACCCCTGTTTAAGGGAAGGGAAGGATAGGGTAGAGTAGGAAGCAGGTTTGGGCAGATGGATAAGTGTAGCTGTGATATCGTTTAGTGGATGTCTCAGCTAATCCTGTGTACCGCTCTGAAGCTAGAGTGGTCTTCATATTTGTCCTAAGTTTTGTGGGATGACTGGGCCTACCTAACCCCATAATTTTCAGTCAAGGCCACTTCTAGGGTGTGTATGGTCCTTGCCAAATATTTTTGGTGAGGCCCTGGTCTCTATAAACAATTTGATTTTTTAAATGGATTACAGATTTCACAGGTCCATGATTATTTGACTATTATCCAATTAATTGGTGAAGAATCTACAAAGTGTTCAGGCTTCAAATCTTGCTGAGTTCCAGGAATCATCTCTTTGCCTTCTATATTGCCAAATGTGCCTGCCATCCCTGGCTAGTTTCTTTTCTTTTCTTTTTTTTCCTAATTTTTTATTTTACACTGGAGTATAGTTGATTTACAATGTTGTGTTAGTTTCAGGTGTACAGCAAAGTGATTTAGTTATGCATATTCAGGTATCTATTCACTTTCAGATTCTTTTCCATTATTGGTTATTACAGAGTAGTGAGTATAGTTCCCTGTGCTATACAGTAGGTCCTTGCTTATTATCTATTTTATATATCATTCTTGCTACTTTCTTATTACCCACCCCCATCTTCAGTGAGAAAAAGGAAACAACACTGTTATTACTCACAATGCCATGGCTTTTTGAAATCTGTATTGAAACAATATAAATCTGTCCTCTGCAATTCCCTACATAATTTATGCTAATATATTTTTATAAAAATATTTTATTGATTATACTTATATTCTCTACAACAAAAATCAAATATATTTATTTATTTATTTTATTTTATTTTATTTTTTATCCCCATATCTCTTTCCTCTTGTGTCTCCCTCCCTCCCACCCTCCCTATCCCACCCCTCTAGGTGGTCACAAAGCACCAAGCTGATCTCCCTGTGCTACGCGCTGCTTCCCACTAGCTATCTGTTTTACGTTTGGTAGTGTATATGTGTCCATGCCACTCTCTCACTTTGTCCCAGCTTACCCTTCCCCCTCCCCATATCCTCAAGTCCCTTCTCTAGTAGGTCTGCATCTTTATTCCAAAATATATTTATAATATATCCATACAGAGAGAGAGAAAGAGAAAAATTTTTATTTAAAAACCTATAATAATGAGATTGTAAGCTTTGTAAAATATCCTCTGGATTGATTATTATTATGATCATTAATTGATAGAAAAATTGCACAGAATTGATAAAAAATAAATATATTAAATTTTGGTAATCAATTTCTAACACAAATTTCTTGGAAGTCAGTCTGTTACTGATACGGGTGGAGCTTTTACTTTTCAACTTATCACTTATTGATAGAAGACAGGTTTCTATATCAATTCCATTTTTTGTGTCTGGTTGTTGTCAGTATAAGTACTGAGAAAACTTTTTTGCTTAAATAATTAGGTAGAAATGGAAGGAGTTTTCTTATAGTGATGTCACTTACTTCTTTCTAGCATCAGAAATTACTTTATGAAATATAATTTGTTCCTACTTCAACTGTGGTGAAAGCCACATAAAAAAAAAAAAGCCACTGGTAGTTCTTAAGAATGTGTTGTTTTAGCATTCTGTTCTTCAGCATCTACAGTAATATTTAGATTACCCTATGAGTGAGTGTGTGTCTTTGTATGTGTGTGTGTGTGTGTATTCTAGAGGTCCATGCTTTTAATCTACAGTGGGAAGAAAGATGATTGATCAGAAATGAGGCAGTGGGAAAATGGAACCAGAGGAGCAGCCTTGTTCTTAGGTGAATCAATACCAGTAATGAGTACACAAAGAAGTTGAACATCTGTAAACTAATCACTTAAAACCATTAATATCTACATCCTCCTTGTAAAGTCTTCTTATTTTCCAAGGATACTAGTACTTCAGATTGAACACTGCTAACCTGGTACAAATTAAGTGCTTGCTTGTGAAATGAATGAAAACTAATATCTTTAAGCTTATTTAGTTATGAGTAAGTTATTCGATTTATAATTTATGATTTTTTACAATAATTGTGTAATTTTTGACAGTCATTATATTAAAAAAACAAGCTACAAACTATTTTCAAGGGCATAGTTTTGTAAAGATTGAAATTAATGAAGTTGCAATGATGTTACATGTGGCAGACATAGAGTTAAAAATTAATTTTAATTTTGGAGTTTTGTTTCATTTTGTACTAAATGAACTATTTTTCTAAAAACTCAAAACATTTTCATAGGTCTTTGAAGAGCTTTTAGTCCCTAAACACTCTGCTTTTTGTGACTAATAGATAAAATAGCCCTAGTCCTGCCTTGCATCATTGAGAAAGAAAGAGGATACATTGCATTATAATACGTTACATTACAATAAGCAAGGGCTTCAACTTTAGAACTTTTTTTGAACTGATCTTGATCATGGCCAGTTTTATAATAGGAATTGAGTCTCTTCTGCCTCAGACAGGCTTGCCTAAGACTGGAGTCTCACCAGTAGAGATTTGGTACACCTGGGACAGACCTTTTTGGAAAATCTGTGCAATAAACTTCATATTGGTAGGCAAATGTGATACACATAAAAGGTATTGAATTTCTGAGTTGAAGGTCCTACTTTTTTTTAATCATATATGTTTTTCCTGAGCAAGAAAAAAAAGTCAGCCTGAGACTTGTGAGAGTTACGTGTGGGCTAAAGGCTTGAGGGTCCACAATGAAACAGTGAAGGGTATAGAGAAGATATATATATATATATAATACATTAAAGATAAGATTACCAATTTTGCCTGTAGCTGGACAAGTGCTTTTTCAGCCACTTAGGTTGCCTGTATCAGTATAAATGATTTGCCATGTGTTAGAGCCATAAATAGGAACAGAGAGCAGATGTCTTGGCACATAGACCATATTTTTTGACAAAAGAGGCCTCTGCAAGCAGTGCCTCCCAATGGCTTTAGAAAGTTTTCTATTCAAAATGTAGCAATTGGAAAGGGCTACTCCAGGACTCCCTTTTCCCACTAAATAGCCCCCTAGATTATCATGCTTCCTTGATCTCCAGTTGCGCCTTTCTTGCAAATCCCAACTCTAGGCGAATCTCACTATTTACAATCAGTACTCTTGCTTCCAGCCCATTGAACAAGCTGCCAAAAGCTGTCAAGAAGTGGTTCTCTTCAGCTCCACAACAAATCCATATCACCCAGCCTTAGCAGAGGCATTATCCATTCTCTCCCATACCTAGTTGGCTCTGTATTTCATTCCCACAGCACCTGGTCTCAGCCTTTCCCACTCTTCTGGAACCCCACACTCATCCCACAATCCTCTAGTGATCAATACCCTCACTTCCTCTCTCTGAGATCCCATTGCTTTTGGCATGTACAACTGTCATAGCATTTAATCATTTTGTATCCCATCCATTTTATAATTGAGAAAACTTGATGTAGAAATGGCACATGAGTAGTCCAAAGTCACACAGCTGGTATGAGGCAGAGCCAGATTTAGAAGCCACGTTTTCTAAATACAAATTTGCTGCTCTTTCTATTTATTTCATCAAATAGTTCTCTTAGAAGGAAAAATGATTTTCCATAATAAAAACAATTCCAGAATCTCAAGGTGGATGAAGAGTCTTCAGAAGAACATGGACTAATAACCCAACAGTTTAGAACTCTGACCACCTTTCTCTTTCCACTTTGCTTCATTAAATGAAAATAATCTGGCATCATATTGGTTCACAAAGAGGAACTACATTCCTTAATTGGTTAAAAATGCCTTCTCTTGGGTTGAATTGAAATAGCTGGTCAGAATGGGAATTTCCCAAAGACTTCATGAGCCACAGGTTTTTATGCTTACTGCATTGCTTGCATTCACCTTCTGTTTATTTTCCCTTGGTATTTGAGGAAGTCTGACATAGTTATACTCTTACTTGCAGCAGCTGACGCAATATATATGCCTGAGGAGGTAGCCTCTAAGATGACTTCCGACAATCCTTATATCCGGATATTCACCCTTTTGTGTAATCCTTTCCTCATTAGTGTGGGCTAGACTGACTCACCTCTCACAAATAGAATACTGTAGTACTTACAGGATGTTGCTTTCAATATTAAGTCATAAAAAGACTGTGGCTTCCATCTTGGGATCCCTCTCTCCTCTCTCTCTCTCACTCTCACTCTCTGTCTCTTTCTTGCTCTTTTTCTCTGAGACTTGCCAATAGCCAAGTGGTTAAGCTTGGAAGCTGATCCATCCCCTTGAAATTTGCCATAATCTTTCTCCTCAAATAAATAGTGATTTTCTTAAGGGCATAAATCATGTCGTATTTACCTCTCTATCTCTCACACTGTCTAATGTTTTATCTGGCACATATTACATAATGATGTTTTGAATCAGTGATACATTGTATATGCTTCAATCAGGATACCTTTATTGAATAAAATACTGTTTGAGGTTGTTTCTCTTATAAATTTCAATCAGTGCATTTGTAAGCTACTACTCACAAATCAACATCTTTCAGGGACAAAATAAATGAAATGATATACAGATACACAGGTTATTTTTTACTCCAAATAGTGTATTTGTGGAATTTTCATAAGACCAAAAAAATAAAAACCCAAACCTCCACCCTAAACTATCATTAAGCCTACATAGAAGTGTATTTCTTGCACTAATATCATTAATAAGAAAGATCAAATGGTTTATAAACCCCTGGGTAGCATGCTTAAAAGTATGATACAAAGGTTATCATAAAAGACTTTCATTTATTTAATTTAACAAAAAAGATCTCTGACTCAATATCTTTTGTGTTCTATATTTTCAATTTTAACAATTAAGGTGGCACAGGGAATTCTTTATGCTAATGTTATACCTCCTTGGTTGCGCCCTAACACCATTATCTGCTGTAATGAATAATTCATTCCCTGTTGAAAACTTAACTATATCATTTTTACAGGATATGAATGAAACTTTGAAGTGCAATTTAAGTTGAAAGAATTTAAGATTGTAGAGAATTCCCATTAAACCATCAAAAAGTGCTGTGCTGGCAATATTACCTAGCACTCAAGTGTAATAGCTTTATAGGAAGCTCATTTGAGATTCTAAATTTTGTTTCTTTTGTAAAATATATTGATGGAATTCATTTCTTACTGCACTTTCACACTGTGCAGTGACTACTTCTGCCTCTAAATATCTAAAACAATACGCTTTTTATTTCCAGTTGGAGATCGAGGACCTAGAAAGTCACCATTAAAAAAAAGGCTGACATTTGCTCTTCCAGTGCTAGGTTTGCTATGGAGAGAAATATTTTCTAGTAAAGAATCCCAACAAGGGAATTGGCTTAAAAATATCAACAAGATTTACTAGTGGAATTAATGGACTTTCAGTCCACTGCATCCCCTAAACTCAATAGGTGAAACTGTAGTGAACCACTCTAGGAAACATGCTAAACAATGTAACTGTCTCAAAGTCTTAAAGTTTGCCAACAATGGGAGTATCTGCCCTTCCTGACCCTGTAATCAGGGATGGACTATGACATGTATGGAGATGAAAATTTTCCTCAAAGCTGGAAGAGGCTAGTCACCTTGGCCAACATGGCAAAACATCTTAAAACTGGGAAAGCATTAGGTTTATACCATGTCACGTGAACAAACAGAAAAATTTTGTAACATTCCATAAACAAACAAGCTATAGGGAAAATAGAAAAAGTATCCATTCCAAGAAATAGATTTGCTTATGTTCAATATGCATCTTGTAAGCACTTATTTCCCTTTATTGCTTTAGCCAAGAGGAAGCTCACATTAAAATTTATAGCACAACTTGAGCATTGAGCATAGCTGTATAAAAATATTTTCTATAACCTACATATCTGTGAATACTATTAACCTTTGTTTTGTTTTCTATTTAATCTGGAGTTTACTCAACTTTGCTTTGAAATGTCTATTTGCCATTTTAGTTATATTTTATGATTTATGGAAGCAATTGAAAGGATTTGTTAAACTAGATAGAGAAGGGAGAAAGAAAGAGTAGAAGATGAAGAAGGGGGGATGGGGGAGAGGAGGAAAGACAAGGAGGAACAGGGCAAGGGGAGGGTGGGAAGAAAGAGGGAGGAAGAAAGAAAATAAGGAAAAGGAGGGGTAAAAGCGAGGAGAATGAGAAAAAAGCAGGCAGGAAGGAATGGAGGAAGAGAGGGAAACCAAGATGTTAAGATATTATTCTGGACCCCATCCTTGAAGATGTATGTAAACTTGGCCCAAACCCTACTCTATTGATGTTGGAAAAGCAAAAGCCCTCTGCAAACTTCCATGCCTTTAAAGACTTACTGTCTCATGCTTTTCTCTAGCTCCTTGCTCCAGGTCCTGTTGTTTGATGCCCCATAGAACAGAACTCTGGAGGGGTAGTATTGAACATTTTGGGGGGGACCTGAGATGGTATTCACATTGTGGAACTTTAGTAGTCCACAGTCTCACTGGCTCACATCCTCCAACTCCCTCTTCTGCCATCTTCCCTTTTTCTTGATGTCAAAACAATTCAGAACAATTAATGACTCCTTCCCTTCTTATGAAAAACAGTTATTCTCATTTCCAGATACTGCACAGGCCTACAAGCTAACTCCATATACACACAAAGAAATTTTCTCTTCCTAAGTAAACACTTTGCCAATTATTAATATATTAACACACACATAGATATATGTATACAGACACATAAATATGTACATATTTGTGGAAAGAGAAGGAAGGGAGGAAGGAAGGAAAAGGGAGACAGCGCTAATCAGAAAACAACACTGAAGATGTAGATATGAAGTACTGGAGGAATCAAGAAGCAGAATGTTTTAACAGTTAAAACCCTGGCTGGGTTGAAATAATGGCTTCACCTACTGCCTGGCTTTGAAACCTGGAGCAAGCCATTGAACTTTTCTATGCCTCAGTTTCTTCATTTATGAAATTGGGATACCAACACTAGTATATCGTTTATGGGCTATTATGGGTCTTAAGTGAGATAATGTATAAGGTACTTAAAACACTACCTAACACTCAAAGTTATAGATAATTTTTGGCTATCATTATCACAAGAGTGATAATTATAGAGACAACAGGATGACAAGAAATGCATAAAGTCAGGTGGGGCTGCAAATGTCATGTACTGAAATGTTGATTCAATAAACATAGTAAATATTAGTCAGATTTATTAGATAATTGTGCTAAAAAGAGCATATCCAACCAGCAACCCGCCCCAAACACACACACACACACAAACACACACATACACACACACACACACACACATTCTTAAGTAAACCTCAACCTAACTAATTGTCTTGTAATCTCCATTCTCCAAAAGTCCAAAGGACTGTATAAAAGCACTTTCATGGCAGAATTGTGGCCAGAATTGAAAGAAAAGAAAATGGTAGGAAAGTCCTCTCTTCTTTCAAAGCTTTAAACACTCTGATTTACAAATCAATGTCTAGGTGTAGAGAAAACACACTTGAAAGCAAATTGACCCCTTCAAGACAATTTTTTTAAAGACCTCAGATATGAACAAAAGGCTGAGACACTGCAGATCACTGGTGGGATCTCGCTATCCTTGAGGGAGACTATATATCCTGTTTTAGTGAGCTGCTTGTTTTCTAGCCAAGTGATATTTGTTTTTAAGATCACATAGTAAACTTCTTAGAGTGTAAGGGAAAGGAAAAATGATTTTTAATGTGATCTTATTCTCTGAGGTATACTGATGACACAGTGGCTGAGTTTGAGTTCCCTTCTTTTCTTGCAGTGAGCATTGTGGGTTTTTTGTGGATTAGACCTCGTGTCCAGATTTAAAGTTTTGACAGTTTATGAATAAGGGTCAGAGGAACTTTAAATCATGTCCTGTCCAGTGGACTTTCAGACTCTCATTCTTTCCTAAAGTACTCTTAGTCACAAATTTAAAGGGTGAGTTTTGGGGAGAAAATATTTAATTAAAGCCTATGGTGATATCACCAAGAGAATAAAAAGTAATAATCTTTTGAATTTGCTTTTGTGCAGATAAAAAAAAAATGCAGTCTTTCCATTTCTCCTAGATGTTATTTTCAAGATAAAAGCACTGAATTTCCAAATACTTCTTCTGTTGTCAGCTTTCTGGCATGTAACCCTTTCTTTTGAAAGTTAAAAAAAGGCAGAAATGTGCATAGATGCTTCTTAGCTTGAATCTGTGGACATGGCACTGCACTTTCTCTCTTAAATATCATTTTATAAAACCAGGGTTTGCTTCGTTTATATTCCCTACACATCTCTCCCTTTTTGTCTACCTTAGGTCTTTTAAATTTAGCTTCAAGAAAAGTGCTGTATTATGGAATCAAGTCCCCTTATCTTTTTTTCCCAAAAGAATTGTGCACAATATTTATTTCCCTTATGTTGCAATTTAAAGCACACAGGAAACTGTGTTGAATACCATCACTCCAACTCTCATCTCTATCAGGATACACTTATACACATTTTTATATAGTGTATAATGAAGTGAAGCTATACATTTCTTCATTTTCTGCATTGCCTACCAGAATTTAGACTTCTAAAACCAAGGAAATATTTACTTGTAGTACTCTGTGGGGTAAATATTTTTCATGTTTGATGGGATGAATAATAAATAGAATTCTATATTTTAAAAAAATTACAGTTCCTGCCTAACTTACTGCTGTGAATTGTTATTCCAAGGGTTAAAGAGCATGTACATATTTATGATATTTTGCTCACAGTTGGCACTCAATAAACATTTAAAATATGAGGGGTGAATGGATGAAGATATCCCAGGTCTAAAGAATCTCTGTGTACTCAAAGAAGTACATTATTAGACTGCTTACAATAAAGGTGTTACTAATTTTTTTTCATATATTCCCTCTAAAAGTGAAAATTTAGATTGGACTTCTATAGCCCTTTTCTCAGGAAAATTTGGTATTTTTGATAAATATATGATGACCTGCCGTTAAGTTTCATGAGCCATTTTTTCCTGCAAAGGATTATTTGGTCCTGTGAATGGAAAAGATACAAATGTTCAGCCACATGATTTTTAAAGGAAATTTTCAGGCAAAATAACCTACCCTGTATACAGGTTCATTGATCTAGGTAGGTTGTTGAATTTATGTATTAAATTAAAGTGGTTAATTTAAAGACCCACTCAGGAATTATGTATTTCTTTTAAACCATCTGAGGAGTTTAAAATATGAAAAATATTCCTCAGTGCTCCTCTTGAAATTATGCTTGATAATTGAGAATAGAGAAAGACATACAAATTAAATTCATTGATTTGAAAAGCACATAAATTAGAATCACAAAGAAAAAACAAATCTTCTGTTTTCAACTATCATCACCTTTAGGAATATTTTTGGCACTCAGAAGTATCAATGACTATATGAACCAATAAATCCTTTAGGAATTAAGAATTGGAAGAAAAATATTATAAAGAAAGGCACTTTTGAGGTAGTGCTTCTGTCATCAGTTGAAACAGTATAAAAAAATTTCTAAGAAGAGCAGTAACATTTAAGCTTTAAACGTTTCACCCAAGACAGTTTAAAAAAACAAACAAACAAGGAACAGTGAAAAATAGTTTTCTGTATATTTTTTAGAAAATTAATTTAGATAATTGTGGCATACCTACAAAAATAAGCCTTGTTTAGGTGTAATGCTCTGAAAGTTTTTTTTTGTTCATTTGTTTTACCTTTCTGCCCATTATTACTCCTGAAATACTTTCAGGAATTGTTGGCTGTGTTCAGTTTCAAGTACTTTTCTTTAATAGTACTTAAAAAGGAATATTTAAAGAGCTGTTTAAGAAATAAGTCCATGCATTTATGGTCAACTGATCTTTGACTAGGTTGCCAGGAACAGAAAATGGGGAAATGATAATATCCTAATAAATGGTGTTAGAAAAACCGGATATCCACATGCAGAAGGAGGAAACTGGACCCTTATCTCATATGTTTTAAAATTGGCTCAAAATGGATTAAATACTTAATGTAAGACCTGAAACTATAAAAGCACTAGAAGAAAACACAGGGGAAAACTTCTTAACACTGGTCTTGGCAATGATTTTTTTGGAAAAGACACCAAAAGCGCAAGTAACAAAAGCAAAAATAAAGTGGGATTGCATCGAACTAAAAAGCTTCTACAACACAGTGGAAAATATCAAGAGTGAAAAGGCAACCTATGGAATGGAAGAAAACATTTGCAAATCATATATCTGTTAAGGGGTTAATATCTAAAATATATAAGCAACTCATATAACTCAATAGCAAAAAGAACAAATAATCCAATTTAAAATTGGGCAAAGGACCTGAACAGATATTTTTCCAAAGAAGACATACAAATTACCAACAGGTACATGAAAAGGTACTCAATGTCACTAATCATCAGGGAAATACAAATCAAAACCACAATGAGATATCACCTCACACGTGTCAGAACGTCTATTGTCAAGAAGACAAGGTATAACAAGTGTTTTTGCACTTTTGTTTTTGCATGCAAACTTTGTGTGTGTGTGTTCTTTTTTTTTCTTTTTATTATTTTTTTAACATCTTTATTGGTGTATAACTGTTTTACAATGGTGTGTTAGTTTCTGCTTTACAACAAAGTGAATCAGTTATACATATACATATGTTCCCATATCTCTTCCCTCTTGCGTCTCCCTCCCTCCCGCGTCTCCCTCCCTCCCATCCTCCCTATCCCACCCCTCTAGGTGGTCACAAAGCACCGAGCTGATCTCCCTGTGCTATGCGGCTGCTTCCCCTTAGCTATCTATTTTACATTTGGTAGTGTATATATGTCCATGCCACTCTCTCACTTCGTCACAGCTTGCATGCAAACTTTTTTTTATTGGAGTATAATTGCTTTACAATGTTGTGTTAGTTTCCACTGCACAACGAAGTGAATCAGCTATATGTATACATATATCCCCTCCCTCTTGGACATCCCTCCCACCGCCCCCATCCCACCCAGCTAGGTCATCACAGAGCACCGAGCTGAGCTTCCTGTGCTTTATAGCAGGTTCCCACCAGCTATCTATTTTACACATGGTAATAAACAATGGAATATTACTCAACCATAAAAAGGAATGAAATTGGGTCATTTATAGAAATGTGGATGGACCTAGAGGCTATCATACGGAATGAAGTAAATCAGAAAGAGAAAAACAAATATCGTATATTAACGCATATATGTGGAATCTAGAAAAATGGTGCAGATGAACCTATTTCCAGGGCAGGGATAGAGACGCATGCAAACATTAAGTCAAGGTGGTATGGCCCTTGAACAGAGAGTATAATTACAACTATTTTGATTCTCAGTAGTGACAGGATAACTAAAGGAATTAAGATTGAATTTCTTTAGGAGTAAATAAATCCAATTTATTTAAATAAAATTATATAAATATTCACTATGATAGAAACGAGTTAAGTATGACTTAAAAGAAAGTTAATTAACAAAGTAGAACATATAGTGTCCATGAGGTAATTTTTTTTTTGCAGTACGCGGGCCTCTCACTGTTGTGGCCTCTCCCGTTGCGGAGCACAGGCTCCAGACGCGCAGGCTCAGTGGCCATGGCTCACGGGCCCAGCCGCTCCTTGGCATGTGGGATCTTCTCGGACCGGGGCACGAACCCGTGTCCCCTGCATCGGCAGGTGGACTCTCAATCGCTGCGCCACCAGGGAAGCCTGATGAGGTAATTTTTTGAATCCTGTAGAAACTTGTGCTAACAGTTGAATCAGCTAGAAAAGCTTTCCTATTATATACAAATATAAACTGATTTTCCCCAGACAGGGGATGAATCCTTCCTAATAATAGTTGAGTCTAAGTCTACTGACCATGATTTGTACAGATCTAGAAAATATTGCAGAAAATACCATATTGGGTAGCAAAGAAAACAGACTTGTGAGTTTATATTTCTCTGAGAGACTCAGTATCCTTCCTCTGGCAAATAAGTAATCCCTCAATCTGAAGAAGACTTTTTAATGTTTTTGAATTCAATATCGTCTAGGATATATACGCGTGTGGGTAGTAATGTGAAAGCAGCTCAATTCAGCAAACATCATTGAACGCTTACTGTGTACAAAGTATGTTTTATGTGGAAAGATAGTATAGCCACATACAAGTATATGTCATTTTAAGACAAGTTTTGTCATGGACCTGAAGCAACAAAACATCTATTTTGTCAATACGTGTATATACTCACTCTTTAATTTGTTTAATTGTGTGTATGCTCATGGGGAATGAATTTGACCTTAAAAAAATAAGTGTTTGTTTCTTTAATAATAGTTCATTGGTAAATTGAGGACCTTAGGTCTTTCTAAATTAATTTCAAAGTTAAAAACTAAATATATGACTCCAGATAATATTAAATGTTCTGAAAAATGAAATGAAATAGAAAAATAAGTTAAAGTTGGAAAAATTCGCATTTATTTGGAATATTTTTTATTTGGAAAGGTACTATTCTTACCATTAGGAGAGATAATTAAGGTACCATGTCACCCTTAGTTATGGACAAAATAAGTGAGATAGTGTTTCAGGTATTGATAAGGTTAAGAAAAGGTGACATTTAAGGCACTTAGTTTATTAAAAGTCACTTATACAAAGGATTTTGATGCAGAAAGTGCAAGTGTATGACAATAAACTATCTGAAAGTTACTTATAACTTGAAGTTTGACAGATGAGTTTAACCTGACCTACTTTATATAATTAAATTTTGTACTTCAGATCTAATTAGTGCGAGCTTACAGATATACTTTCAATAAATAAAAGTTGATTGAATTTAAAATTTTATAAGGGAAAATTGAATGTAAATAAGACTGAAAAAAGTCTAATTGGAAATATTGATTGTTCTTGAATTCATTTGTTTGATGATATCAATGACAAGAACAGAAATTATCATGAATTGGGCTATTATTATTCGATCTTACTTCATTCTAATTAATGAGAAATAGCTACATACCTTTTCGAAGGTAATGAGCCTGAAATAATGTACTCCTCTCTTATGGTATTGAATGTAGTCATTGTGGATTATAAATTTGGAAAAGAAATACATAAAACATCAGCCCATGAGAGAAAGGCAAGCATATTTGTACCCAGAAAACAGTTATGCTTATGGGAAAATGTTTACATTGGGACAATATGTGTGTATGGTTACTTTAATTAGATCCAAAAATAAATGAAGCTTTTTAATGATGCCCTAAAAGTAATTTTAACAAGAGTGAAAATGTCTGAGAATAAACTTAACAGCAAAGGAACTAAAAGCCACCAGCACCAGACAGGTGGAGTCTGAAGTTACTTAGATGATATCTGAAGAGTTATCAGGGGGCTTTGATAAGATATTGGAATTGCACAGTTCTTAAGTTCAGTGAGTTATGATAATTGTATATGCCTGTGTAACCACCACCCAGACACTCAAAAAAGTTCCCCTTTGCCCCTTTTCAGTCACTTTCCCACCTTGCCCTAGGACTGACACCTTCTGACTTCTATTATGTGTTATTACACCTGTTCTAGGACGTCATGTAAATGAATCCTATAGTATGCATTCCTTTGGGTCTAAGTATGTGGCTTCTTTCATTCAACATAATGATTTTGTGATTCATCCGTATTGTTGAGTACATGAGTAATTTATTCCTTTTTCTGAGTATAACCATGATTTGTCTATATTTCTGTTCATGAACATTTGGGTTGTTTCCAGCTTTTGGCTATTATAAATAAGGCTGCTATGAACATTCATGTACAAGTCTTTCTGTGAACATATATTTTCATTTCTCTTGGGGAAGTACCTAGGACCAGAATTACTGGGTCACAGAGTAGATATATTTTTATGTTTATAAGAAACTACCAAACAATCTCCAAACCTGTTAGTCTGCTTTTCTGTGTATTGATTACTGTGTCAGTAGTGCTTCTGTGATTTTTAAAATTAGTTTATAAGCAGTTTACCTTAATATGTAAATTCTACATGATTGGACATGGTTTACTGCATTTTAAAAACTAGCGAAGATAATTAGAAGCCTAATTTAGTGGCATAATAATGGCCCCTAAGGAAGTTCACGTCCTAATCCCTAGAACCTGTGAATATATTTTACATGGCAAAGAGGAATTCAGGTTGCAGATGGAATTAAGCTTGCTAATCAGCTGACCTTAAAATGGGAAGTTTATTCTGGATTATCCAGCTGGGCCCAATGTAATCACAAGAGCTCTTATAAATGGAAGAGGAGGCAGAAGAGGGAGAACCAGCGAGATGGTGTGAGAAAAACTCATCCCAACCTTGCTGGTTTTGAGTGCAGGAATGAAGATACCAGAAGCCAAGGAAGGTAGGTTAGCCCTAGACCTCAAGAGGGCTTCTAGATAGAAAAAGCAAGGAAATGAATTATTCCCTAGAGCTGCCCTAGAGCTTCCAGCAGGAACACAGACCTGCCCACACTCTGATTTTAGTCCAAGACCAACAGAACTGCAATATAGTATATTTGTGTTGTTTTAAGCCTCTAAATCTGTGGTAATGGGAAACTAATACACCGATGACAAGACCAAATGAATTTAAAACATGATTTTGAAGCTTCAGATTGACATTAAGGATCTCAAACTGTTATTTTATACTGTTCTGGTGTGTTTAGACTGATCCACTTGTTTACCATTTTCTTGGCTCTCCAGATTGTATTACGGTGTATGTTTGGTGGTAGGAAAAAAATGCAATTTTGGCCTTCTTGTCGAAAATTAGTTTGGTGAATTTAGAATTCTAACTTGACAGTTATTTTCTCTTAACATATTGAAAATGTCATTCCTTTTTTTTTTTTTCTTGGTTTCCAATGTTGCTGTGGTGATATCAGCTGTCAGTTTAATAGTTTTCCTCTAGAGATAACTGATATTTTCATATTGGCTGCTTGTAGGATTTTCCCATCTGTGTTTGATGTTCTTTAGTTTCTCTATTATGCATCTAAGTGAGGCTTCTTTTTTAGTTTAGCATAGATGGGAATTTTGTTTGTCTTCTTGTATGTAAGTATTGGTGTTTCTGATCTGTACAGGAAACATCTCAGCCATCATATCTTTGAATATCGTTTCCTTTCTTCCTCCCTCCCTTTCTTCCTTTCTTTTTCATTATTTTAGGCTGGGATTTTAATTATACATTTATTGAAACTCTTTAGTCTACCCTCTATATATGTTAACCTCCTTTTATATTCTTGCTTTCTTCTTTTTCTGTCTTATTCAAGTTCTGAAGATTTTCCACACAACTCAACCTTGAAAGGTTTCTCAGTGTTACAGGAAAATTGATTACGCTAGGATTTTATCTTTCAAGCCTCAAAAAATACTTTTCTCTCAAGGCTCATATTTTAATTTTGGGTTTCAGGGGCCTCATTTGGAAATCTTAAGATGAACATCGACTCCTTTTGGCATTCATGTTTATAATCAGAATTGTTCCTGAGATAATACATACTTCTGACAAAATAGGGGGAATGTTATACACAAAAGTATAAGAATAGGAGGCAAAGGATAAAATTTCAGGATTTTATACTAGTATTTCTCTTTTATCCAGTTTATTCATTCATCAGTTATATGTGTATTGAGTATTTCTCATGTTCCAAGCTCTGTGAAGGTAACAGCTAAATATGATTTCCTGTTTAATTCCAGTTTACAACCTTTGGGGGATATAAGAGACTAGATAATAAAGCAATATCTATTGATTTTTCCCCTATTACAAATGAGAACTCAGGTTAGTGAATGTTCTGGCTGCCCCCTGACCTTCTGTTTGATACGGCCTGTGTTTTTGCTCTTCCCCCACCTTTGCCTTTGCAGTATATTATTTTTAAAGAAGGGGCTCTAGAGTCAGACAGCCTAAGTGTAAATGTCAGATCTGACAATTAACAACTCTGTGACTTTGGGCAGGTTATGTTATACCTCCAAGTATCTGATTCCTCTTTTATATAATAAGGAAATAATGGTACATTCCTCATAGGGTGGTTAAGAGGATCAAATGAATTAATACACATAAAAGTACCCAATAAATATAAGCGTATGCTGCATTTGTCCAAGCAAACAAGGCCACATCTCTCCCACAGGCCAAATTCACTTCCTGATGTTGCTTCTCCTTGTTAAATAAGGTCTTCTGTGTCTGAAAATGTACAAGACACTTTTTTTTTTTTTTTTTTTTTTGCGGTACGCGGGCCTCTCACTGTTGTGGCCTCTCCGATTGCGGAGCACAAGCTCCGGACGCGTAGGCTCAGCGGCCATGGCTCACGGGCCCAGCCGCTCCGCGGCATGTGGGATCTTCCCGGACTGGGGCACGAATCTGTGTCCCCTGCATCGGCAGGCGGACTCTCAACCACTGCGTCACCAGAGAAGCCCACAAGACACTTTTAAGAAGCTGCTAGACTAGCTATGAGTGGCAAGGGATAGGCATTTGCTCTTATGGCCGTTACTGCAGAGAGGGGCCACTAATCCCTAAAATTTATGTAGCTTTTCAAAATTTCTTTTACTTACTGCCAGCAACACTCCTTTTGGAAGAAAAGTTATATACAGGATACCCTCATAGTCCATATTTTGGACTCAAATACGTAATAGGAATGTATGTTATATGTGGTAAAAATTGCATTTAAAAATTGATGACATACAATGACATAATTAATTTTAGCATTGGTTTCATCGCCTTCTCCAACCCTTCCTCCTTCCACTCCCTTGAACATCATTTTGCTTACTTGTGCTATTTTTGATGAGTTTGACGTCTAGGAAAAAGGATACTCAACAGATATCTCTTTTGTTTTCGAATGTTATGAAATGACATCAATCAGCCAAAGGACCATTCTGAAGGTAGGAGGGGCATTAGCCTAATATGAGAGAAATGGAGAAATAATAATTGTCAGCTGAAGCCTATAACAGACCCAAGATCTGTGCTGAGACTGGTGAAATTGAAATTTCAAAGTTAAAATTTTCAAAAGCATAGAATATAGAGTATCACATCTGATGTTGTCATGCATAGTTTTATTCATGATTTACTAATTATTATGATTTTCTTGGAGAGAAGGCAGTAAGTCTTTAACATACCACACTTTCATTGCTTTAGGCCCCTGATATCTTATCACAGTATGGGAATTCCATTAGAATTAAGGTGTTAACAAACTTTAGTAAAGAATAGAAGATGTGGGGCTTCCCTGGTGGTGCAGTGGTTGAGAGTCCGCCTGCCGATGCAGGGGACATGGGTTCGTGCCCCGGTCCGGGAAGATCCCACATTCCGCAGAGCGGCTGGGCCCGTGAGCTGTGGCCGCTGAACCTGCGTGTCTGGAGCCTGTGCTCTGCAATGGGAGAGGCCACAACAGTGAGAGGCCCGCGTACCGCCAAAAAAACAAACAAACAAAAAAAAAAAAGAACAGAAGATGAACATAGAGGATCAAATCTGAAGGGACATTCTATATCCTTATTTTAAGCATGCTCTATATAACTGAAGGAAAAATAGAAATTTTTAGCAGAAATTGGCTAAGGGCAGTTAAGGTTAAATGTTGTTCTAATTGTTTTTTATAGGGGAGCAGGAGGAAGAATCAGCTGGGGGAATTAAATGAAGTTTTAAGATAATATAACATAGGGAAGGAAGAACATAAATGTTGCATCTGCAACCCAGAAAACTGAGTTGTTGCTAAATAGTGTGCCAACTTATAAATTAGAAAAATTACCCTGGACGATTGGAAGACACTGGAATAAACACAGTGTTTATAAACAGAACAGAAAGTGTTTATTCCAGTGGCTTCCAATTGTCCAGGGTAATTTTGTCCCATTTTGACTGGCCAATAAGCATTGAGTCTGCCTTTCATAACAGGGTCTAGGACTCGACCTTTCTCTTAAGTATATTTTTATATTGTTATCCAGTTTATTTGGTGATATTTTTCATTAAATTATGTTGTTTATATTCATTTTCAAGACTATGGTAAGTTCTTTATTCAGCACCATTGATCTGAATAAAGGAAAAAAATTTTATATAGGCCCCAGGATGTACTTCTGCTTCAAATTAAAATATGCATCCTTATAGGGACTCAACTACTAATGCACTAGTGGCTGCCGTCTTCTGCTGCAGTAAATCTGATTAAACCTATTTTCTCTTACACATATTCTTGGAGCCTGTCATGATGTGACAATCAATTGAATTCATTCATTCCATCTTTTTGTGTGTGTGTGTGGTACGTGGGCCTCTCACTGCTGTGGCCTCTCCCGTTGCGGAGCACAGGCTCCGGACATGCAGGCTCAGCGGCCATGGCTCATGGGCCCAGCCGGTCCGCGGCATGTGGGATCTTACCGAACCGAGGCACGAACCCGTGTCCCCTGCATCATCAGGCAGACTCTCAACCACTGCGCCACCAGGGAAGCCCCATTCATTCCAGCTTTTGATGCTTTTCGACACAGCTAATGTCTCAGGTCAGGTTTCCTGGAAGCAGAGACTAAGACAGATTTGCATGCAGCAAGTTTATTGGGAAACACTCTTAAGATCAACACCTCTGTGGGCATACGGAAGTAGGAATAAGCAGGAGAGGTTGAACTGCAATGCGGATGTGACCTAGACCTCAACAATCCCTGGGAGAGCTCTGAAGCTGGGTTAGCCCTTCAGATTCACCCCAGGTGGAGTCAAGTTAGGCGGGCATTTGGTATCCTGTATTGACCTTAGAGAGGAGGCCTGATCTTGGGTGGTGCGGCTGTCTCAGCTAAGAGGTGGGCCACCACCACTCTCAGCAATTGGGTAATGAAACTTCAGCTGGAGGCAAGATCTGGTGCCCTACACTGTTTATTACCATTGCCCTCGAAAGTCTTTCGTTTCTTACCCTCTGATCTATTCTGTTCTAAAAGCTTCCACCTCCTTTTTAATTTCCTTCTCCGTGGCCCTGCCTTAAGGACTTCCAGTCTCCTCCGTGAGGTCTCCACATTTCCCTGAGGCTCTGCTACATGGACCATTGCCTTTTAAAATATTTAAGCCCGGGATTTCCTGGTGGCACAGTGGTTGAGAGTCCGCCTGCCGATGCAGGGGACACGGGTTTGTGCCTCGGTCCGGGAGGATCCCACATGCCGCAGAGCGGCTGGGCCCGTGAGCCGTGGCCGCTGAGCCTGCACGTCCGGAGCCTGTGCTCCACAGTGGGAGAGGCCACATTGGTGAGAGACCCGCGTACTGAAAAAAAAAAAAAAAAAAAAAAATTTAAGCCCATAATGTCACAACAAATCATTGACACTTCTCTGCCAGATTTAGGGGTTTCAATACCTTAAGGAAATGTGATAAATCTATGGAAGGATTAGTATTAGAACTTATCATTTCTGCTTTTTCATTTATAGCTTAGCTTAAGGAAGAATTTTTTTCTTTTTGTAATCTCTCATATTTCCCAGTCTGAAAATTAGAAAGAAAACACAAAATATATATTCACTTTTGCAGCCTGATCGCTTGGATTCAGAGATGGGGGAGAAAAGCATTGGCTGTGGTAACACAGGAAAATATTTTTTCTATATGTTCATATCTTTCTTTTTTTTTTAAATACAGCAGGTTCTTATTAGTTATCTATTTTATACATATTAGTGTATATATGTCAATCCCAATCTCCCAATTCATTCCATCATATGTCTTTCTTTCTTTCTCTCACTCTCTTTCTCTCTTTCTTTTCCTTTTTTTCCCCCCTATTCTCCTACATCCATTAATTGTGAAGTACATACAATGACCTTCAGATTTTCTGTTGATGAGGTTGGATAGTCAAGTGTTTAGCTAGGAGAAAATTTTCATTTATTGATTATTAGGCGTTTCTCCATACGCTAAGTCTTTTTATTTTATCTTTACAATATATTTGCAGTATAAACACTGTGATATCTGATTTTATAATTAAGAGAACTCAAGTCCAGTGGGATAAAATGGATTGCCCAAAGCACATGGAATTCAAATATTAGTTCTTACCACCTTAGGGCTCTTATTTTTGTGGTCTGAGGCCTGAATTTTTTTTTCCTTCCCACTTTTAGTAGAATTTATTTTTTGGAGTAGTTTTAGGTTCACAGGATAATTGAGTGGAAAGTTCAGAGAGTTCTTTTATAATCCCTGCCCATACACATGCATAACCTCCCCCATTATCAACATCCCAATCAAAGTGGTACATTTGTTAGAATTAATAGATCTACATTGACCCCTCATAATTACCTAAAGTCCATAGTTCATGTTACAGTTCACTTCTAGTATTGTACATTCTATGAGTTTGGACAAATTTATAATGACACATATTCACCATTATAGTATCGTAACAGAGTAGTTTCACTGCCCTAAAATCCTCTGTGAACTGCCTATTCATCCCTTTTTCTTCCTAAACCCTGGCAACCACTGATCTTTCTATTGTCTCCATAGTTTTGCCTTTTCCAGAATGTCATATGGCTGGAGTCATACTGTATGTAGCCTTTTCAGATTGGTTTCTTTTACTTAGTAATATAACAGCATTTATATGCCTTTTCCTGGCTTGATAGCTCATTTCTTATAGTGCTGAATAATATCCCATTGTCTGGATGTACCACATTATATTTACTCATTCACCTACTGTAGGACATCTTGATTGCTTCCAAATTTGGCAATTATAAATAAAACTGATAGAAACATCCATGTGCAGGCCTTTGTGTGGACATGAGTTTTCAACTCCTTTGGATAAATACCAGGGAACAGCTGAATCTACCATTTTGCATTCCCATCAGCAACGAATGAGAGTTCCTGTTGCTCCGCAGCATTTAGTGTTGTCAGTGTTCTGGATTTTGCCCATTCTTGAAGGCTGGCTTTTGTGTTCTAAAATTTAAGCTGGTTATGAAGATGTACATCAGATAGCCAATTAAGACATTTTTCAGGTGGCCCTATTTGCTTAAATTGTTAGCTTTATAGTTTGTTGGCAGAAAACTACAAAGCCTACCATCTACACTGTGCATAAGTACTTTGGAAGCATTTCTTTGAGAGGACTCAGTGAATGAATAATGCATATTTTTATTCCTAAATTACACATCTTTTTATCAGTTTGGGGTTTTGGAGAAGAATTTGTCAAGAAAGGTTAGATGCGTGAGAAACTTATTAGAAGAGACTGTAAAGGATAAAGAAAGAAGGAGCATGAGAAGGCTGAGGGAACCTTCAAAATATGATCAGGTTTGACATTTGTGAAAGGAGAGAGGAAAGGAAAAGAAAATTGGGTAGGAGGAGCTTCCGACTGCAATGCTTTCCTGAGAAAGCCTCAGCCAGGCTGATGGGAATCCCTAGATCAAGGGTTGTCTGTTAAAGGAGCCCTGCATTGGGAAGAAATGACCCAACCCTGGTGCCTCTGCTGTGCTCAGTCTCTAACAGGGAACAGCCCAGTGGGGACGTTCCCTAATCACAAAAGCTAGGGTAGAGCCAAAGGTGGGGCAGAGAGAGGCTACCTGCCAATATGCCCTGTAGCAGGTACTTGAAGGGAGATCTGGGTGGTGCATCCAGGTCTGCCACGTTCTTCATTCCCCTTCCCTTTCCACTGGATTTCTTGCCTTCCCATTCTTAAAAATTTAATTGCCTATTCCTATGCAGTTATCTGCATTCATATATAATGTACTCCTAGAACAAACACAAAAATTTTTAAAAAAGGTTTAAGAAAAGGAGACTTACTATAATCCTTTTTTCCTTTAGACAAAACACCCAATGCTGTACACCCAGTCTTCTGTAAATGTTTTTTAATTTTGTCTGTTTCCTTCACAACCAATCATATTCTGCTACCTTATGTTGATTTAGTCTGAATGAGGCTAAAGACTCACCATTTCAGTACAGCTCTAATGATTTTCATCTTTGCTTCCATTTTTTTTGTTCTAGAATTGCATTCCCTGTCTTTATTATGTGCACTTTAATTTTCAATTTCCTATTCTCATAAAATTGTATGGGTGAAGAGCAATACAGTATTCAAATAATTGCAAAAACTAGGCTCTACCAAGAAAAGTAGTATTAATATCCAAGTTTGCTGTCTGGAAGCACCTGGATAAGATTCTTATATGTTTGTTCAATGATTGATGAACAAAAAGTCCACATTTAGGGCTTCCCTGGTGGCACAGTGGTTGAGAGTCAGCCTGCCGATGCAGGGGACACGGGTTCGTGCCCCGGTCTGGGAGGATCCTGCATGCCGTGGAGCGGCTGGGCCCATGAGCCATGGCTGCTGGGCCTGCGCATCCGGAGCCTGTGCTCCGCAGCGGGAGAGGCTACAGCAGTGAGAGGCCCACGAACCGCAAAAAAAAAAAAAAAAAAAAAAGAAAGTCCATATTTTGAACATGAAATGGCATTTAGGAACATTTTTGAACATCATTTGTAACTGTCTTAGGTCTGGCTCCCTTAGAAGCAGAGCCTGAGACATGATTCTTATGTAAATGATTTATTTAGAGGGTGCTCTTAGGAGGAACCTCAAAGGAAGTGAGGAAATTAGGATAGGGCAGGAAGAAACTAAGTAAAGACATGATTTCAGATGACATCTAGCTTCAGCCTGATACCACATAAATGTTTGCACTGTCTGCCTGCCTTTTGGCAACAATGTGGTGGAGCTTTTGTTACCACCACCTCCCACCAACTCACATACTCATGGCACTCAGTCAGTCATTGGTTCCAGGCTGCCTCTGGGTGAAGCAGAGCCCATCACCCAAGGACGATCGTCTGGAGAATGTTGCAGGTGTGATCGGTTAGCAGCAAAACCTGTCCCAGCAGTAAAATGAATGGGGTGAGGGTGAATGTTGTACCGAGAGTGTCTGCTCAACAGCATTCATCTTAGGAGAGCCACTCCCAGAAAGCTTGCTATATTGAAATCGATAGTTATTATTAGATTGTGGAAACAGAGAAATAGTACCAGGCCGAATATCTCTGTCCTTTATTATTTCTTATGTATCTTCTAGTTAACTCCTAGGCACTGCATTCCTTGTGTCTCCAGTATGAAGGGCTTTCGGTTAACTCTTTTGGCCTGCTATCCAGAATTACTGTGTATTTTCAGTCATTCACTTTGCATCATACACACACACTCACACTCTCCCTCTCTCTCTCTTTCTCTCTCTCACACACACCTGGAGCAATTAAACAGTATTACATGCACACTCATTTCATCCATGAAATTGTTTGATCAAGTGAGGTTGGCACACCAGGTTCTAAGTTAAAGAGTAAAGAAAAATCTCATGTTATTAAATTGAGATTAAGTATGCTTTAGTATTAGGTTTTCTGGAAGAATCATGTAAATTTACAACATTCACATGTGCACTTACCTCAATTGCCAAAGTGATTCATCCTCTAAGCAGGCAGTTACTCAGTGTAATGATCAAGAACAGAGAAAGAAAATGGATAGAGAGCCCAAAAGGCTGCTGTACTCTGATTTTCCATTTCACATGGGGAGAAGAAAAAATGGTAGAATCTATGGCTTTGGTCATATGTTAAAAGTGAATGTTTTAGATGACATGGTATCACTGAATTACCAAATGTACCTTTCTTTTCCCTTCCTTTTAACATTTGAAATTTAAAAGGGCTGTGAGGAAATCTTATTAAATGATTTTTGCTCTCCTCATGAGTTCTTTATGTGGGAAAAGGAGACTAGTTTTAGGACCTAGTCAGTGATAAAGTAAATTGATCTATTACCTACCCCCTGAGGAAATTCCTACAGGGCTATCTTGCTGTAGACTGCCTAAGTGTCTCATTTGTACCTAAAAACAAGAAGTGTCATTTTTTCCCTATTCAAGATGTCACAAGCCCAATTTCTTTTGCTAAGGATCACAGTTATTAGTCTCCGAAGGTGCTAGCACTTGAGGCCAAGTCTGAGGTGATTAAAATGCCTCAGCACTTTGAGGATTGGAGCCCTTCCATCACTTCTCATCTCCAGCTGCTTCCCTGTCTGACTCTCCTTCTCTCTCTCATTATGATCCATGGTTGTCCATTTTAAGGTCTGTGTAAGTCATGTGAATTAAAGAAAATTGAGAATCTTAAGAAAATACATTTCGAGAGACACGTATCACTGGTAAACAGATGGAAACACTGACCCAATTCTATTTATGTCTCCCGTTTTATAAATACACTTATTTTGCCTTTGAAATTCCACTTGTTCTCACTAATGCTCTCTCTCTCTCTTTCCCTCCCTCCCTTCCTCTCTCTGTCTCTGTCTCTCTCTGTCTCACACACACACACACACATACCATCCATTGGCCCAGATGAGCTATAAATGCCTCATGCCAGCTGAGGTTTTGGTTTTAATGTCCTTACAACGATAGCACTGCAAAGGTAGTTTGGCACCTGGTAATTAGCTGGATTTGTGGATTTCTATAATATATAACTTCCTGGCTAACCCCAATATACACCGTCTTTGTTGCACTCAACTGAACCAGAGAGCTTTATTCTATGGTTTCACTCGGAGAGACAATGGTCTCATGAATCCCAGCACTTCTAAGAAACCCAAGATCAGAAATATCTAGAATTGGGATCTAGGAAGATAGAATCCAAGCAAAATATCTGCATTTTCAGTATTTCCTTCACTGTGAATTCATTGGATGGTGTGACAGAGGATAGAGAAAAGAAGGAAGTATGAGTATTAAAGGGTTTTGAAGTTTTTTTCTCCTTGTGGTGGATTTTAGTTATTTAAGACCACCTCTTTGGGGTAGTCTACACCACAGGTAATCAGTCAGGAGCTTTAATGGCAGTGAGAACATGAATTCATCGAGCTCAGTTCTGCAACATGTAATGAGACAGCAGTGAGTAGCCTACAACCAGAAACTGAAAAATACCCTAAGAAAGAGATAGTTATATAAGTCCATGCCACTCTCTCACTTTGTCCCAGCTTACCCTTCCCCATCCTTGTGTCCTCAAATCCATTCTCTATGTCTGCATCTTAAGCTAGGGGGAAGCAGTCGCATAGCGCAGGGAGATCAGCTTGGTGCTTTGTGACCACCTAGAGGGGTGGGATAGGGAGGGTGGGAGGGAGATGCAAGAGGGAAGAGATATGGGGATATATGTATATGTATAGCTGATTCACTTTGTTATAAAGCAGAAGCTAACACACCATTGTAAAGCAATTATACTCCAATAAAGATGTTTAAAAAAAAAAAAGAGATAGGGAAGTGTGGTCATATATGCTAAAGACAGGCAAGCTGTGTGCCCAGAATAAGACAGCTACTCAGTCAAGATGTGTCAGGGAATATATTCAAACAAATCCCATGTTTATGATCACCATGAACACATGCAGTCCTTTACAGGGGGACTTTGAGACCAACTCCTGAGAGGAAATGCCTTCTAGAAGCTGTTCTTCCTCCTGTTCCTTTATTTACCACTATTGTCAAGTATGTAGACATATATTTATGCACTCTTGGAGCCACATAAGGAGACTGAAATCTGCCTTAACAGGAAGCATATAGAATCTCCTAGATGAAATGCTCTTTTTAAATGGCTTAAAGGGAAATACTCATAATATAAAACCAATAGTTATAGAGACAGAAAGAAAAACCAGTTTTGGTTAAAAACAAAAACAAACAAACAAAAAAACAGTGACCAAAAAGGCTAAATATTTAAGAAGAAAAAGATCAAAGCTTGTAAAAGACAGATGAATAAAGATTTTATCTGAGTTCACCTGAGACACTAAATAAATGAATACACCAAAATAAAATACAAAAAAAAATTATCGTGTCTATTCTACATGGACTTTCTCCCTCATTTTTTACAAAGCAAATACCACTTTTAAATGGCTGCTGGCATGAACCACACTTGGGTAGCTATGATAGAGAGACTTAGTATATATGGACTCCAGAGTAAAACTTTCAGATAAGAAATCCTTCCCTTTCCTGTTTCCCAGGTGTTGCCATACTGCCAACAGCAAAAAACAGCAACAATTCTTGGTCCACAAGCGATTAATCCATTGTTTATATCTCAACTATCCACATGAATTTTATAATTAGCATCCAAGTTAACAGAAACAGAAGTGGGCAGGCAATTGGGTGGGCATAGTCAAGTTTTGGAAACAGAGATAATGGTTGGAAATGTCTGAAGATGATAATTCTGTTTCTGCTACCTGGGAGGTAGAGACCTGAAAGAGAAACTGGAACTTAACATTTGCTTTTATGTCAGTAATCCCTGTACTCTTTGGAATTGTCTCCACTTCATAAACAGAACCTAAAATAACGTCTGCTGCTGCACTTTTCTATTACTTATCACTTGCAGTGATTCAGAAATCAAATATTAAAATATAAAAATCACATGGTTTTCTGGGCTTCCCTGGTGGCGCAGTGGTTGAGAGTCCGCCTGCCGGTGCAGGGGATACGGGTTCGTGCCCCGGTCTGGGAGGATACCACATGCCGCAGAGCGGCTGGGCCCGTGAGCCGTGGCCGCTGAGCCTGTGCATCCGGAGCCTGTGCTCTGCAACAGGAGAGAGGCCACAACAGTGAGAGGCCCGTGTACCGCAGGAAAAAAAAAAAAAAAAAAATCACATGGTTTTCTAATGCTTTTACCTCATGTAGAGGATTGAAATAATCAGTGCTAATCCATTTCTTCAGTCTAGCACTCTGACTCAGCTGTCCCATTTCTTTTTTTTCTCCTTCCGAATCAAAATCACACACACACACACACACAAATCCATTTTTACCTTGAATAACATGAAGAGTAATCATCACCCACGATTATTACAGATTAGCAGTAACATTAAGGGACATAATCTGCACTGTACTTTTTTTCATCAAGCAGCATTTGTGTGAAGAAAATTTAGATGGATAATTTCACAGCCTGGAAATTATAAAGAATGAGCTTCTGAAACAGATCTGCAGAACAGGTAGCAGCATGTTTTTGTGATTACCATCAAACACATAATCCTGTGTGGGGGAGGCTTTGGGACTGACTGATCCCTGGAAGGAACTGCCCATTGGAAGCACCACTGTTTACTGCTTCTTCATGCACCAGTGTTGCTGTGCATGGTCTGATATACGTCTGCCTCCCTTCCTGAAGCCACACGTGGAAACGGTACTTGTCTTACTGGGAAACATGTAGAATTTCCTAGATGAATTAAAGGGATGCCTAAATTTTAAGGTCCTCCTCATTGCTCAGAGATGGCATTTGGGTTTCTTGTTTTGTTCCACTTAATTCTTTCATTTGCACATTACTGATTCTAAGCTATTTATCTTTTAAATCACTGATTTCTGGTACTTAATCCCTGCACATAGCTTCCTAGAGCATGGTAGTGAAAAAGAATTAAAAAAATAGGAGTGATATCATGGAGGTATTGATAGGAACTATTGACTGGATGTGGGAAGTCATGGAGAAGAGGAGTCATAAGTTTTTAAAGCTTTGAAACTGGCAAAGTAGAATAGTAATTACACTTGCAGAATTAAAAAGTTAAAAGAAGCAAGATCAAGGGGAAAAATGAGAAAATTTGTTTGGAAAATTTTGAGCTAGTTGCTGCAGGTAAGCAAATGGCTGTGTATGGGAGCCTGGAGCTCAGAAGAGTTGACTATACAGGCTGGAGCCTACAGTCAAGGAGTCATCCACACAAGTGTGATGGTTAAAGTTATGGAAAACGGTGATATTTCTAAGGGAGGAATTACAAAGAGACAAAAGATAATGACTGTGTAAACAACCTAAGGAACGCCTACATTTGAGGTGTGAGGAGAAAAAGGTAGCAAAATGACATAGAAAGAATACTCAAAGGTGGAGAGGTTAAACTGCACACTCATTGACTGATAAATTGATTCATTCATTCACCCATTCATTTAACAAAATATTTTAAGTTTATTCAATGTGCCAGTCACTGGGATGAGTGCTAGGTGTACAAAAGTGAGACAAATTAGACACACCACCGCACTCATGGAACTTATGGGTTAGTAGGGGAGATAGACATTAATCAAATAATCTGTGATCACAAAGCACCGGGCTGATCTCCCTGTGCTATGCGGCTGCTTCCCACTAGCTATCTATTTTACATTTGGTAGTGTATATATATCCATGCCACTCTCTCACTTCATCCCAACTTACCCTTCGACCACCTAGAGGGGTGGGAAAGGGAGGGTGTGAGGGAAACGCAAGAGGGAGGAGATATGGGGATATATGTATATGTATAGCTGATTCACTTTATTATAAAGCAGAAACTAATACATTGTAAAGCAATTATACTCCAATAAAGATGTTAAAAAGAATAATCTGTGAAACATGAAATTAGAACTGTGAAATTCTCTGAAGGAGAGAAATGGCATCCTCTAATAGTAGTTCATGAGGGCAATTGACCCGGTCAGGGAAGTCAGGGAAGACTGTCCTGGAAAACTGATGACTAAAACAGGAAGGCAAAGTAGGAGTTAACAAGGCTAGGATGAGGGTAAAATTGTGCAGAGGGACTCCACTTACCCATGGCCAGTGGGGAGAGTGGAATTGTAAATGAGCATAAAGAAAGTTAGTGTATCTGGAGCTCAGGAAGCAAAAGGAAACCTGCTGGGTGTGAGAGTAAAACAGTGAAGGAAGAGTCAGACTATATT
Source organism: Physeter macrocephalus (assembly GCF_002837175.3). Classification (NCBI taxonomy): domain Eukaryota; kingdom Metazoa; phylum Chordata; class Mammalia; order Artiodactyla; family Physeteridae; genus Physeter; species Physeter macrocephalus. The sequence goes on from NC_041224.1 coordinate 92,383,803, forward strand.
TGCCCTGGCCAGCTATGTTAGGGTTGTTTTTCTTCATTCTAAGAGCAAAGGGAAGACATTGGTGGGTTTCATGCATGAGTGGTATAATCAGATTTTGAAAAGAGAACTCTAGCCAAAGTGTAATAAAAAGGTGAGATTGGGGAAAGAGTGGGTACAAGATGACTAATTTGGAGCCATTCTTGTAGTCTCAGGGGGTTATAAAAACTAGGATTAGATGCATAGCAGTGCATATGTGCAGAGGAAAGTAGTCTGCAAAGATTTTGTAGGAGCTAAAATCAACAGATTTGGCCATGAAGGATATATAGACCCACTTGGGTGCCACACCACTAGTAAGGAACAGCAAGAGTTTTAGGAAGTAGGGAATTGGCACCACTGTCCAATATTATAGAAATTAAGGAGAGAGGACTATTGGATTTAACAATTAAAATGTTACTAATGACTTTGATAATAACAATTTTCATGGATTGGTGGTAATGGAAGTCAGGATTTAAAGAAAAATTAAAAGTAATGCATATAGACTCCCCTTAACTATATTCATTTATTCAACAAAATTCTATTCTTATTATGACACCATGCTAGGCACAATTGATGCATGATTATCACACAATTGCTGCCTTGTAGTTTATTAGCCTAAAAGAGTGGTCAATGTTTATTGAGCTCTTACTGTATGACAGTTAACATTATTTTACCTATAACAACCCTATGAGGTAAATATTTTTATTTTTCATATTTTTATAGGGGTTGAAGTACAAAAGAGGTTAACCTTCCCAAGTTCACTCAGGTAGTCAGTCTGACTGAATATAAATCTCAATCAGTCTAGCACCTGAATCCATCATCTTAAATGGTTCAATATGCTGGAACCCAGAAAAGGAGACAGGCTTACACAGCAATGGCTCTAACAGAATTATGGACAGAGAGCTGTAGGGATGGCAAGAAAGCAGGGCCCTGTACTGGCTGGTGGGGCAGTTGGAGTTGTCAGAAGACATTTAGACTAAGCAGACAGAAGCTGGAAGGGTAGCAGCGTCAAAAGGTTTTTGTTTTTTCTTTTTTTTATGACGGGATTTGCATCTCAGCAAGGCTAAGTGGTACACAGAGTACAGGCTTTGGAGTGAAACAGATCTGTCTTTAAATACCAGCAGTGCAGCATATTAGCAGTGTAATCTCATCAAGTCACTTAAATTCCTGGAGTCTTGGTTTTTTGATCTGAAAAATGAAGTAGAAATGGTGAACAACACATGTGAAGGTTTGTAATTTTGAGGGATGTTGAAATAAGAAAACATACATAAATTGCTTGGTCTAAAACATGTACTCAATAAGTATTATTTCTATCTCTGTATTTCTTATCATTTCTTGCTTCTCTCTCAGCCCCTGAAACTTTGTTTAAGGCAAAGAGAAGAAATATGAGATTATTTGAACAAAACAGGTTGGTCAATGGAGAAAAGTCAGAATGGTATGGGATCAAGAAAGACGAAGGGATTAGCTTTGGTTGAGGGGAATGAAAACTTTTCCTCTGACATCAGAGCATTCATTGATGGTACAGAGAACGCTCTTGAGAAGTAAACTCCTGGTATGTGTCCTATCCCTCTCCCTTTGCTTACCCCTCCTGTGCCCAAGCCAGAGAGACACACTCTGTGTACTAATAAGCTGGCTTTCTGACTGTAGACCTAATTCTTCAAAGGAAAATTCTTTTGTAACAGAAGGATCCCTGTTTTCTGAGGAGTCAAGCTATTAAAGAAATATATTTGTGTCTTAGATCGGTATTTATAGTCCATGAATTTGTGAATATAAAGGAAATTAAAGTATTACAGCTGTGTAAAATATCTGAATTATCACAAAGAGCTTAGCTTTCTTCAGGTACCTGTATTTTCTACTTTGTAGAAAAATTCTGGCTTTAGATAAAACCAAGCAGGATAGCTATATGAAGCTAACACAAGAAAAAGAAAAGCGGGGGAGCCGCTCAGAAAGGAGAAAATTTCTGAACTATATACCCAGTGACCATCACTGTCTTCTGGTCAATGTGACCCTTTTACTCCTGGTTCAGCACATGGAATACAGGGGTTGGGTTATTCTTGAGTCTAGAAAAGAACCATGACCCTCATGGGGTTTTGGCCCTCATTGCCTCTGTGAGCTCCCAAATGTGAATGAGACTTGACCAGCCTTGTTATCAAAGATGTCTTTAGGGAAAGGTGGCAGAAAACTATGAGGATCTTTTCATTTTACAAAGGTTTACTTTAATTTTAACTAAGGTAAAATTTTTGTTTTAATGTCCTCAGTGGATAAAAGAAAAAACTCAAATTCCCTTTTCTTTAAACTTACAATTATACTCAATTACCTGGTTTAAATAAAACTTTCTTTTGGGACTTCCCTGGTGGCCCAGTGGTTAAGAATCCGGCCAATGCAGTGGACACGGGTTCAAGCCCTGGTCTGGGAAGATCCCACATGCCACAGTGCAACTACTTAGCCTGCGCTCGAGAGTCCACGAGCCACAGCTGCTAAAGCCTACACACCTAGAGCCCGTGCTCCACAACACTAAGCCACTGCAATGAGAAGCCGCCGCACCACAACAAAGAGTAGCCTCCGCTTACCGCAACTAGAGAAAGACTGCGAGCAGCAATGAAGACCCAACACAGCCAAAGATAAATAAATAAAAATAAATCTATAAAAATAAAATTTCTTTTTTAAAAAAATTTTATTCCAAAAATCTTCATACTGGAGTAAAAGATAGGTCCTTAGGCTACTGTTCTAAGCTACCTCGAAGCAGTTTAACCCATCAATCTTGTTCTTGCACCACAGGGAGTAACACAAGGTCTCATGCCTGATTGAAAATTCCAGCACGGGGACTGCCAAAGCCTATGCTGTAAAATAGATACTTTGCCTTCCATATTTCCAGTAGCCACTTTTGTGCTCTTCCTTTCATCACTCCTCTCTTCTTGGCCTCATCCTGAACAGAAACCAATATTCAGACTCTTCCAATCACCAAATCCTTCAAGTAACTCCTGTCATGAAAATAAAATTTGCCCTTGACAAAACAGTGTTTTTGAGAATTTGGAAAAACAAAATCCTATTTCAACAATGAATATCAGATTAGACTCCAAAATATATTCCAAATCTATGATAGAGATAAAAACAAAACTATTGCTTTAAAGGGGAAAATAAAATTGTTATCTGATCTCTGGAAGAGATGGATTTCTCGCCTTTGAAGCAAAAAGAGCAATCACATAGGGAAAGACCAAAGTATATTTAAAATATCCTTGGAATACAGAACTTTACTAAAATGAAAAATAAAAAAAGTTAAATTACTTGTTACAAGTATAGCAGACAAAAATTTAGTGGGCTTTGAGTACAAATGGTATTCAAATCTAAAAAGGAAACAAATTTGGAGATTGGGATTGACATATATACACTATGTATAAAATGGATAACTAATATGAACCTGCTGTATAAAAAAATAAAATTTTAAAATTCAAAAAAATAAAAAGGAAACAAAGAAAAATATTCACCATGTAGGCAATGATCTAAGAATGTGGACAAAGCAATCACACTAGAGAAAATACAAATAGAAAACAAATGTATGAGGAAAGTATTTTCATCCTTCTGCATAGTAGGAAAATAGAAATAATGTTGACAAAGTTTTCCTATGACTTTTAACTTATACACAACTGACAGCTCTGTTAACTGATACAACCTATTTGGAAAATAATGCAACATAAAGATAATCCTATCCTTTGACGCAGTAATCTCTCTTCTGGGAATTTATCCTAAAGAAATAATTCAACAGGTGCTAAGTACAAATGAATAAAAATGTTTTTTGTGGTGGTTTATAAAACAAAACAACAACAAAACACTAAAAACCACCAAAATATTCAACAATAAAAGAGTAGTTTATTAATTATGGAACATCAGCCAGGAGATGATTTAATGAGCCATTTAAATGATAATTACAAAGGCTGTGTAACTAATAGAAACAAGTTCTAATAGAGTCACAATGTTTCATCACTATATACTCTTATTGCTTTCTGAGGATGTGGAGTTTATTCTGGGGATGGCAGATTGTAGCTGAATACTTGGATGGTTTTGTAGGACAGTAGGGGATTAAAGGATGAAAGGACCTGAATGTTCTGTACAATTGAGGAAAGAGAACCAGAAGTTTGCAGGGAAACTCAAAAGCTGCAGACAGTTGCCAGAGGATAGCTGCGTGGGAGTGGGGCCAACACACAGAAATGTCCTATAGGGGATGGCATTGCCAGGAAGGAATTTCAGAGAATAAAATATGCAAGTTGTGTTTTTAGATTTTTTTTTTTTACTATTGGTGCATAGTGTAAGCCCTTCTCTGTCTCCCTGTCAAAATTGTCAGTAAAGTCTACATTGTTTCCTAATTAGTGTGGATCAATTCTTCAGGAACTCCATAACTGGATTAATGAGTGGCTAAAACAAGAGGTCTAAAGTTGTTTCAGACTTCAATATTGTCATAGTCTTGGCGAGCTTTCTAAGCCTCTTTGGCTTTAGATTCCTCAACTATGAAATGAGGAATGAGATAGTAATCTATCTACTTTCAAATGGTTTTGTGACAATTAAATGGATTAAGATGTATACAGCACTTAGAACAGTGTCTGGCACATAGTAAGTCCTAGATACATATTATCATAAATCATCATCATCATCACCATCATCATCACAGTTCAAGACAAAGGTGGGTTGGGAGGATTCAGGATCCAGGTGACAAAAGTTGTAATTAGGACTGTGGGCCTATAAAAAAATTTTTTTTTTCAAAATTTGGGTCAATATTTACATCAACTAGACTTTTGTAAAGCAGAGAAAAAACAATTTCATAGATGGCCTAAGTATTTCGTCTTCACTTAGAGATGTTTAATAGGTGACTATTTGAAGCAAAGGGAACAATAAGATTACCAAAGTCAAACCTAGATCAAAGGAGAAAATCACCAAAGTTGAACAAAAAAGTCAAATGAGAGGCAATGAGGTAGGAAAAAATGTTATTTAATCATAAAAAGGCAGGCATAACAGGCATGGAAGAGCAAGAAGATTGACTGCTTGATTTTTGTTGAAGTATAGTTTATTATAATACTACGTTAGTTTCAGGTGTACAGTCATTATAGGTTATTGCAAGATATTGAATATTATTCCCTGTGTTATACAGTAAATCCTTGTTGATTATCTATTTTATGTCTAGTAATTTTCATCTGTTAATCCCATACTCCTAATTTATCCCTCTGCCCTCCCTTTCACCTTTGGTAACCATAAATTTGTTTTCTCTGTCTGTGAGTCTGTTTCTTTATATAGATTCATTTGTATTATTTTTTAGATTCCACATGTAAGTGGTATCATATAATATTTGTCTTTGTCTGACTTACCTCACTTAGTGTGATATTCTCTAGGCTCATCCATGTTGCTGCAAATGGGTGATATTTCATTCTTTGTTATGGCTGAGTAATATATATATTATACTCCCCATCTTCTTAAATCAAACCAATCATGTGTTGATGGATATTTGGGTTGTTTCCATATCTTGGTTATTGTAAATAGTGCTGCTGTGAACATTGGGGTGCATGTATCTTTTCAAATTAGAATTTTCATTTTTTCCGGATATATGCCTAGGAGTGGGATTGCTGGATAATAGGTTAACTCTATTTTTACTTTTTTAAGGAACTTGTACTGTTTTCCATAGTGGCTTCACCAACTTACATTCCCACCAACAAAGAGTGTAATATGATTCCCTTTTCTGCACACCCTCTGGGGCATTTATTTTTTGCAGAAATTTTGATGACAGCCATTCTGACCAGTGTGAGGTGATACTTTGTTGTGGTTTTGATTTGCATTTCTCTAATAATTAGTGATGCTCAGCATCTTTTCACACATCTGTTGGCCATCTGTATGTCTTCTTTGGAGAAATGTCTATTTAGGTCTTCTGCCCATTTTTTGATTGGGTTGTTTGTGTTTTAGATATTGAGTTGTATGAACTGTTTGTATATTTCGGAAAATAAGCCTTTGTTGGTCGTATTGTTTGCAAATATTTCTCCCATCCCATAGGTTGTCTTTTTGTTTTGTTGATGGTTTCCTTTGCTGTGCAAAAGCTTTTAAGATTGATTAGGTCCCATTTGCTTATTTTTACTTTTATTTCTTTTGCCTTGGGAGACTAATCTAAGAAGGTATTGCTATTTTACAATTTATATCTGAAAATGTTTTGCCTATGTTCTCTTTTAGGAGTTTTATGGTGTCATGTCTTATATTTGGGTCTTTAAGCTATTTTGAATTTATTTTCTTATATGGTGTGAGGGAGTATTATAATTTCATTGATTTACATGAGGCTGTCCAACATTCCCAACACCACTTGCTGAAGAGACTGTATATATTGTATATTCTTGCCTCCATTGTCATAGATTGATTGACCATAGGTGTGTGAGTTTATTTCTTGCTCTCTATTTTGTTCCAAAAACATGTCTGTTTTTGTGCCAATATTACACTGTTTTGATTACTGTATCTTTGTAGTATTGTCTAAAGTCTGAGTTAGTTATGCCTCCAGTTTTGTTCTTTTTCCTCAGGATTACTTTGGCAATTCTGGGTCTTTTGTCATTCCATATAAATTTTAGGATTATTTGGTCTAGTTCTGTGAAATATGTCATGGGTAATTTAATAGGGATCCCATTTCATTTGTAGATTGCTTTGGGTAGCCTGGCCATTTTTAAAGTATTAATTCTTCCAGTCCAAGAGCATGGGATATCTTTCCATATATTTGAATCAACTTCAGTTTCCTTTATCAATGTTTTATAGTTTTCAGCTTATAGGTCTTTAACTTCCTTGGTTAGGTTTATTCCTAGGTATGTTTCATGATGCAATATTAAAAAGGATTTTTTTTTTTACTTTCTGATATTTCATTGTTAGTGTAAAGAAATGCAACAGAGTTCTATATGTTAATCTTGTATCCTGTTACCTTGCTGAATTCACTTATAGTTCTAATAGTTTTTGTGTGGAGTCTTTAGATTTATCTATATAGAGTATCATGTCATCTGCACATAATGACAAATTTACCTCTTCCCTTCCAGTTTGGATACCTTTTTTTTTCTCTTTATCTTGTCTGATTGCTATGGCTAGGACTTCCAATACTGTGTTGAATAGAAGTGGTGAGAGTAGACATCCTTGTTTGTTCCAGAATTTAGTGGGAAGGCTTTCAGCTTTTCATCATTATTATGTTTGCTGTGGGTTTGTCCTAAATGGCTTTTATAAATGTTAAGAAATATTCCCTCTATACCCATTTTGGTGAGAGTTTTTATTATGAATGGATGTTGAATTTTATCAGGTGCTTTTTCTGTATCTGTTGAGATGATCATATGGTTTTTGTCTTTCCGTTTGTTAATGTGGTGTATCCCACTGATTGATTTTCCATATGTTGAATCATCCTTGCAACCCTGGAATGTATTGTTGTATTCAGTTTGCTAATATTTTCTTGAGGATTTTTGCATCTATAGTCATCAAAGATATTGGCCTGTAATTTTCTTTTTTTTTTAATGTCTTTGTCTGGTTTTGATATCAGGGTGTTGGTGGCTTCATAGAATGACTTTGGGAATATTCCCTCCTCTTTAATCTTTTGAAAGAGTTTGAAAAGGAGTGGTATTAGTTCTTCTTTGTAAGTTTGGTAGAATTCCCCAGTGAAGCCATCCAGTCCTGTACTTTTATTTTCAGGGAGGTTTTTTCATTTGTTGTTTGTTTATTTTTAATTTTAATTTTTAAAAAATTATTTATTTATTTAAATTTATTTTATTTCATTATTTTTTATTACAGATTCTATTTTACTTTTAGTGATTGGTCTGTTCAAATTATCTGTTTCTTCTTGACTCAGTTTTGGTAGTCTGTGTGTTTCTAAAAACTTGTACATTACTTCTAGGTTGTCCAATTTGTTGGCATATAACTGCTCATGGTATTTTTTTATGATTATTCGAATTCCTGCAGTAATTGGTTGTTTTTTCTCCTCTTTAATTTCTTGTTTTACTTGGGTCCTCTCTCTCTTCTTCTTGTTGAGCCTGGCTTGTCAATTTTGTTTACCATTTCAAAAAAAAACCAGCCTTTGGTTTTATTGATTCTATTTTTTTAATCTCTATTTTATTTCTCTCCTCTCTAATCTTTATTATTTCCTTCCTTCTGACTTTGGATTTTGTTTGTTCTTCTTTTTCTGATTCTTTTAGGTGGTAAGTTAGGTTGTTTATTTGAGATTTTTCTTGTTTCTTGAGGAAGGCCTGTATTGCTATTAACTTCCCTCTTAGAACTGCTTTTGCTGTATCCTGTAGATTTTGTAAGGTTGTGTTTTCATTGTTGTTTGTCTTGAGGTATTTTCAGATTCCCTCTGATTTCATCACTGACCCATTGTTTTTTTTTTTAGTAGCATGTTGTTAAGTCTCTATGTAATTTTTTTTTCCTGTTTTTCTTTCTGTGGTTGATCTCTAGTTTCATATCATTGTGGTCAGAAAAGATGCTTGAAATAATCTTTGTCCTCTTAAATATGTTGAATCTTGTTTTATGACCTGGTATTTGGTCTGTCCTAAAGAATGTTCCATGTGTTCTTGAAAAGAATGTGTATTCTGGGTGTTTTGGATGTAGATTCCTGTAGATATCAGTTAAGTACAACTGGTCCATTGTGTCATTTAGGATCTCTGTTGCCTCATTGATTTTCTGTCTGGAAGATCTGTCTATTGATATCAGTGGCGTGTTAAAGTCTTCTACTATTATTGTATTCATGTCAATTTATGACTTTATGTCTTTTATTATTTGTTTTATATGTTTAGGTGCTCCTACATTGAGTGCATATATCTTAATGAGTATAATATCCTTCTCTTGTATTGATCCCTTTATCATTATAGTGTCCTTATTTGTCTTTCTTTATGGAATTTGTTTTAAAGTCTATTTTATCTCTATGAATTTTGCTACCCCTGCTTTCTTGTCATTTCCATTTGTAGAAAATATCTTTTTACATTCCCTCACTTTCAGTTTATGTGTATCTTTTGCCCTAAAGTGAGTCTCTTGTTGACAGCATATTATAGGCTCTTGTTTTTTAATCCAATCTGCCACTCTATGCCTTTGATTGAAGCATTTAGTCCATTGACATTAAAATTAATTAAGTATATATTTATTGCCATTATAAACCTTGTTTTCCAGTTGATTTTGTAGTTCTTTTTTACTTTTTTCTTTTTGTTTTTACTTTTGTGGTGTGATGCTTTTCTTTTGTATTATCCTTAAACCCCTTTCTTTTTGGTTTTTGTGAATATCTTGTGTGTTTTTGATTTGTGGTTACCCTGGTTTTCAAGTATGTTAAACTATAACTATATATACTTGCTTTAGACTGATGGTCATATAAGTTTAAATACTTTCTAAAAGATCTACATTTTTTACTTCTCTCCCTGACATTTTGTGATTTTGATGTCCTATTTTACATCTTCATGTATATCCTTTTGCTGTTAATTATAGTTATGATTACTTTCACAAACCAATTTTTTAATCTATGTACTGGCTTATTTAAGTGATCTTCATTCCTTTATATATTTACCTTTCCTATTATGTGCTTCCCCTTCCTATAGATTCTTGCTTCTTTTCTATTTAGAGAAGACCTTTCAATATTTCTGTTAGGTTAGTTTTAGTATTACTATATTCTTTTAGTTTTTGTTGTCTGAGAGATTGTCTCTCCTTCTATTCTAAATGATAATCTTCCTGGTTAGAGTATCCTAGGTTGCAGGTTTTTTTCTTTCTTTCATTTCTACTGATAATTCTGAATATATCATACCACTGCCTTCTGGCCTGCAAAGTTTCTGTAGAGAAATCAGTTGATGGCCTTATGGGGGTTCCCTTGTTACTGACTCTTTGTTTTTCTCTTGCTGCCTTTAAAATCTTCTTAACTTTTGCCATTTTAATTATGATATGTCTTAGTGTAGGTCTCTTTGGGTTCATCTTGTTTGGGATCTTCTGTTCTTCCCATTCCTGGATATCTGTCTCCTTCTTTATGTTTGGGAAGTTTTCAGCCATTATTTTTTCAAATATGTTTTTGATCCCCTTCTCTCTTTCTTCTCCTTCTGGAACCCCTATTATGCACAAATTGGCACACTTTATATTATCCCATAGATCTTGTATGTTGCTTTCCTTTTTTTTTTTTTTTTTTATTATTTGTCTTTCTGCCCACTCTTCTGATTGGGTAATTTCCATTATTCTATCTTCTAGATGACTTGTTCATTCTTCTGCATTATTTAGTCTGCTGTTCATTGCTTTTTAGATGGGGTTTTACCTTGGCAATTGAGTTGTCTAATTTTGATTGGTTCCTCTTTATAGTTTTTAGTTCCTTGTTAAAGTGATCTGCATTTCTACTGATAATCTTTCTTAATTCCTTTAGCATTTTTATTACCTCCTTTTTGAATTCAGAATCTAGTAGACTGGAGAGGTCTGTTTCATTGTTTGTTCTTTTAGGGGATTTCTCTTGTTCTTTTAATTGGGAGTAGTTCCTCTGCTTTTTCATCTTACTTAAATATCTCTGACTCTATGAATTTAGGAGAAACAGTTATCTACTGTGGTCTTGAAGTGCTGTTTGTATGTGGGATCATCCCTGTGTACTGTTTGAGTCCCACATTTTTGGTGCCAGGGCTGGTTTTGGTATGGATGCCTCCTATGTCTTTCCTCAGGGTATGATGGCCATTTTCTCTTTGATAAGGGTGTGATTGGTGTTGTGGTGACCAGAGCCTGCACTAGATGTTTAGAGGCCTCCTCTTCTCTTCATGGCTGTCACTCTGTTGGGGTGACACCCCAGTTGTTGGAGTAGAAGCCCTGAAGGTCAGGTTTGATAAGGCTGTTGCCCTTAAGTGTGTGCTCTGTCCTGAAGGAGGTGACAGCTGAAGCAAGTGAGGCCCGTGTGATCACAGTGAACCTATGCAGTGCCCATACAGGTGTCTGTGGTTCTGCCCAGAAGTGGCAAAAAGTCACGTCCCTTTCTGCATTGTGTTCATCCCAGACCTAGTACTAGGCTGTTGCTGGGGACCAGGGCATTATGGCTACAGGAATTGAGGTGGTTGTGCTGCCACCTGAGACTTAGCCTGTCTCTATGGTAGGGCTCTCCTAGGGCCTCTCTGCCCCAGATCCCACTCCAAGCTGCATTGTGAGATGGAACTTGAGTGCTCCTGCTGGGAAAGGAACCACTGCATACTCCTTTCCAGGGGCTCTGCGTTGGAGATGTGCAATTCTGTGATGCTGCCTGCCACATGGTTTGCTTGCCAACAAAGTCTGCTGCTCCCAAACCCGCCCCTGCTGTGGGAGTGCTGACAATGGGCTCTGATGTCAGCCTTGCCCCCACATGCCTTGTGCACCCTTACACAATGCACTGCTGCTGGAGCCATGCCCAGACATGAGCATGCTGACAATAGGGCTCCTACAGGGGGCCCACACACCACCCTATGTGCACTAACAATGGGCTCTGAGGTTAGGCCCTCAATACATTCCAAGGCCTCTGAGATGTCTCACACAGCTAGACGGAGTCCTCTTCCAGGGTCTGTCCCCTGAAGCCCAAGTTTCAGTGCTAGCTGCTGCACATACTGGCAGCCCTGCTCAGGGCATGTTTTGTCTGGGAAGCACTGCAAGGTGGCAGACATCAGTGCTGGTCTCTCTCTGCCCTGATTGCTAGGAAGCCAGCATGTGTGCACTCCTCACGAGCAGAGTTCAGACCCCACCAGTCCCTCTGTCTGTCCTGGTAGACCTCCCAGAAGGCAAGGGGGTTTCGCAGGATAAGGAGCCACCCATGTGGACCTTCCCTCTTTCACAGCTACTTCCCAGGGTTGCCAGTCATATCCTGATGACTTTGTTGGTTTTTTGTCCTACCTGGTTATGTGGAATCTTTCTTATAACTTTGGTTGTATAAAAGATCTTTCTGATAGTTTTCTGTTGGTTTTCTGTGAGAATTGTTCCACATATAGATGTATTTTTGATGTGTTTGTGGGGGGAGGTGAGCTCTATGTCCTCCTACTCCTCCATCTTGATCTCTTTCCTAAAACTTTAAATTTTAATTTAATCTAATTGTGGAATGGCAAGTTACCAGAAATCTGATCATTCAGAGGGCTGACTGGTAATGCCAAGATGTCAACCTGAAATTTTCATGGAATTATGAGAAAATACCTACAGCCATTCTATTAAAGAGAGAAATATAAAAGTTATTTTAGCTTGAATTTTAACATCTTTCAAACTTGAAACATTAGAGGGCTTAATATAATGAAGAAAAAAGGAGAAATTGTTATAAGATGACATGAATTTATGATTATGATATAAATTTCAATTTAAAAGCCTCATGTATTTTTACTTTTTAAAATCCTTTTAAAATTCCCCCATTTTTATATATATACTTTAATTATTATTTTTAGATGCTTAAATGTAGATATTTAATTTTTATTGAAGAGTATAACTATACAGAGAAAATTATTAATCTAATTTTTAAAATTCCAATATAGAGCTGATACCATAACCCAGGTATCACCATTTACCTGCTGGCAGCTTAAGTGGATGGCAGGGACAAATACCTTTGAGGTATTTGTTTTCAAATTCAAAACTATTATGAAAGTGAAGTATTCTTAGGAATAATTTTAATTAGTTAATGAACATAGAAATATGTCTTTAATTCTTATATCTGGAAGTAAGGGCTGAAAAGGCTGAAGATAAGCTGGATTCATGTGTGTTTAGAGGCTAGATTAGGTGTCCTGGGTCCTAGTCCAGACCAGTAATTCACACAATTCACACCCACATAGATATACCTTAACTCCAGTTGCCTGGGCCATGAAATCCAATGTCCATCACTTTACCCCTAATGACCACATATATCCTTGATGATCATTAGTACTCTTCAGAAGAATTTCATCTATGCAGTGCCCATCTCTGAGCACGTCTCTGAGCAACAGATAAAAAGATATTAAGGGCTGCTCACTCGTTCTTAAATTGTGCTGCTACATATGGGTCTGTCATGGATGAATGGGAGGAAAAAGAGGTAGAGCTATAGAAGACTTAGAGTGAATTTCAAATAACCCCCAAACTAGCTTATCCATTTAATGCTTCCATTCATCTAATGGGAACATGTCATGTGTGGTTAGCAGACATTTTGTTTTGTCCAAAACATCCATAAGACATTTGGCCCATGCCAAATGGTCCTTGATATTTGGCCTGGTCCAAATTATCAAAAGAAATTTAGTCCAAAAGATTTTTTTTTTTTTTTTCGGTGGTACGTGGGCCTCCCACTGCTGTGGCCTCTCCTGTTGCAGAGCACAGGCTCCAGACGCACAGGCTCAGCGGCCATGGCTCACGGGCCCAGCCGCTCCGCGGCATGTGGGATCTTCCCAGACCGGGGCACGAACCCGTGTCCCCTGCATCGGCAAGTGGATTCTCAACCACTGCGCCACCAGGGAAGCCCCAAAAGATTTTTGATATTTGATCATATTTGATCCTATTCAAAACATTGATGGAGACACTTGGTCCACACCAAAAGATCCTTGATATTTATTTGGTCCTGTCCAAAACCATTTTGCATGCACTAAATATGCTCATGGACATTTTGGCATGGATCAGATTTCAAGGGCCTTTTGGCATGGGCCAAATGTCTTATGGACATTTTGGACAGGACCAAATATTCTACAACGGCCATGCACATGAACTTTATCCTTTCTTCCACTAACTCCGAACACATCCTCTCTCCAAAAAATAGTGTGAACTGCTAATAAGCAAATATTGCAGGAAAAGAACATTTAGTTCCAAGTCAAGCTACTCAAGCTGTGAGATGCTGACCTGAGATGGTGGTAGATCATATGTGAGTTGTTGGTGTTTCTGTATTTGTTCCACATTACAAGAAGGTGTCACTTGGATTCACAGTTCCAAGTAAAGGAAAAAGACATTCTTCACCAACTCTATCTCGGGAAATTTCATACAAAGTTTCCCTACAAAGGAACTGTAATGCAGATGCATGTGTGAGTACTTCTAAGTTAAAATAATGTCCTTGGCAGTTTGAAGTCAGTGAAAAAGAAGAAAGTTAACTTCCATTTACTCACTCTCAGGAGAACCTCCCTCTAGATATGTCTATTCTCAAGCCTTTCTCTGTGTTTGATATCATCCCTGTCCCCTTCCAAGCATGCCCCAGAAGGGATGCTGTCTTGGTGAACAGCCCATTGGTCCAGGATATAAGCACTTCCTCTCTGCCCAGCAGAAGACTGGACACCCAGGATGAGGTTGGCTTAGTGACTGAGACCAACTACATGTTTTTCCACTTAAGAGCAAAGAGCATAAGAGCACGCACATGACATGCACACCCTCCCTCCATCCCTAACACACACAGAGAATTTCCTTGTGGGTGAATTTCCCTTGCTGATGGTAGGGATTTGTGGAGAGAGGCCAGAAGGCTGCAATTCCTATTTCCACCTCCTGATCCAATCCGAATCCCAGCACTTTGCATAGTTAGGGCTGTAGGCATGCAATGCACCCTGGGGCATGAAACCGATTGCTCAACTGGAAATGTATTGAAGAGAAAGAAAAAAGAAATGAACACATTAAATGCATTTTGGTCTGGGTTTTGTCTTACTGTGCAGAAGGTTTGGAGCCCGCTGGGTTTCCAAAGCTTTGTATAAACTAAGTATTACAAGAAACAGTGCATCTCAGCAGTCATTACTCAGCACAGTTTCTTTTTTCATGCAGTAGAAAAAGACTTGTCACTCCATACATCATTTACAACTTGCTGCAGTGATTCCTCAGACTTAAAAAATACTGTGTGTCATGAATAAAAACACAAGGAGGAAGGAGTTTTATACTATAGAATTTTGCTCACCTAGCATTTCTAAGTAAAATGGATCTGACGCCAATAATAGGAAACATGAACTGAAACAAATGCCAAGAAAATTGCAGAAATCATGTGGTTAAGAGCATGTGCTTATGTGCATTTTCTGTTAGTGCTGATTTTTCATTTTATATTTGAAATTTTATAAAGGGATACAGATTTTTTTTAATTGCTTTTCATAAACTACAAAACTATGACACCTAACGAGAAGTCAAGTTTTGGGTTTCCTCAGTCCTGTAAGGCACAGCTTAGAACACAGAAAGAAAAGAGAAAAAAATGCCAGGAGACAGAGTATTACAGAACCAGCTCCCTAAACCTGCTACTTTACTCCCTAGAAAAGCCACTGACCATCAGTAGGAAATTGATGGAATCTTACAAAACATTCATTGCTATTGTATATATGAATACTTGTCTTCCAGTCTTAAACAAATTAGAAACATTAATTTGGAAGAGATGGTGGAAGGGAAGGAAAGGAAAAGAAAGAAGGATGGGAAGACAGTACTTTAAGCAGGCACTCTGGTGAGAAGTCTCAACTGAAAACAGCCTGTCCACTGGGGAGGAGCCAGAGAAACTTAAAAGCAGAATCAGAACTTCTTGAGGCCATTTAGTGAAGAAGAAAGAAATCTCATATGCATCAAGAGCCTATAAAGGCATCAGTTTATAGAGCACAGCAAAATCATTGATGTTCTTCAGGTAGTATCACTGATGGTAGGGGGGAATCTAATCAGTACATTCTGTTTTAGAAAGTGAGGGGGTGTAGAATAACCTTTGTTTATTTTATTTTATTTTTTTAAAACTTTAGATGTACAGAAAAAATGTGACGATAGTACAGAGAGTTCTCATATACCCACACTCAGGTTCCCCTGTTACAGACACTTTACATTGCTATGGTATGTTTATAACAATTAGTAAATCAATATGGATACATTATTGAAAGTTCATACCTGATTCCCATCTTTTCAGTTTTTACCCACTGTCCTTTTCCTGTTGCAGAATCCCAACCAGCACCCCACACTACATTTTGGGGTCTTGGCTCTTTGGCCTCTAGCGGCTGTGGCAGTTTGTCACACATTCCTTATATTTGATGACCTTGACAGTTTGCAGAGCACTGGTCAAATACTTTGTAGAAAGAGTCTCAAGTGGTATTTGTCTGATGTCCTTCTCATGGTTAGTCTGGGCTTATACGTTTTTTTTCTTTAATTTTTTTATATAGCAGGTTCTTATTAGTTATCTATTTTATACATAATAGTGTATATATGTCAATCCCAATCTCCAAATTCATCCCAACACCACCACCCCCGGGCCCCACTTTCCTCCCTTGGTGTCCATATGTTTTGTTCTCTACATCTGTGTCTCTATTTCTGTCTTGCAAACCGGTTCATCTGTATCATTTTTCTATATTCCACATGTATGTGTTAATATACAATATTTGTTTTTCTCTTTCTAACTTACTTCATTCTGTATGACAGTCTCTAGGTCCATCCATGTGTCTACAAATGACCCAGTTTCGTTCCTTTCTATGGCTGAATAATATTCCATTGTATAAGTGTGCCACATCTTCTTTTTTTAAATTTAACATCTTTATTGGAGTATAATTGCTTTACAATGTTGTGTTAGTTTCTCCTGTATAACAAAGTGAATCAGCTATACGTACACATATATCCCCATATCTTGTCCCTCTTGCGTCTCCCTCCCACGCTCCATATCCCATCCCTCTAGGTAGTCACAAAACACCGAGCTGATCTCCCTGTGCTATGCGGCTGCTTCCCACTAGCTATCTATTTTACATTTGGTAGTGTATATATGTCAATGCTACTCTCACTTCGTCCTAGCTTACCCTTCCCCCTCCCTGTGTCCTCAAGTCCATTCTCTACGTCTGCATCTTTATACCTGTCCTGCCCCTAGGTTCATCAGAATAATTTTTATTTTTTATTAGATTCCATATATATGTGTTATCATATGGTATTTGTTTACCTCTTTCTGACTTACTTCACTCTGTATGACAGACTCTAGGTCCATCCACCTCACTACAAATAACTCAGTTTTGTTTCTTTTTATGTCTGAGTAATATCCTGTTGTATATATGTGCCACATCTTCTTTATCCATTCATCTGTCGATGGACACTTAGGTTACTTCCATATCCTGGCTATTCTAAATAGTGCTGGAATGAACATTGTGGTACATGACTCTTTTTGAATTATGGTTTTTGCATTGTATATGTCCAGTAGTGGGATTGCTGGGTCATATGGTAATTCTATTTTTAGTTTTTTAAGGAACCTCCATACTGTTCTCTATAGTGGCTGTATCAATTTACATTCCCACCAAAAGTGCAAGAGGGTTCCCTTTTCTCCACACCCTCTCCAGCATTTGTTGTTTATAGATTTTCTGATTCCCATTCTGACCGGTGTGAGGTGATACTTCACTGCAGTTTTGATTTGCATTTCTATAATGATTAGTGATGGTGAGCTGCTTTCCATGTGCCTCTTGGCCATCTGTATATCTTCTTTGGAGAAATGTTTATTTAGGTCATCTGCTCATTTTTGGATTGGGTTGTTTGTTTTTTTAACATTGAGTTGCATGAGCTATTTATACATTTTGGAGATTAATCCTTTGTCTGTTGATTCATTTGCAAATATTTTCTCCCATTCTGAATGTTGTCTTTCTGGCTTGTTTATAGTTTCCTTTGCTGTGCAAAAGCTTTTAAGTTTCATTAGCTCCCATTTGTTTATTTTTGTTTTTATTTCCATTACACTAGGAGGTAGGTCAAAAAAGGTCTTGCTATGATTTCTGTCAAAGAGTGTTCTCCCTATGTTTTCCTCTAAGAGTTTTTTAGTGTCCCATCTTACATGTAGGTCTTTAATCCATTTTGAGTTTATCTTTGTGTATGATGTTAGGGAGTGTTCTCATTTCATTCTTTTCCATGTAGCTGTCCAGTTTTCCCAGTACCACTTATTGAAGAGGCTGTCTTTTCTCCATTGTGTATCCTTGCCTCCTTTGTCATAGATTAGTTGACCATATGTGTGTGGGTTTATCTCTTTCCCAGCACCACTTATTGAAGAGGCTGTCTTTTCTCCATTGAATATTCTTGCCTCCTTTATCAAAAATAAGGTGATCATTTGTGTGTGGGTGTATCTCTGGGCTTTCTAGCCTGTTCCACTGATTGATATTTCTGTTTTTGTGCCAGTACCATATTGTCTTGATTACTGTAGCTTTGTAGTATAGTCTGAAGTCAGGGAGTCTGATTCCTCCAGCTCTGTTTTTTTCCCTCAAGATTACTTTGGCTATTCAGGGTCTTTTGTGTCTCCATACAAACATTAAGATATTTTGTTCTAGTTCTGTAAAAAATGCCATTGGTAATTTGATAGGGATTGCATTGAATCTGTATATTGCTTTGGGTAGTGTAGTCATTTTCACAAATTGATTCTTCCAATCCAAGAACATGATATATCTCTCCATCTGTTTGTGTCATCTTTTATTTCTTTCATCAGTGCCTTATAGTTTTCTGAGTACAGGTCTTTTACCTCCTTAGGTAAGTTTATTCATAGGTATTTTATTCTTTTTGTTGCAGTGGTGAATGGGATTGTTTCCTTAATTTCTCTTTCTGATCTTTCGTTGTTAGTGTATAGGTATGCAAGAGATTTCTGTGCATTAATTTTGTATCCTGCAACTTTACCAAATTCATTGATGAGCTCTAGCAGTTTTCTGGTGCCATCTTTAGGATTCTCTATGTATAGTATCATGTCATCTGCAAGCAGTGTCAGTTTTACTTCTTCTTTTCCAATTTATATTCCTTTTATTTCTTTTTCTTCTCTGATTGCCGTGGCTAGGACTTCCAAAACTATGTTGAATAATAGTGGTGAGAGTGGACATCGTTGTCTTGTTCCTGACCTTAGAGGAAATGCTTTCAGTTTTTCACCATTGAGAACGATGTTTGCAGTGGATTTGCCATATATGGCCTTTATTATGTTGAGGTAGGTTGCCTCTATGCCCACTTTCTGGAGAGTTTTTATCATTAATGGGTGTTGAATTTTGTCAAAAACCTTTTCTGCATCTATTGCGATCATCATATAGTTTTTATTCCTTAATTTGTTAATATGGTGTATCACATTGATTGATTTGCATATATTGAAGAATCCTTGTATCCTGGGATAAATCCCACTTGATCTTGGTGTATGATCCTTTTAGTGTGTTGTTGGATTCTGTTTGCTGGTATTTTGTTGAGGATTTTTGCATCTATATTCATCAGTGATATTGGTCTGTAATTTTCTTTTTTAGTATGTTTGTCTGGTTTCGGTATCAGGGTGATGGTGGCCTCATAGAGTTTGGGAGCGTTCCTTCCTCTGCAGTTTTTTGGAAGAGTTAGAGAAGAATATGTGTTAGCTCTTATCTAAATGTTTGATAAAATTCAGCTGTGAAGCCATCTGGTCCTGGACTTTTGTTTGTTGGAAGATTTTAAATCACAGTTTCAATTTCATTACTTGTGATTGGTCTGTTCTTATTTTCTATTTCTTCCTGATTCAGACTTGGAAGGTTATACCTTTCTAAGAATTTGTTCATTTCTTCCAGGTTGTCCACGTTATTGGCATAGAGTTGCTTGTAGTAGTCTCTCATGATGATTTGTATATCTGCGTTGTCCATTGTAACTTCTCCTTTTTCATTCTAATTTTATTGATTTGAGTCCTTTCCCTCTTTTTCTTGATGCGTCTGGGTAAAGGTTTATGAGTTTTGTTTATCTTCTCAAAGAACCAGCTTTAATTTTATTGATCTTTGCTATTGTTTTCTTTGTTTCTATTTCATTTATTTCTGCTCTGATCTTTATTATTTCTTTCCTTAGACTAACTTTGGATTTTGTTTGTTCTTCTTTCTGTAGTTCCTTTAGGTGTAAGGTTAGATTGATTATTTGAGATTTTTTCTTTTTTCTTGAGGTAGAAATGTATTCCTATAACCTCTTCTCTTGGAACCGCTTTTGTTTCATCCCTTGTGTTTTCGTTGTCCTTTGTCTCTAGGTATTTTTTGATTTCCTCTTTGATTTCTTCAGTGTTGTTTTCATTATTTAGTAACATATTGTTTAGCCTCCTTGTGTTTACAGTTTTTTTCCCTGTAATTTCTTCTAATCTCATAGCTTTGTGGTCAGAAAAGATGCTTGATATGATTTCAATATCCTTAAGTTTACCAAGGCTTGATTTGTGACCCAAGATGTTACCTATCCTAGAGAATGATCTGTGTGCACTTGAGAAGAAAGTGTTTTCAGATGGAATGTCCTATAAATATCAATTATACCTGCCCGGTCTATTGCGTCATTTAAAGCTTTTGTTTCCTTGTTAATTATCTGTCTGGGTGATCTGTCCATTGGTGTAAGTGAGGTGTTAAAGTCCCCCACTATTATTGTGTTACTGTCGATTTCCTCTTTTATAGCTGTTAGCAGTTGCCTTATGTATTGAGGTGCTCCTATGTTGAGTGCATATATACTTATAATTGTTATATCTTCTTCTTGGATTGATCCCTTGATCATTATGTAGTGTCCTTCCTTGTCTCTGGTAACATTCTTTATTTTAAAGTCTATTTTATCTGATATGAGTATTGGTACTCCAGCTTTCTTTTGATTTCCATTTGCATGGAATATCTTTTTCCATCCCTTCACTTTCAATCTATATGTGTCCCTAGGTCTGAAGTGGGTCTCTTGTAGACAGCATATATATGGGTCTTGTTTTTGTATCGATTCAGCAAGCCTATGTCTTTTAGTTGGAGCATTTAATCCATTCACATTTAAGGTAATTAGCGATATGTATGTTCCTGTTACCATTTTCTTAATTGTTTTGGGTTTGTTTTTGTAGGTCCTTTTCTTCCCTTGTGTTTCCCACTTAGAGAAGTTCCTTTAGCATTTGTTGTAGAGCTGGTTTGGTGGTGCTGAATTCTCTTAGCTTTTGCTTGTCTGTAAAGCTTTTGACTTCTCCATCGAATTTGAATGAGATCCTTGCTGGGTAGATTAATCTTGGTTGTAGGTTCTTCCCTCTCATCACTTTAAATATATCATGCCACTCCCTTCTGTTTTGCAGAGTTTCTGCTGAGAAATCAGCTGTTAACCTTTTGGGAGTTCCCTTGTATGTTATTCGTCGTTTTTCCCTTGTTGCTTTTAATAGTTTTTTCTTTGTCTTTAATTTTTGTCAATTTTATTACTGTGTGTCTTGGCATGTTTCTCCTTCGGTTTATCCTGCCTGGTACTCTCTGCACTTCCTGAACTTGGGTGGCTGTTTTCTTTCCCATGTTAGGGAAGTTTTCAACTACAATCTGTTCAAATATTTTCTTGGGTCCTTTCTCTCTCTCTTCTCCTTCTGGGACCCCTATCATGCAAATATTGGTGTGTTTAATGTTGTCCCAGAGGCTTCTTAGGCTGTCTTCAATTTTTTTATAATTTTTCTTTATTCTGTTCTGCAGCAATGAATTCCACCATTCTGTCTTCCAGATCCCTTATCTGTTCTGCCTCAGTTATTCTGCTATTGATTCCTTCTAGTGTATTTTTCATTTCAGTTATTGTATTGTTCATCTCTGTTTGTTTTTTCTTAGAATAAACTTTAGAGAGATTTTTTTAAATGACATATCAGTTTTTAAAGGGATTTTGTACTTGAGATAGTTACATGTAAATTCTCTTTACATAAAAACATTTCCCTCAGTGACAATGCCAAGTAAATGAAGTATTCCTGTGTATGTTATTTGGGTGAATACACTGTAATTATATTCCCTTTAATTATGGTAAGCAAATAAGAAATCACTGATCTGCATTTATTAACCTCTGTTGTTGGTGGGTAAGTGTTCGTTGGGGTAGGGGCTCATCACTTTATGGAGTTTACACCTGGAGCTTTGTGTGACCCTGACAAGTTCCTTCTGTCTTGGAGAGAGTAAATACTCTCTAGGGGGTAGCCCATGTTACCCCATACAGTTATGTGCCCTCACACATTCATAGATGTATTTCTGTTCCCAAAAATCTGCCTTCATCTCTGAGTGGACTTTGTTAAAACGTTAGTAAACTTTGTCTCACTTCTGAGTCACCTACCACTTCAATTTTCTAAGTGGATGTTGTGAATTTCATTCTACATTCCACCACTACTCCATGTAGATATCGTCTGCATCATTGGATTCCCACAATTGATCCCTGTGTACATCTTCCTGAGGAGTAAAAACTGAAAAATTAAAGTGTCTCCCCAAAAGTATACATAGATTAAAGTCACTGACAGCCTGCTTGATTACCCCAATAATATTCTCAAAGTCCTGTGGTGTAACAAGTGATCCATGTAAGATAGGCGAGTTATGGAAAAATAATTTCAATATATATTTCAAAACGTAAAAATGTGAGATTATGATCTTTACAGAAATCTTGTTTTACTTAATTTTCACCTTCTGTGCACACTTTTAAGAGGGTGTAATTTATCACGGCTAACATAATTTCACATCTTATGTATTCATAATATGTATATTCAATTTATACGTAGCATATATGTTATTTATATTATATATATATCAAATTTACACTTTTACTGTATTTATGATATCTCTATTGACAACAATGAATCAGTAGCTCCAAAAATTGTTTATTGAAGTGTAAAAGCTTGATAGAGGAAGGAACACAAAACACTGGCCATCTGAATGTTCTTGTTAGTATTGATACAAATAATAAATGGGATGCCAGTGGTAGTATAGAATGTGAATGTATATTTTTATAAATTGAATCTTTAATTGTAATGATTACACAAAATCAGCCAAATAAAAATAGAATTATAAAGTACAGAATTATTTAAAAATTTGATTTTTTGGGGCCATTGAATAATTTTCTTGGTCCACAATGATTTAGCTATTAATAAAATTTAACAAATGGTAACATAAACATAAAGTCATTGAACTTTTCTCTTAATTCTTAAGTAATGACAAGATTTTCTATAAATATAATATAAAAAGTCTTTTTCATATAAAGTTGATCTTATTTTACCATTGAAGAGCACAAATGACATAAACAATATTAAAATTACATTCCTCAGAGTGAAAGGAAATGCAAATGACCTTTACACTATTGTTGAGAAGGTTGTAAAACCAACTGCAAATTAATGACAAATAGTATGCCAGAAAAATAAGAATAAGTTGCTGGTAATTTTATCTATAACATTGTACTATTGGATGCCAATGATATCATAAGCATGTAAGAAAAAAGAGATTAAACTGTGTATGTATTGAGGTATATGTGTAGAGTGCACATGTCTGTGGTGTGTGTGTATGTATGTACGCCAGGAAATGTTTACTAATGTGTGGGATATCAGCTTTGGGCACTGGTATAGAGCCTATAAGAAGAACACGCACTTTGTTCTATTTTTCACCAAACTCAGAGGGATACAGAAGAGAGTGTTTGTTTTGAAGTAGTTAATGATTACCTTGTGAGGTGTGATGTCGACTGGAAGAGGTACCTTTGGAACATGGGGAAAGAGCATTGGCATTGTGTAGCAAGGAAAACATGTGACACAGACAAAGAAGCTGTCTATGAAAATCAATCCAAGCATTATTCCTTCAAAGAGAATAGATGGTGATCAATAATATTCTTAATCCGTTGTTCTAGAATAACATTGACCAAAAGAACTTTCTGCAGTGATGAAAAATATTTTTTATTTGGTCTGTCAAACATGGTATCTCCTAGACATATATTGCTGTTGAGCACTTGAAATGTGGCTAGTGCAACTGAGGAATTCTAATTTTATTTACCTTTAATTATTTTAAATTTAAATGTCCACATATGTATGATGTCTACAATATAGGAGAGCACATTTCTCTGAAATAGTAAACACATTGAATATGATGAAATCACAGCTACAGTGAGTCTATCTTTTCATTATGCCATATGAGGAAGTGGACTGTAAGTCAAAGGCTTCTTTTCTACACAATTTTCCTTGCTCTAGCAGGGGAAAGATTTGAGTTCTTGAGTTAATAAAATCAAAAATATTTCTTTATTGCACTGATACTACTAGTAAACAGAGTTTGTATAATTTGAAGTGGCTTACTCAGATAACATATTTCAAAGATATACTCAATATCTTGAGCAGTGTGACCCTAAAAAATTCAAGGGAAATATTATGATTATTGAGGACAAAGTATCAGGATTTCTTTTGGAGACCAAAAGAAATCCCTACAAAGGATTTAAATTTTCCCTTCATGTTTGTTTTCACTTGTTGGGGAAAGAAATTGATGAGATTATTGAGTTTAGTTTTTCTCATCTAAAAGAGGAAATAATTTTTAAAATCAGAAAAATATGGAAATAACATACCATGTTCTCAGATAGGAAGAATTATTAGAATAAAAATGTCAACTTACTCAATATTAATAAACATATTTCCACTCCAATTAAAGTATTTGTAGGGATTACAGTTTAAAATTATTTTTGAGAATTG
Source organism: Physeter macrocephalus (assembly GCF_002837175.3). Lineage (NCBI taxonomy): Eukaryota > Metazoa > Chordata > Mammalia > Artiodactyla > Physeteridae > Physeter > Physeter macrocephalus. The sequence goes on from NC_041224.1 coordinate 92,408,068, forward strand.
ACAAAAATCTTAAATGGATAAGAAATAATAATTTCTGAAAATAGCCAATAAAAACAAAAGCAAGAATAGTGAAAAGAACTTTACCTTAATAAATATTAAAAACATTATTAATATTATGTAATGTAAAAGTGAGATAGTCACATAGAAATAGAAATCATTGGGATCTAATGGAAAATTCAGACTCAGACAACAGATCATATGAAAATTTAATATATGACAAGGATAGTATTTTATTTCAATAGTGCTCACACACTCGTTCTGCATTTGAAGGAAAAGAAAGTTGGATTCCTATCTCACATCATAAATAAAAGAAAAATTCAGATGGATTGAAAACTTTAAAGGAAAAGACAACTTAGTAGAAACTATAAGAGATATACACATAATAAAGGAGTGGGGAAGAACTTTATGATCAAGATAGGAAATCCAGAAACAACAAAGACTATAAAAATAGTAATATCATTCTACAAAATTATAAACTTTTATATGAAAAATTAGTATAACAAAAGCCACTTGTTAAATTGTACACATTCGAGTTATAGACGGCAAACAAAATATTAATATTTAAAATGAGGACCATGTACAAATTCATATGAAAAAGCTAATTAACAATAAGCAAAAGTCACAGAAGTACAAATCCAAATGACCAATGAATACATCCCCAAACCTACCAGTAGCCAGAGAAATGAAAAATATGGTAACAATGAAATATTTTTTATAGTCCAATTGTCACAAATTAAACAGAGCAATGATATCTATTGTTGGGAGGGATATGGGGAAAACAACCTTCTCTTAATTTGCTGGTGTACATAGTCTTTGGGGGAAGTAATTTAGCAACAAAATCTATTCAATTTGAAAATACACATACCTGTCAACTCAGTAATTCTGCATCTGGGACCTATCTCATAAAATTAAAACAGTGTGCCGAGATATATGTACAAGGATGTTTATTTCAGCATTGTTATTGTGACATAAAACTGGAAACAAAGATAATAACCATCAGTAGGAGAATGGTTGAATAAATTATGGTACAATGACATGAGTACTTTGTAGCCATTAAGAATAATTAATTAAAGCTATATGAGTTAACATGAAAGGATTTCTGTGAGGCCTAGCTGAGAAATGGTACAGTTGGACCCAATTTTTTTTAATGACCCGGCAGACTTGAAACAGATAATGAATAGATTTATAAATGAATGTAGAAATAGAAAAAAAGGTAGATGAATGTTTCTACATGATTATTTCAACATAGATAAAATTACAGAAAAATACACTTCAGTATGTTTAGACATGTCAACTTATTTTAGTGGAAGAAAATGTGAGAATTGGTTGCGAGTGGAGGTAGAGAAAAAAGGTGAGGAGGGAATTTAGATAGATACAGATATATAGATATAGATAACTGTCTGCTTTAAAGCAAAGACAACATAGGTGATATCATACTATTTTGGAGAGAAAAGAGTTAGATCCATAATTTCTAGCCTGTAAATGATATCTAGTTGGTAAGCTAAAAAAGGCAAATATAAGAAAGACATATAAAATGATTATATTATAAAAACAAAACCAGGGAAAAAAATCCGACAATGACACTCAAAAACCTGAAAAAAAAAAAAAATTCAAGCTACTTACCATGCCATACCATACACTTCATAAAGTACCTGTTCCCAGACTTCTTTTCTACCACATCTCTCATATATTACACTACAGTAACTCTTCTGAAACTCTTCTAGTTGCACACAAGTACACACAGACACAAAACATAATATTTTGTTATTTCATGCCTTTGATTATACTATGTGTTATTCATCCCCATGTCTAAAATTATGTTTGGAATAAGATTTAAATGCTTATTGAATAAGTTAGTAAATGAATGAATAAATGAACGAATGACTGTCACTCTCTCTGCCAGGAATGTCCTTCACCTACTTGTTCATTTGATTAATTCTTACACGCGTCTTTAAATTTTAACTTACATGTTTCCTCCAGGGAATCTTCCCTGAACTCCCTAGAGGTGGGTCCCTCCTCCACACACCTCATCCTCCTATTTATCCCGCCTACCAGCACTTACTACATTAGAATGCTATTATCAGATTTCATGTCTATATCTTTTACTGAGTAGATCAAAAACAATTAAAGAACAGTGGCTGGGATTAATTTATCTTTGGGCTCTTTTTCTCTAGCATAGTGCCTGGCATATAATGAATGTTTAATTAGTGTTTGTTAAACTAAAATTATAGACTGAGAAAAATAGCAGACTTCTGGTTTTAGAATTATAAATATATCAGTATTGCCATTATTTTCTCCTCTAAAAATTTAACTCCAAATTCACAAGTCAGTAGTTAACACACACACAAAAATAAATACAGAAGAGAAATTTCCAGAGCTAAAGGAATTTCCCAGAATTCAAAATTGAAGAGGCTGACCAACGAATCACACAATTACTTTCCAAAAAATCACACAGGAGGCATCTTTATGGAATTTTAGAATGTCAAGGATAAGGAAAAGATCCTAGGTGTTCTTTGAAAGAAAAATTAACATTAACAATGTTACTTACCAAGGGTCAAGAATCATCATTTTTCTGGACTTTTTCACAGCAAAATGGAAAACAAAATGTAACATTCTAATTGGAGAATGTTTAAAATGTAAATTTTTATGCCAACCAACCTAGCAATCCTTTTTGAAGGTAAAGTCATTCCAAGACCAAAAGTGTCTCAAAAACTACTTTTCAAAGGAGAGTACGGAAAGATATTCTCCACAAAAATTAATGTATATAAGTAATTAAAAAACAACCAAGAAAAAGAGCATGGATACAGAGAATAGAGGATAAAAGTTGAGAGAAGAAAGACATTCTCAGAATGATGATTTAGAGAACAGCAAGCCTAGAGAACAATTGTCCAAATTGAATGAGGATGCTGAGGAGAATTGAACTGACAGAGTATCAGATACTTTTCATCATGTGGAAGAGTGTACTGACCTATAAGAAGCTATGGGAGAATGAAGCGATAGGTTTAAAGAAATCCAAAGAACTATGATAGTAAGCAAATAAATACCAGTAATGTAAAGTAGGATAATATATCATGACCAAGTGGGGGTTTATCCTAGGAATGAAAAGTATGTTGAACATTCATAAATCCATAAAATCAATCCACTAGTATTTAATTTTATTAACTTAAATAATTTAATGTTACTTAATTCACCATATCAATAGGCTAAAACAGAAAATATACAATTAACTCAATTGATACAGAGCATGATTTGAGAAAGTTCAAGATACATTTATGGTAACAAGTCTCAGCAAACCAGGAAAAGGGCAGTTTCTCAACTTGATCAAGGATGTCTGTGAAAAATCTACAACTAACATTATATCTAATGCTTTCCCTTTAAGATAGGGAAAAAGAAATCAGAGGACTTGGAGAGCAAAGCACTATTGCTTTCCCTTATAGTAACTTTCAAAGTGACTTTAGTTTTCAAAACTTTATGTTAGTTTATGTATGTATCAAATGTATTACTTTAGTAAATATAAAACTTAATTTAAAATAGTGCTATGATTTATTAACATAAAGGAAAGTAATAAACCAAGGGAAATGAGCTGTGTTGTGCCTACATTTCAAAGTGCTTCTGAGTCTGGTGTCTTTAAATTATTTTTGATCTGGGATCACAATTTCAGCATTGAGTCCTTGCATTTAAGCATTGCATACTTACAAAGCTGGTTTTCTACAAAACTCTCAATGAAATCCAAGAAAAGTAAATAAATTCCTCAAAAATGGGAAGTGAGTGCATGTAAAATTATCTGATAAAAGCCAAAACCAAAGCCCTTGCATCCACAGAGGGTCCTAATCTGGTTAGTGGGAAAAGATTTGAAAAATGACATTGCCCAAACAACATTGGAAAATAAACCTGTTCTTCCCCAGCTGTCACTTTGGAATAGAGCTGACAAGCTGGTTCACACTACATTACTTTGATGGATCACACTTTCACAGATTATTTTCCTTAGGAACATGCATTTTAATAAGTAAAAAACCTCCAAACCAGTAAAGTTAATGAAGGTAGGATTTAGGATTTAGGCATCTACACAGGCTTATAGGAGAAACTAAGGAGTTTGGGGCTTTGCAGGAATCCCCCAGATTAAACCAGTAGGTAGAAATCTACTTGGCCTGTGCCTCTGTATCTTGGGAAAAGTATCTGAACTAGATGATATAAAAAACAGAAAAACAGTCCACTTACTTTCCTGTGGCCCAGCTCCTGGAATTTTACTCTACTGTAAAATCAAATATAACCAGTATTTCATTTTCAATTTCAACTTGTAAATTACTTCTATAAGGGGAATATTATAACAGGTAAGTGATATATTTTCAGAGCAACTGAAAAATCTCAAGACCTAAAATTTTCAGCATCTGCAATCAAGTTTTACTTTGCTTGATCCATGCAGAGCAAGGTATTTGCAGTGTAAAGCAGGTAATTTCATTCATAATCATGAACTGTGTATTTAAGTAATCAGTTCTATGCATAATTATTCATTCTGGATGAAAACCTGTGCCTAGCTTTTCTGGGGATATGTGCACATTTTTTCCAAATTCAAAACCAACCATAAATGCTTTAAAACTTGGTTCTGTAATGATTTCTGTCCATTGACAAGACATGCTAAATGTATATAGAAATGATTCTTGGAAGCAAATGCGGTAGGAGGGGGCAATTCCTATGGAAGAGGAGTGTGGCTTGTCTGTAGTGTCCACAGCCTGTGACTATTATGCAACTCTGTTAACAATAATGCCCACTAATTCTGTGAGATCAATAACCCACTGACATTATTGACAATCCTCAGGTTCCTGCAATGTACACTCCACCCACCCCAAAATCTTCTGGGCAAGCTCCAAATGAATCCCACCTGTGTCCAACAATGTCACTATAGCTTCTAGAGGCTGTTGCTTCCCATCAAGTTGTTCCTGGGAGTCCCCTCTGGTGGCTGGACATTTACTCCTTTTGCCAAATCTTGAACTGTTCTCTAGGGTTTGGTCACACATATTCATCTGAGAAAACACTAACCTCCACGGAATGCTACACCCCCAAAACATTTCAAAACAGCAGGCATCTAAAAAGTCAAAATGATGCTAACTTCCATCCAGTATTCACTGCCCTGAAGCAGTGCTGTGTTCTGTGAGGAAAAAGCAAGTGCCTACCTCTCTGTGTGCCATTTTGTGAGAAAGTGGTCAAAAGTAGCACTCCCTCCTGGCTCAAGTGAGAATGTCCCTCATCTTGCCCCAAACTTACCATATTGTGCCTCAAACCTGCTCTTCCAGTTGAGCTTTTTTTTTTTCTATAATCATTACCACCATTCTCTCATCCATTCATGTGCAAATTCTTTGAAATCTCTCTGTTCCAGTTTCCATATCAGATGATTCAGAAGAACCCACTGATTTCAAACTGTCTTTTGCATTGTATTTCCTACTTATCATAGACTCATTTATTCTATATTTATTCTATATAGGCTTACTATATTTCTTAAAAAGCAAACTAGGTTAGCACTATATTAGAAGTTTAGATTCAAAAATTTAAATAAGATATAATAGAATAGATAAATAATTGCAATATTGTGCAAAAATAATTTAGGCCCTCATTACTTTTTACTTGAACTATTTAAATATTCTTTTTTTTTGAGAACTAATTAAAGTTCTCAAACTTCTAGAATCTTCAATTCAATCCAGATTGCTCCAGGCGATCAAATTAGTTTTCTAAAAGCCTGGTTCTGAACCTATACACATTCCCTGGTTCTGAACCTATACACATTCCCTGGTTCTGAACCTATACACATTCCCTTCTTAACAACCATGGGAGTATTCCCATTGTCTAGTTAATGAAATCCTAAGTCCTTTGGTCAGCGTTCAGACCTTCATGAGATTCAAAACACCTTTCTAAACTTTAATTTATCCATTCTCCTTCAAATAACCTATGCTCCAGCCAACCTGAACTAGTAACCATTTCCCTAAAGATTTTTCTTTTTCTTTTTCTTTCATGTCTTGGTTATAATGCTGTTGTTTCTGCTAAGAATGTTCTCTATCCTGCCATTTCCAGAGATCTCATACCAAGCAGAGGTAGAATTACTTTCTTCTGAATTCTTACATTACTTTCCTTGTCATCTGGCACCTCATATATATTGTTCTATGTTTTGTTTATTTATGTCCATCTTTCACCTCTCCTAATAGAATAGAGGTTCTTATAAAGAGTTTACAGCTTATTCATCTTTTATTTCACATGCCACACAGTATATAAACCAGATTGCATACTCAATTTGGTGATTGCATGAAAAAATATTTTATCAGCAATAAATCCCTTGACTTATAGCAAAGGTGACTGAATGGAAATATTTGTCATGTAAATCCTATTTTCTACTGACTTCCATTATGTAATTAAAAATATGTTTCCATGGGGAAAAAAACAATAATACATTTAGGAGGAAACTGGTGAGAAATGTGGTGACTAACTCCATGAAATACTGAACAATGTACACAAAAGACATTAAGTCTAGAGGCTATTAGGCTTCCCTAGTTATTTTCATTTCTTGACACCTAGTTCAATAAGTATTTGATGATTAATTAAATAAAAGAGAGTCTCCATTCCTTTATGGAAGTCAGTTTTTGCATTTAAACTGTATTTTAAGTGAGGTGTCTGCACTGACATATCTGAGGGGAAAAGTCAAAGCTGGACTATTGGACAAGTCCAGTCAGGGTACGCCTCATGGCTCTCATCTTACTTGTCACAGTCTGTGATGACACAATCAAGTTTGGGGTAGGAAAAAAAAAAAAGATGATTTGAGGAAAATTACATAATGCATTTAGAAGAAATTCATTTCGTTTCAAGTTTAAATTGCCTAATTAATCTTACTTTATATTATTTGCTGTGGTCAACATGGAAATGTGCTCTTCAAATCCCCCATTGAGACAGGAATTGTTGCCCCAGCTTTCAGGGAAGAGCTGCCAGCTTTGAATTTCTTTAGGGTTTGCCTCAATTGCAGGATGCTGCATCATCCAAGGGCACATACTTCCAGGGACAGTTCATATACAATAATGTAATAAGTGATGGTATAATTAAATTAATATATGATAGGGACCACTGCCCCTGCAACATGTAGTTCTTTAATGATGGCACTAATATCTGCCATCACTTAATCTCCCTCCCAGGATGCAGTGTTGTTTTTTATTACTCTTTTGGCTGGGAAGTGGGCCAGTATCTGAGGTTTCCATTTGGTCTTCCAAGCCAAGGATTGCCTGGGGACTGGGCAATAATCACTCGGTGGGTCTACAGACACAGTGAACCCACTATGAGCTAGATGTAGCCAGGATTCCTTTATTAGCTCACTCTCACAAAATCCCACTCTAATGAAGGGCCAAGAAGGATCACAGAAATGAATTGGGAATCCAGGTACCAACTTCAGTTGGCACTCTATGTCCAATAGTTCTTTAAATGTCTAAGTAACCCCTGTCCACGAGTTCAGCTACCTTTAGTATTTCTATTAGTGCAATTCTTCTGGCAAAACCCACAAACAAACAAAAAACCTGTTTTTTATCATCATCTTCAAACGTCCTTATGTTGCCTTCTTACATGGGAACAACATTTCTGGTTGTCAGCTATTTTCCTCTTTTGTTTTAAAGGTAACATTTAATTAACTTCTGATTTACATTACTAAAAGCTAGCTGTATAACTTACTGTTGCTATTAGATGTTCCTTTTTCTCTTGATGATTTGGAGATATTCTTTTTATCTTTACTTTTTAGCAGTTTGACAGTAATTGTCTTCGTATGGTTTCTTCACATTTCTCAAACTTGATGTGCCTCTAAGACCCCCCCTTCAGAAATGTAGGCTATATTAACCACAGCTGCTAGGATTGCTGCCAGCCTGGCCTCTTCACCTGCCAGTCCTCTTAGGAGATTGTCTTAGTTGAAGAGAGTCACCCTGGCCAAAGTTATATCACTTTCCCAAGGAGATCCAGATCCAATGATCTATATAAGTGTGTATGGAGAACTCTGAAAGGTCATTCTATCTTCAAACCCCCCACTCCACTCCCCTCACATACACAGGGTTGACTGAGTCTTTTGTAGAGACTATGTCACAGCTCATCTTCTCCCAGTCTTGCTGCTTTCCCTTCACTTCCTCAGTACTGATGACAAAAGGATCCCCAAATAAACTTCCTGCATGCTTACCAGAGAACCAACATGTGATAATTGATGTAAAGAACATTTTGCAGAAGCAGAAGGTAGGATGAGATTTTGGAGCTAGATACCAACTGTTTGGTTAGCAATGAGGAACTCAACACTTTGGTAGGTAGATTAAAGATGACCTCTGGCACAAGGTAGTGGTCCAATTATGTTAAAATTTTCACCAGTAGTCAACTAGAATGGTATACCAGTGGAAGGGAATGTATTAACTGTTGTGATATATCAGGTAAATAAGAAATATTGGGATAAATAGTCACTGGCAGGACAAGGGACTGGCTATTGCTAAGCTATATTGATATTTTGGAAAAACAATAAAAGGTTGAATATAAATAATTAGTAATTAAAAGCTAAATGTGAAAGAAGTGGTAGGGCAGAGAGGGAGTTGATGACCAGGTCTAGGAATTAATCCTAAGTGGAGAAACGTTCCAAAAAAGTGAAAGTCCCAACAAACAAGGTCTGCAGTGCTAACATTAGCGTCCAGGATATGAAATAATATAACTGTAACACATGCTATAAGGATATTTTGGATGAAGTTCCTGACAGTCTCGAATCCCCAATTTCCCTGAAACTAATGAGCCTCAAGAGATGCCCAGTACTACACATTAAAGACTATTATTTTCTAATTGCTGGAAAATTCTGCATAGGTCTTTCCCCCATGTGATCTCTTCCGAATCTGTCTCTTTCTCCCCTCCAAGACACTAGGACTATAATGAAGATTAAAGTTGGAATATAACTTAGCTGGAGATGTGCTGGGTCTGATAGAGGAAAGGGACTGTACTCCAAAGCAACTGTGGGATTTAAGTAGGATTCTGAGGGTGCTTGATCCAAGAGAAGTGAAACATAAGTTGGAGAAGGGAGAGTCTAGTAGTCTTCCAATACTTTCCTGGGATAGAATACTTAATAGCCTGGCAGGCATGCTGGAGATGGTATAGACACATTGCTAGCATGGCTTCTAGAAGCATGAGAAAAGTGATGTCCCATACTAACTGAGGTGGAAATGGTAGAATTGCTATGGAAGATGGTGGACAAAGGCATAATCAGGCTCAGAAAAGATGACATGCTCTAGGGGATATATTATGTAATGTAAGAATACTCCCTGGAGAACTGTAGTTCAAAGGAAGGCCTGAAGGATACATCATATACCAAAGCAATATGAAACACACGGATGGGTTACGCTTCTGCTTAGGCTATAGATGGCAAAAGAAAATGTTGCGTCCACCCTAACAACTAGGAAAAGTTGGATAATACAGTAAATTACAACATTTCCTAAGTCTATCAGAGAATAAAGGAACAAGGTAAACAATTTCAAAGGGCGATAAGCCCTCTGAGAAGATACAGGACCCATGTACTTTTTTGCCTTTGGCAGATTATGGGAGGAAGAAGTAAAGTCCATAAAAGCAGAGTTGCAAAAATTCACTGACATATTAATTAACTCTTAAAAACTGAATGTTTAGAAGCATGGCAGTTTAGTGTCACTGGCAGCCCCAGGAGTAGGGTTGGTTCCCCTATAAATTCTTTTCCAGGGTGCTCATGAGAAATATTTGGGACTAGGTTCAGAGAGTGTGATGAAGCTCAGTAGGAGGTAACTGGCTGCCACTGGAAGACTGGCACAATGATCTCCTGCTTCTGGAATAGGATAGAAGCAAGACATGTCTGCCTCTGGGAGAGGGACAGAAGACCTTCCCACCATCAGGTCACAATGACTGATTACTTCTAGGTAAAGAGTACAAGGAAAAATTCTCTATTCCTGATTGAGGAGCAGGAAACCTCATTGAGCTCAGGATCCAAGCTGTTACAAAGCTGAGATCTGCTTCTACCAGGGAAGGTCAAGAAGTGCTCTCCTGCGCAAGACCCACCATAGACACAAGGCAGAGGTAGGCAGGCATGGGGAGGAGAAGCACTGTAAAAAAGCCTCAAGGGGCCTAGCTGCACAGAGCCTGCTGAAGACAGAAGTTGAACCAGGAGAACAGAGAACACTGTCACTGTGAGCTTATCACTAAGTAAAAAAATCACAGCAGTCCACTGCTGTGGATGGGTCAAGATTGTGTGGACAGAGGCCCCACTGTGGTGCATCCAAAGAAGGACTGCTGAGAGCTGAGATGAAACAGAAACCCTTTGGAACCACAGATCACACTGTAAAGCAAAAGTTAAAGCAAGCCACTACTACTGTCATGAGCAGAAGGTTATGATAGGGGTGACAAAACCCCAACCCAGCTCAACTTCTCACTATATCCCCTGCAAAAACATACTAATGGTCCATTTCTGGATGTAAGTACCCTTTACCTCAGGCTCTAATGTTCTTATATACACAATATGAAACATAATATAAACCTATGAAACATACAAAAGAGCAGGCAGAAAATAAAATACACTGTTAGGAGATAAAGCAATAAAAAAAACTTAGAAATGATCCTGATATTGTATCTAGGAGACAGGGACTTTTAAAACACTACAATTAATGCATTAAGGAAACCAGAGGAAGCGGTAGACAACATACATTGAAAGATGGAGGAGTTCAGCAGAGAGATAAAAACTATTTAAAAAAATCAATGAAAATCTAGAACTAAAAAAATAATATCAGAGATAAAGAAGTTTTTTAGTGTGCAGAAGACCAGATATATCTGATTAAAGAGTTATTGAACTTGAAGGTACATCAATAAAAATTATCTAAACTCTAACAAAGAGAAATAGCTGTGGTACAATGTCAAACAGTCTAATCTATGAGTAAATGGAGTTGCAGAACAAGAATAGAGAATAGGACAGAAAAAAATAATTTAAGATATAATGACCAATTAGTTTTTAAATATTTAGCAAAATGAAAGAATCTTACATATACAAGAAATCCAGAGATTTCCAAGAAATAAAGATGAAACACACACACATTCAGGCATATCATACTCAAATGGCTGAAAATCAGAAGTAGAAAAATACTTGAAAGCAACCAGATAAAATGAAACACACATATAGAGGAGAAAAGGTAAGAATTATAGCACACCCTTCAGAATTCTTTACAAAACATAAGAAAATGGAGTTATATCTTTAGCGTGCCAAAATTTATAAACAAAAACTGTCAATTCAGAATTAAACATTTAGGGAGCATATCTTTCAAAAATGAAGGCAAAATAAAGACTTTTTCAGAGAAACAGAAGATGGAAGAATTCATTACCAGCCATCAAGAAATACTGAAGAAAATTCTTCAGGAACAAGTTTTATAATATCAGATGAAAATAAATAGATATACACAAAGAAATGAAGAGTGCCACAAATACTAAAAATGAATGTGAATTTAATAGAGAGTCTCTGTATATTTAATTTTGACTATACATAGTAACGTATTTTGGCAATTATATATTTAGAAGAAGTAAAATGTATGACAATTAGTAATATAGTAATTAATAATTTAGTAATGTGATAGAATTATCAATAAATACATTCAATGTAAATGACTAAACACCTTCATTTGAAATATGGAGAATAACAGATTGGATAAGAATAAACGCAAGACCAAACTACATGCAATCTCCAAGAGATGTATTTTAAATATAGAGACAGAAAGGATGAAAAAATGAAGTAATGTGAAAACATTAATTAAAGACACTTAATGTCAATTAATATCAGAGAAAGTACACTTTAGAGAAGTAAATATTACCAAGGATGCAAAGGATATCACATGATAATAGTAGTTTCAGTTCCACAAGATGACATATATAATTCCTAAATGTGTATGCATATAAAAACAGAGATTCAAAATGCACAAAACAAAAACAGAATTTAAAGGAGAAATAGACAAATTCACAATTATGGCTGGAGACTTCAACACTCCTTTTAATAACTTATAGAACAAAGAAACAAAATCAGCAGGGATGGAGAAGACTAGAGAGACATTATCAACCAACTTGACGTAATAGATGCTTAAAGAACATTCCATCCAACAAGAGCTGACTTCGTGTACTTTGTAAGTGTACATGGAATATTCACCAGGAAAGACCATATTCTGGGCCAGAAAACAAATCTTAATAATTTTCAAAGAATTGAAATCATGCACACAACATATGCTCTCTGATTACAACAGAATTAAATTAGAAATTGATTACAGAAAAGTTATTTGGAAAATGTCCAAAGAGTTGATAACACACACACATGAACAACACAATTTTAACTAACCCATGCATTGAATTAAAAACAAAATTGCAAGGGAATTTAGAAAATATTTGGAATGCAATGAAGATAAAAATACAGCATATCAATATTTGGAGAATGGAGCTAGAGAAGTATCTGGAGAAAATTTATAGTTAAATGTTTATATTAGAAAGTAATACATCAGTGGTGGCCAGGGCCTAGGAGGGACAGAGGAATGAATAGGCAGAGCACAGAGGATTTTTAGGACAGTGAAAATATTTTGTATTACACTACAGTGGTGAACACGTCATTATAAATCTGTCCAAACAGAAAATGTACAAAGAATGCCTCTTAATGTCAACTATGGACTCTGGGTAATAATGATGTGTCAGTGTAGGTTCATCAGTTGTAACAAATGTACCACTCTGGTAGGGGATGTTGATAATGGGGAGGCTATGTATTTGTCGGGGCACAGAGTATATGGGAAACCTTTGTTCCTTCTGTTCAGCTTTTCTGTGTCAAAAGTTCAGAAATAACAGAAGTAAAACCAACAAATCACTGATGTAGTAATTAGTAAAATTTATTGTATACACACCAAAAAGACAGTTTGCAAACTGGAAGCACTCAAACTAAAATACCGAATGAGGCCCAAGGGTATATTGTTATAAAGAAGTATATATGTGAGAAAACAGTGACTGTGTATTCTTTACAGTGATTGGCTATAACAGTATCTTTACAGTGATTGGCTTTAACAGTAGAATTTTCAGTGGTTACCTCATATTGACCTTGGGAAACAGTTCAAGCTTTGCTTACGCTTTCCAGAGGCATAACCAAGAAATGACTCAGGTCAAGTTAGTCTTGCAAAATAAACTAAGTTAAAAGCTTTATCTGTATGACTGAAGTAGTTTTGTCCGCTCAGGGAATTTTCAGGGCTGATCTCTACTTGTTTTTGTTTGTTTGTTTGTTTCTTATTTTAATGATTCCCCTCTTATATTCTCTCAGCAGGCAGAGAATAACCAACTAGTATAGTATCATTCTCAGTTACCATTGTTCATTTAATCAGGCCAAAGGATCACATATTCACTGTTTCCATTAGTTGAGTCATTAGGCTAGAGAGCCATGGAGTCATTAGCTTCATCATTTATGTAGTTGTTGTTGATTTTATCCTGTTGTCTGATCCTGATGTATATCACTTGGCATGTGAATGGCTCCCAACAGGCATTTAAAACCCTCAAGAGTAGACAATGCACTAGAGAGGTTACTATGATGATGTGAGGAGAACAATAGCCAAAGATTGAAAAATTCCCCAGAATGAAGATTTCCAGGAACCAAAAGTTAACCAATTAAATAAGGGTTTCGATTTTTTAAAAAAATATTTACATAGGCACAACATAATGTATTAGCAAACACATATCCTAATGATTACTTAGGACAGGATGAATATTGAGGGTGTTTTATTTCAGGAGGTGGTGCAAGCAGTGGTAATCAGACAGATTTTCCTGGTTTGCAGTGTGAATGTCTTGGGTAATTTTTCTGAGTGGCCACATAGCAACAAGCATAAAGATTGTCCACATGTCCACATAACATGAGCTGTTATGGTTATTTCTCTAAAGTTTATATCAAGTTGTTCAGCTTTAGTTTATATGGCTTCGGGAAAGGGACAGTTTTAGTTTCATAGTGATTCCAAGTCAAAATGGGGGGAAATTGGAAATGTTAGTTTGGAGAATTCTAGGCAAATACTGGAGGGAACGAGAAGAATTCAGGATCCAATCCAGCTTACAGGTAGAAAACAAAACATCAAAGACAATTAACAGCACTAGAATATGATACCCACAAAAGCATATTGTTGAAACATTTTTTTTCTCTAATGATCTCCATTTTTATCAAAGGTAACTATAAGACTAATTTGTTTGCAAATATCGTATGTTAGCGCATATGTGTGGAACCTAGAAAAATGGTACAGATGAACCGGTTTGCAGGGCAGAAATAGAGACACAGATGTAGAGAACAAACGTATGGACACCAAGGGGGGAAAGTGGCGGTGGGGTGGGGGAGGTGGTCAGATGAATTGGGTGATTGGGATTGACATGTATACACTGATGTGTATAAAATTGATGACTAATAAGGACCTGCTGTATGAAAAAAAAAAGACTAATTTGTTTGCCAATTCTTTAGTTTTAATAAACTTGGCCTGATTATTTAGGTGAATGCAGCAAGAATAGTGATAGACAATGTAGACTCTTTTAAATCTTATTTGCTGGAACTTTGCATAGGGAATTTCATATTAGACCTTTAAAGTCTCTTTAGGCTAAGAGGTCAAGCCATAGACTTTTCGAGTTTTATCCTGTTAACAAAGAAAACAGATTTTTATTGAACTTATACAAATACAAATATTGCCATGAAAAATAAGAAGTTTAGTTAGTGTTTAAGGAGAGGAGAAAAGGGTCCTTTAAATCTAGTACAAAACATTAAAGAACCAGCAATGTTTTAAATGAAGTCATAAAATTATAATCATCTCCATTAGTTCATTTAGTCCCCTGTAATTAATTCTTCCTGCTCTTGATCTTTTGTTAGCAGTTTTATAAATTCATCAGTTTTCCATCAGAGTTTTAGAAATTCTTATCCAGTTCAGTGTTATGATCTTAAAGTTATCAGAAACCTGCATTCTAGAGTACTTGTCAGGGTCTTTTCCATAAATCTCTTTGAAGATGAAGCACTTTTGCAGGTACACTTTTGCAAAGGCATCAGTGTGAAACAGTAACTGTCTGCAAATGACAAAAACTTAAAAAATGGCCATAGTTAAAGATCTGGTGAGAGTTCACATACACATACAAAAAAAAATGTAATTGACAAGTATATTTGGTTATTTTTGTGATAAGTAATAAAGATAATAGCTAGAATTGTGACTGAAAATATTATACCAGGACATACCAGATTTTTAGGAATTTCATAAACATATACCCTAAAGAAAGTTTAGCATGACTTCTTATTTGGCAGTGTTTCCCATGAAATTTAACATATACAAAAAGTTACAGAGTTGTAAAAAACTTAGCTCTTTTAGTAGAGAAGAGGCACATTTTTTTAAAGCAATCAAAGACCTGATAAAGACAAAACACAGAATCTTTGTTTTATAGGCAGATTGCATTAAAGATAAAGAAAAATCTTTGTTTACAATTTCTTATTAAGAGCAGACTAATATTCTAATAAAACTTTGTCCTTTTGACAGAGAGAAAACCAAATTCTAATTTTGCACCAGTATACTTATGGTATTAATATTCCCTTTTTAAAAAGTTAAATAGCTCCAGTCCAAATAGATCAAGTCAGCTTGATCATACATAAAATACCATTCACAAGATTCCTTTACCACAAACCTTCTACAGCTTTCTATATCTATTTAGGTTTTTTCCTATTTTTTTTCTGGAACAATTATTTTTTAGGACACAATTATTTTCTTATCCCTCAACAAAAATGTATCTCCATTTCTCATACCTTTTTTCTCCCCAAAACACATATATTTCTCTTCATATATATTCATTTTATTTTACCCTTATTTCTAGTTGTTTTTAATAATTTTTAAAAATTAATTTATGTTTATTTTTGGCTGCATTGGGTCTTCTTTGCTGTGTGCGGGCTTTCTCTAGTTGCGGCGAGCAGGGTCTACTCTTCGTTGCAGTGCACAGCCTTCTCATTGTGGTGGCTTCTCTTGTTGCAGAGCACAGGCTCTAGGCGCGCGGGCTTCAGTAGTTGCGGCACGCAGGCTCAGTAGTTGTGGCTCACAGGCTCAGTTGTAGCGCATGGGCTTAGTTGCTCCGTGGCATGTGGGTTCTTCCCAGACCAGGGCTTGAACCCATGTACCCTTCATAGGCAGGCAGATTCTTAACCACTGCACCACCAGGGAAGCCCTCTAGTAGTTTTATAAAACTCCTTCAATCCTTTACAAATAAATTATGGCAAAGGATCGTCTATAGCAGTCTGTATTTTTTTAAAAACCTCCCCCCTCCCAATTTTTTTTTTTCTCCTTCAGTTCTGTGACAATGTTTTGGTTACTTCCTGGGGTATTTACATTTCAAAGACATGATTTAGAATTTCAAGGGATAGAGAAAGAATGTAAGTTTTCTCCCAGGTGTTTTGGGGTAATTGCTATTTAAAAATTTCCTTTGTATTATAGGTCAGATGGTATGCGTGGTTTGTCCATTTCCTTATCAATCACCACAATATCCTCTTCATGCTTATCAGAGTTTCCATTTCTTAGTGTCCTTATCAGGCTTTGTAACAAGCACCTGGATCTTAATCCACAGTATCTTGTGCCCTCCTAGCTTTACAAAATGGCACACCAAGATTTCCAGTTTATTATCCTGCTTTCCAACCTTGTCTGCCAGCTCCAAAGCTAGGAGAGTCATGGACAACTGCATGTCCTTCTCTAATCTCAGCACTTCTTCCAACTTTCTAACATGAGTTTCAGCCTCTAGGTGGGCATTGGTATCCCTTTGTTTTACTTCTTTGCCACAGTGCACTATGCACAGTTCCTCAAACAAGAGCATTAAAGCAGCCAGCATTTTCAGGGTGTCCCCATACCCATGCAGTGGTCCACAAGCATCTAACTTACATGGCATCCCTCCCCACATAGAGGTTGATGGCCAACATGGGATTTCCCCAGTGGATGTTTCTTTCCCAAGACTAGGGAACTTACTTAAGAGACTTGTATTCCTCCCACATAGTACATTTTTCAATGTGGCACAAAACATGTTTATTAATAGACACAAATATCTTTTGTCTCTATAAAAAATTTAAAAGCCAAAAACAGATAAAATTATGTTTAGCACTTAATGTTTATCTTCAAGAAATGATCTAGATATTCAAGGAATATCCATTATTTAGTTTAACTCAGTTAAACTTTGATCTTATTTACATTTATTTAAATTACTTGTTTTTAGCAATTATTCTTGGCTTAGACATTAAACGGTTAACCATTACCTAAAGTTATATTCCTTGTTGACAAATTTTGAAGGCATGCCTGTATTTATTAAGCCAGCAAACTTAAACCAACACTTATTTATCAAAGATTATCCCAGATCGTGTGAACTTGTCAAACATTTGGGTTAGTTTCCATGTTTCTGAGAGTATACTTGATTTATATAAACTCTTAATTTTCTTTAAGTCAATTAAGTAGAGCTCTTTACATATAAATTTTGGTAATACCATCTGCAGGTAGAAAAATATCACATATCTATAACATACACATAGAGATACATAAACATACAGATAGATAAAAATAGAGATCTTACAGCTTTTGTTTTGAAAATTTTAGCCATGTCTCAAGTACAAAACAAAACGAATAGATAGATCCAAATTGTGTTTCTCACAGATGGACTAAGTCAAGGTTAACTCAGATGTCCAGTCTTTTATGGGCATACCTCAGAAATACTATGGATTTTGTTCCCCACCACCACAATAAAGTGACTATCACAATAAAGCACGTCACATGAATTTTTTGCATTTCCGGTGCACATAAAAGTTATGTTTACACTTTACCATAGTCTATTAAGTGTGCAATAGCATTATGTCTAAAAGCACGATGTACATACCTTAATTTAAAAATATTTTATTGCTAAACAATGCTAACCATCATCTGAACCTTTAGCATGTTATAATCATTTTGCTGGTGGAGAGTTTGAAGTATTATGAGAATTACCAAAATGTGACACAGAGACGTGAAGCACACAAATGCATCTGGAAAAAAAAAAGCACCTATAGATATGTTCAATGCAGGGTTTCCACAAACCTTCAATTTGTACAAAACGCAATTTATCTGCAAAGTGCAATAAAGCGAAGCACAATAAAATGAAGTATGCCCGTATTAAATATTTTTTATTGGCTTCCATAAATATCTTTTTAGAGCTGTTTTTGGAGTCATTTTGTCCTGTAGAAGCTTCTTTATACCAGTCAAAGAATGCATTTCATTGTCTGAGAGGTTTGGAATTGTCTCTTGTAAGGGTGCCCCTTAAGGCAGACTGACTTATCTAAATTAAAGTTTCCGCAAAGTGGCCACTATAATCTCAAATTATTCAAAAGTTCACCCATTTTTCTAAAAAGATGCAAGATCCGGGCCTATTGTGGGTAGGCAGGGTTTTTTTTAAGGAAGGAGGAGGAAGAGATTTAGACCAGGTGGAACCCATCTCTGCCTTTAGATTCCCTAAAACAAATAATCTATAGATAGGAGCCAGTAATCCCTGCCTAAAACTTTAGTATTGCTGCCTAAAACCCAGAGAATCATGGTTTTTTCCACTTACAAACAGAAGGATGTCTTACCAAGAAGCTTCAACAAACAGAAACAGAAAGCAAATGTGCACGATAAAGTTGGAGAGCTCAGTATGCAGAGAGAGTGGAGCTCAGATCCAAGAGAGACTTGCCTCAAATTCCAAGGTCCATAAGAAAGCAGTAAGCTCAGTGGGCTCTGTGGGTACCAGCACCTGGTTGCTTACTAACCTCAGAGTCACTGGGGGTCTTCTTTGGATCCCGTTTCTGACTCCATGAACTGTCAAAAGTTCAGAAAGAATGGAAATAAAACCAATGATTCACTGAAGTAGTAATTTAAAAAAGTTTATTTTGCACACACCAAAATAAAAAACAAAAACTAAAACAGTTTTAAAACTGGAAGCACTCAAACGAAAACATGGAATGAGGCTCAGGGTATATTGTTATAAAGAAACATATATGTGAGAAAATAGTGACTGTGTATTCTTTGCAGTGATTGGCTCTAATAGTAGAATTTTCAATGATTACCTCATATCAATCTTGGGAACAGTTCAAGTTTTGCTTATGATTTCCAGAGGCATAACCAAGAAATACCCAAGTAAAGTTAGTCTTGCAAAATAAGCTAAATTAAGCTTTATCTGTATGACTGAAGTAGTTTTGTCTGCTCAGGAAATTTTCAAGGCTGGTCTCAGTTTTGATTTTGCCAATTGTGAAGCTAAAGTTGCTCTAAAATATAAATACTATTTAAAAAAGAATGAAAGGAGGAAACTATTAAAGAGCCTACAGATCAAAGGGATAGTAATGGAATAGTATGAAAATATTATTTCCATAAAGTTGATAACTTAGATGAAATGGAGAAATTCCTTGAAAGATACAAACTACCCAGGTTCACTCAAGAAAGTAGGTATACTGGATAGCCCTGTATCTATTTAAAATAATTGAAGTGTGGTTAAAGTGATTCCACAAAGAATATTTCACTGGTGAACTCTATCAAACATTTAAGGAACAAATAATACCGACTCTACACAAGTTCTACCAGAAAAGAAAACAGGGAATCCTTCTGACACCTTTTATGAGTACAGCAGTAATAATAAAACCAAAGACATTATAAGTAATGAAAATCACTATTACACTAATAAATATAGGCATAAAAAAGTTTTAACAAAATAAAAGCAAAACAAATCTAGTAATATATAAAAACAATTATACATGATCAAATATGGTATAGCCTAGTATTGCAAGATTATTTTAACACTTGAAAAATGAAACAATGTAAAGTACCATATTAAGAGATTTAATAAGAAAAAAATAGGGCTTCCCTGGTGACGCAGTGGTTGAGAGTCCGCCTGCCGATGCAGGGGATACGGGTT
>NC_041224.1:92428735-92440176 GCF_002837175.3 Physeter macrocephalus
AGGAGGAAGAGATTTAGACCAGGTGGAACCCATCTCTGCCTTTAGATTCCCTAAAACAAATAATCTATAGATAGGAGCCAGTAATCTCTGCCTAAAACTTTAGTATTGCTGCCTAAAACCCAGAGAATCATGGTTTTTTCCACTTACAAACAGAAGGATGTCTTACCAAGAAGCTTCAACAAACAGAAACAGAAAGCAAATGTGCACGATAAAGTTGGAGAGCTCAGTATGCAGAGAGAGTGGAGCTCAGATCCAAGAGAGACTTGCCTCAAATTCCAAGGTCCATAAGAAAGCAGTAAGCTCAGTGGGCTCTGTGGGTACCAGCACCTGGTTGCTTACTAACCTCAGAGTCACTGGGGGTCTTCTTTGGATCCCGTTTCTGACTCCATGAACTGTCAAAAGTTCAGAAAGAATGGAAATAAAACCAATGATTCACTGAAGTAGTAATTTAAAAAAGTTTATTTTGCACACACCAAAATAAAAAACAAAAACTAAAACAGTTTTAAAACTGGAAGCACTCAAACGAAAACATGGAATGAGGCTCAGGGTATATTGTTATAAAGAAACATATATGTGAGAAAATAGTGACTGTGTATTCTTTGCAGTGATTGGCTCTAATAGTAGAATTTTCAATGATTACCTCATATCAATCTTGGGAACAGTTCAAGTTTTGCTTATGATTTCCAGAGGCATAACCAAGAAATACCCAAGTAAAGTTAGTCTTGCAAAATAAGCTAAATTAAGCTTTATCTGTATGACTGAAGTAGTTTTGTCTGCTCAGGAAATTTTCAAGGCTGGTCTCAGTTTTGATTTTGCCAATTGTGAAGCTAAAGTTGCTCTAAAATATAAATACTATTTAAAAAAGAATGAAAGGAGGAAACTATTAAAGAGCCTACAGATCAAAGGGATAGTAATGGAATAGTATGAAAATATTATTTCCATAAAGTTGATAACTTAGATGAAATGGAGAAATTCCTTGAAAGATACAAACTACCCAGGTTCACTCAAGAAAGTAGGTATACTGGATAGCCCTGTATCTATTTAAAATAATTGAAGTGTGGTTAAAGTGATTCCACAAAGAATATTTCACTGGTGAACTCTATCAAACATTTAAGGAACAAATAATACCGACTCTACACAAGTTCTACCAGAAAAGAAAACAGGGAATCCTTCTGACACCTTTTATGAGTACAGCAGTAATAATAAAACCAAAGACATTATAAGTAATGAAAATCACTATTACACTAATAAATATAGGCATAAAAAAGTTTTAACAAAATAAAAGCAAAACAAATCTAGTAATATATAAAAACAATTATACATGATCAAATATGGTATAGCCTAGTATTGCAAGATTATTTTAACACTTGAAAAATGAAACAATGTAAAGTACCATATTAAGAGATTTAATAAGAAAAAAATAGGGCTTCCCTGGTGACGCAGTGGTTGAGAGTCCGCCTGCCGATGCAGGGGATACGGGTTCGTGCCCCGGTCCAGAAAGATCCCACATGCTGCGGAGCGGCTAGGCCCGTGAGCCATGGCCGCTAAGCCTGCGCGTCCGGAGCCTGTGCTCCGCAACGGGAGAGGCCACAATGATGAGAGGCCTGCGTACCGAGAAAAAAAAAAAAATGCAATTTTCTAAATAGAAAAAATTCTATACCCATTCATGATAAAAATTATCATCAAATGAGAACTAGAAGGAACTACTTGGTTCACTGTGTTACATTGTGCATGTTCAGTATGGGAGTTGATTAATGTCTAAATGGGAAATTGCATGAGTAGATGGGGGGGGTCCCTTTCTTTGTGGTTCCTTTTTTTCTGGGATCTTGACCCTCAAGTTCTAGCTTAAGGTCAGTTTTTGCATCTTCATCCCAGTATAACTCCCTTTAGGTCACTGCTTTCTGTCTGGCTTCTATGAAACTAGTTGTGTATTGGCAAATGTTCTGAGAAGAAAAGAGTGGAGGCTAGTACTCACCTCAGAGCACTTTCTCTCTTTCCAGAATCTTATCCCTTCAAGTCTTGGCTATCTTCTTTGCTCTATTATGCTTCCAAGTAGTTGTTTTCTGTATTTTGTTCAACTTTAATGGTTGTTTTGGACAAGAAGATTAGTTAAATACAAGTTACCCCATCATAGAAACAGAAGACTCTTTACTTAATTTTAATCTCTTTTACCTTTAGACATATTCAACATGCTTATTATATATTTTGTGTAATAATTTCACTATTTGAACTTTTTGTGAGTCTGCCTCTCTCAGGTTTTTTGTGCCTGCTGGATTTTGATCATGGAGTCCACCTAACCTACCCATTTAATGATTTTTGACTATAAACTTACCTTCTTTTGAGAGCTAGGCTGAAGGCTGGTCTCTCCAGAAATGATTTCCATTTAGTTCTACTACATCTCTGGATTACTACTACTTAAGGGATTTTTGACACGAAAACTTCTACATTTCAAACCAGCAAAATAACGTAAATTTGGTATACAAATCTATGTGAGATATACTTACAGTTGTAGGTTTCCAGAGGAAATACTGTTTTCCTTACTCCCCAAATCATGGATTCAGAAAAGGAATTTTCTCTAAATAGTTTCCTGGGAAGAAAGGCAGGTTCATTTCTAGATGCCCTTATACCAAGGATTAGCTTTTGGAGGTTCTAGCCTAATGCCAAGGTAGGAGGGACCCCCTGTTAGATTTCCTACCTGAAGCTGGTTTTAGGCTTTGTCTTGTGTCTTTTGTGAGGCCGTGAAAACTCAATATTAAGTTCATTCAGATTTGGAAAATGTCTTCAGGATGGAACTAAAATTCAGTCTTTTTCTACTCCTTCTAAGTTCCTAGTTTTACTGATTTTTTGACTTCTGTTATTCCATTTCTAATAACTAGCCCTTTACTATATATTTTAAAATTGAGTTTAAAATATTTTATCCATTTTGTTTAATCGCTCTCAGGGAGAAAGTTGGTAAGATTCTATAGACTGCCTGACTCCAAGAAGTAGATGTCTGTAATCACTTTCGTGTATATCATTTTAGTTGATTCTTATGACTACCTGTGAAATAGATGTTATTATGATTGACATCACTCAATTAGGGATATTGTTTCTCAAAGAAGTAGAGTAACTTGCCCCAAATCCACTGTCAGAAAAACGGTAGAGCTTTGCTTCACACCAGATTTTCTGACACTACACCCCATTTCTTTCATAATATTTTATTGGTCATTGTTCCACTTGTGGAGAATAAGTTTGGCCTCCAAAAGTTACAACAGTTCAAAAGTTGGAAAAATAATACACACACACACACAAATTCTACTCTGGGTCCCACTTATGTGTAGCTCTAAAATTTCTCATGATTCATCAGACAAACCCAGTTTAGAAAGGATGTAGCTATCATCATTTTTGCAGCTATTCTGACTGGCATCACCAGATATTCTCCATCAAAAGAACGTCTCTGAACAGCAGCTGCCTCCCAGAGAAAATTAATCATAATACCAGGAGTTAGAAAGATCCTACACAGATTTCAGGAATATTGTATTTTTTTACCTAAAGTTCACATTCTTTCTGCTGTTTCATTACAAAATCTAGATATCACACAAAAACATCACAGCTATAGTCCTAACTATATGTATTTTAATAAAAAAATCTTTGATCTATGTGATATAGGCCCTGCAGGCAAAAACTTCTTTTGTGTTAAGAAATACTCTGTCACCACTATGAGATCCATTCTTTTTGGTAAAAATATTTCCAGCAAAATCAAGGG
The DNA here is from genome assembly GCF_002837175.3 of Physeter macrocephalus. Lineage (NCBI taxonomy): Eukaryota > Metazoa > Chordata > Mammalia > Artiodactyla > Physeteridae > Physeter > Physeter macrocephalus. The sequence continues at coordinate 92,432,481 of NC_041224.1, forward strand.
GAAAATAACATACTTAGGCAAAACAAGTAGCTGATATGAGAATGAGCAAAAAATATTGTTTAGATTGATTAAGTCTTCTTTCATCTTCATTCTCTCAAGTTTCTAGAAAGTGCATAGTTTGGAGCTACGTTTTTTTATGTTAGCCATTGTCATCAGGTCTTGTCATCAGGTCTTCCAGCTGTCCTTTGTGTGTCCCACTTTAGCCCTTTCAGAGACCGGACAGTTCTTTTAGGAAACCCATATTCTAGACTTAGCTGCAAAGAAGTAAATTGCTAGCTTTCAAAATTCTTGCAAATGTCAGTTGATGTTTTTGTGCTTTGTTACTGAATTTCATTTATCTAATAACTTTTACATTTTCTTTGCAGATGTGTAACTGCCCTAATTGTTTTTTTCAGATGTTGTAGGTTTTTATAGAGGGTCAGAACACTAACGGATTTTATATACTAAGAAATATATTAAGAAATAAAAAATACTTTATTAGCCATCTAGCTTTATCACATTTGTGTGGGGCTTGAGGTTCTAATATAAATAGGCAGCAAATGTCATATATTGAGACCTAAGTCCACTAATGGTTCCCTAAAGGTAGAGAAAACAGCAATACTTTATCTATGGTCCCCACTGCACAAAAAAACACAAGTAAGTTTTTGTTGTTGTTGTTCCTAATCTTATTTTTCCCCAGCTTTATTGAGGTATAATTGACAAATAAAAATGGTATATATTTAAAGCATACAACTTGGTGTTTTGATATGCACATACATTGTGAAGTAATCACCACAATCAAGCTAGTTAACATATACATCACCTCACATAGTTATCATTTTCTTCTTTTTTTTGCGGTGAAAACACTTAGGATCCACCCTCTTAGCAAATTTCAAGTATACAATACAGGATTATTAACTACAGTGACGTTGCTTGCCTAATCTTATTTTTTTAAGGGTGCAGGAATAGAGAGCAATTAAGAGACTTTCCCAGATACACATAGCTCTAAAAGAATCCAAGCCTCCTTCATTGTGGCAGGCTATGACTTTATGACAACGTACACACTGAGTGTAATTGTGTCTGCATACCTTTATGATTGGAGAAAAAACCACATTCACTTCTGAAAGAGGCTGCCATGTCCCGGGCCTCTGTTGTCCTCCTCTCTTTGCACTCAATCCAGGTGCTCTGATCCTGAAGTTCCATCATCAAATCACTTCATTATTTAGTCAGTTCAGTATCAAGCAAATCTTGTTGCTGATCTCTTTCTGATCTTTTGACCTATTTCCAATAACTGGTCCTTTCTTCTTAATAATATAGTGTGATAAAAAGCATGTGGGTTTTGAACAGCTGGGCTCAAGTCTCAGGTCTACTAACTTTAGAAGTGTGACCTTAAACAAGTTACTTAATTTTGAGGGGGTCTTGATTCTCTTTTATTTTTTTATTCTATAAAATGGAGCTGATAATTCATACTTTGAGGGCATTTGTGATAACTAAAGTAACGTGTATTAAAATGTTTGGGACATAATAGACACTCAAAAATATTAGTTCCTTTTTCACTGAGAGTCTTGACACAATATAGATGATTCATTCAGAAGTTAATTAAAGATAATTTAATTACAATACTTTATACAGAGGTGTGAGCAGGGTTAAAGGATGAACAGCAGATGGTGAAGCACACAGAAACTAACAGCAAGTGGAAGTTGTTACCACCCTAGACCTGAATGAATAGAGGAATCCATATCCTAAATCAATTGAGACATACTGGCATATTTGGGAGGCTGCTTGACATGTTCTGTAGCCTTCATCAGGAGAAAGCAGCTGCTGCCAAAATCCCCCTGCCTGGGTAGAGGGAGGGGGTAAGTGAAGGCAGAAATAATATACTAATCTTTCTATCTTCATGCCCTCTGATGTTCTGCTGAGATCTTTTATTGACTGATCCCAATTGGAAAATAGAGGGCAGGAAAGCCCAAATAATGCTGTCCATAGCCATCACCTCCCTGGGACACAGCAGACATAGAAGGGTAAATAATGAAACCAAAAGAGCAAATGGAGAAGCATCAGCACAGTTTCTTCTCTTTACCTTCCATTTCTATCGCTCCAGTGTTCTATTTACCTACATTGATCACTTTTCTCACTATTAGCTGTCAATAGACTGTGAGGTCTTCTAAGGCAAGGATAGTATTTATGCATGAATCCAACATTTCCTAAAGGATGCACCATTAAACAGGCTGTGTGTGGAAAATGCAACCTACTATATACCTCTCTTGGAAAAGTACATTAGCAGTATAAATGCTCTCAACAGTTGTGTAGAAAATGATAGTAATAATAAATATTTGCTCACAGAATTATTTTTCAAAGAATGCCACTAATGCAAAAGCACTAGTTCCAGGAAATGCAGTTTTGAAAATTATTGCATCCCTAGTGCCTCATCTAGGATACAGAATATGCTGTACACTCAATAAGTATTTAGTAAATGCATAAATAACAGGGTTCCTCTGTAACTGGCTTCTGAATTGGTTTTTCAGAAGAAGTTTTTACCTTCTTTTCCCTGTCCTCCCTCCAGAAACTGAAATCTTGTCTCCTAATAAGAGTCTGATTGACTGGAGTTCCTCTCAAGGTACCTATAGGGCTAGCTGCCTGTGAGTGATCTAGTTGTATTATGAATGAACAATAAACATCATCATCATCAAAATCTTCACCTTTTGCCTTTATTTTATTTTTATTTTTATTTTTTTGTGTGTGTGTGGTACGCAGGCCTCTCACTGTTGTGGCCTCTCCCGTTGCAGAGCACAGGCTCCGGACGCACAGGCTCAGTGGCCATGGCTCACGGGCCTAGCCGCTCCGTGGCATGTGGGATCTTCCCAGACCGGGGCACGAATCCGTGTCCCCTGCATCGGCAGGCAGACTCTCAACCACTGTGCCACCAGGGAAGCCATGCCTTTATTTTTTACTTCCAAATATGATGCATCTTACTGTGTTTTGGGAGATCTTATTACTCCTGAGAGAAATGCAAAGAATACTGGAGGTATCTGGTTCTGAACTCACAGGATGCCACCTTCCAGCCACCTGCCTTAGCTTCCTAACATAATCTGTCCCCAAGTATGTCCTTTTGGCATTGGTCCAGTCCCATTGGATGAGACTATTCTAGTTTTAAGCCCTTCCCAGAGAATGCTGATCACCATTTTCCCTTCCATACACAGAGTCTAGAGCATGCAGCATAATCTGATTTATTAATCTTCTAGGTCAAAAAATCCACAAGGTTGGATGAGATGAGATTTCTGTAGAACTTCCTTGAGTGCTACCAGGCTGTCTGCCTACCATCGTAGAACCTTTCTGTTTTTAAATAACACTAAACTTGAAATTAAATCAAAATTGTTACAGGAGAGTCAAATTTAATGAGTAAACATAGGAGAGATGGAAGTTTCTTGAGGAGATTAACTCTATTTTCTCAAGAGGGTTGCAATCTTAGGGATTAGAAAAGCCAGAAAGAATAAGATGCCAAGAGAAGAAAGACAGCTTCCATGAAGAGATAAACCCCTTAATAATTACCCAAGTTCAGGGCTTTTCCCTCTTCTCTTCCTAGTTTGGTGACAATGGGAACAGACTGGCAGAGGAAAAGGATCACTCATTACACAGCAATGTATGCACTCTTGATATTTAGAACAGCAAAGACAATGATCTGAGGGCAACATAGACTCCAACCATAATGAACAAAGGTTCTAGGGCTTTATTTCCATAAATTTTCTGGATGGTAAGACTGCTTTCTGTGTTTTAAAAAGGATACATGTGTACACAGATAAAAATTAAAGTTGTTCCCCTCTGGTCATGGAAACATGTCAACATATGCTGCAAAGTCATGGAGAAAAGAATGCATAACTCATGCTTCTTCTCCAATTATCAGCTGAAAGGGGATCACTGGCCTAGAATTTAGCTTCTATTATTCTACCAGTGAGGGTTTGATCTGGGAAGCAGAACCATTAGGAGTTATATGGAAAAAAGAGTCTATATAGAGATTAGACAGCACACACTGTGGAAGGTGATACAGAAGTCTGTGAAAGCTCTTGTTGCTTCTGGTGTTGGACCTGAAGTTTTTGTCGATCAGTATGATTGGCAGTGGAAAGAAAACCTAGGCATGAAGCAAAGGAGAGTGACAACAAACTGGAAATGGGGAGGACAGAATAAAACCCATGCCTGTATCCAGTCTCAGTGATGTGGTGTTTTGCCAAAGAAGCTGGTACGCTTTTCCACTAACCTGCACATGCACCTAGCGTAGGACTTAGAGAAGCTGAATGTGGTGAGAAAGAACCTGGAAGAGCTCCAGGCCAAAGTGCTTTCCCTCCTCAATCAGGCGGGATAGGAGGTCAGTGACAATATGCACCTATCATGCTATCCTAACCTTCAGAACATAATGGCTGCTAATTTTCTTCCTCATCTCAAATCTTGCACAAATTTCTCCTATGACCCATCTTAACCCAGAGCCGTACAGGAAAAGAAATTCTGGAAATCATACTTCTAACTTAGAGCAGTTGACACTATATAAAACCACAGCAGTTATACTTTTATTTTAGAAATTTAGAAACTTGGAAAGGTATCTGAATAGATTCTAGGGACAGTATCTGTATCAGCCATGGAATTCAGATAGTGGGTTGGACCACAAAGAACCTCATAGTTACTGAGGTCACATAGCCACATGTCTCCTTATTCTGATGCTATTAGAAGGTGATATATTGCACCTGTATTCCCTCTGTAAAACCAAGGATTTCACTGACATGCAGTCTGTTCTATGCTGGAATGTCAAATTTTTTACTCAGCAATTAAATAGACTTCTTTATTAATAATGCTAAAATCTCGCCTTGTTCTCCTGCCATGGTATTTGGTTTATTCCTAAAACACATTTCATAAGGGTTTAAAGATCTGTGATAAGAAAAGCATATGGAAATTAAACCAAAAAGTTCTGACAGTTGATGATTAAACTGAGTACAAATTATCAATCTGAAAATAAAGTGCTTTACTGCAAGTAAAATAAAAAAGGTGTTGATTTATACTTGATTCATGGTGCGAGTAGTTGCATTATGAATGATCAATGAACATTATCATTAGAACAATGTCACACTATTACAATTATGGTACATCAAAAATGCAAACCTAATTGCTTAGCTCTTAATGAAATACAAAAGCCACATTTTAATAATGTTAGGGTTGTGGTTCAAACAAAAAAACGTATATGGTCAAAGTTAAGGTGACAATAATCTATTTCTAATCCTTGACATAATCTAGAACAGATAATAGAGGTTCCACACATCATTCCACTCCTTCCCATAATGAACCACAGAGAATGTTTTATCAAAATCTAGTTGGCTGGCTTTCATAGGAAAAAACACAGTGCTCAGTAAGGTTGATAACTCAGTTTACTTCATCTGGCCCAATCTGAAAATAGATCAACATATACAATTAAGGAAAAAGAAAATAGAAATTTTGTGATAAATACTTGCAAATGTTTTGCATCAGAATTTAATCTTCGATCTGATTTGCATAAAGCGAGACACTTAAGGCAAACCTTTTCTTTATAATTAATTATTTTTTGGATATCTATTGGAGTATAATTGCTTTACAATGTTGTGTTAGTTTCTGCTGTATAACAAAGTGAATCAGCTATATGTATATATATACCCCATATCCCGTCCCTTTTGGGCCTCCCTCCCACCGTCCCCATCCCACCTTTCTAGGTGGTCACAAAGCACTGAGCTGATCTCCCTGTGCTATGCAGCTGCTTCCCACTAGCTATCTATTTTACATTTGGTAGTGTATATAAATCAACGCTACTCTCTTACTTAGTCCCAGCTTACGCTTCCCACTCCCCGTGTCCTCAAGTCTATGATCTACGTCTGCATCTTTATTCCTGTCCTGCCTGTAGGTTCTTCAGAACCATTTCTTTCTTCTTAGATTCCATATATATATGTTAGTATATGGTATTTGTTTTCCTCTTTCTGACTTACTTCACTCTGTATGACAGACTCTATGTCCATCCACCTCACTACAAATAACTCAATTTCGTTTCTTTTCATGGCCGAGTAATATTCCATTGTATATATGTGCCACATCTTCTTTATCCATTCAGCTGTGGATGGACACTTAGGTTGCTTCCATGTCCTGGCTATTGTAAATAGTGCTGAAATGAACATTCTGGTACATGTCCTTTTTGAATTATGGTTTTCACAGGGTATGTGCCCAGTAGTGGGATTGCTGTGTCATATGGTAATTCTATTTTTAATTTTTTATGGACCCTCCATACTGTTCTCCATAGTGGCTGTATCAATTTACATTCCCACCAACAGTGCAACAGGGTTCGTTTTCTCCACACCCTCTCCAGCATTTACTATGTGTACATTTTTTCATGATGGCCATTCTGACTGATGTGAAGTGGTACCTCATTGTGGTTTTGATTTGCATTTCTCTAATGATTAGTAATATTGAGCATACTTTCATCTGTTTGTTGGCAATCTGTATATCTTCTTTGGAGAAATGTCTATTTAGGTCTTCTGCCCAGTTTTGGATTACATCGGTTTTTTTTTTAGTATTGAGCTGCATAAGCTGCTTGTATATTTTGAAGATTAATCCTTTGTCAGTTGCTTCATTTGCAAATATTTTCTTCCATTCTTAGGGTTGTCTTTTTGTCTTGTTTATGGTTTCCTTTGCTGTGCAAAAGCTTTTAAGTTTCATTTGGTACCATTTGCTAATTTTGTTTTTATTTCCATTTCTCTAGGAGGTGGGTCAAAAAGGATCTTGCTGTGATTTATGTCATAGAGTGTTCTGCCTATGTTTTCCTCTAAGAGTTTTATAGTGTCTGTCCTTCCATTTAGGTCTTTAATCCATTTTGAGTTTATTTTTGTGTATGGTGTTAGGAAGTGTTCCAATTTCATTATTTACATGTAGCTCTCCAGTTTGGCCAGCACCAGTTATTGAAGAGGCTGTCTGTTCTCCATTGCATATTCTTGCCTCCTTTATCAAAGATAAGGTGACCAGATGTGCATGGGTTTATCTCTGGACTTTCTATCCTGTTACATTGATCTATATTTCTGTTTTTGTGCCAGTACCATATTGTGTTGATTACTGTAGCTTTGAAGTATAGTCTGAAATCAGGGAGCATGATTCCTCCACCTCCATTTTTCTTTCTCAAGATTGCTTTGGCTATTCAGGGTCTTTTGTGTTTCCATACAAATTGTAAAATTTTTTCTAGTTCTGTGGAAGATGCCATTGGTAGTTTGATAGGGATTGCATTGAATCTGTAGATTGCTTTGGGTAGTAAGTATAGTCAATTTCACAATGCTGATTCTTCCAATCCAAGAACATGGTCTATCTCTCCATCTGTTTGTATCATCTTTAATTTCTTTCATCAGTGTTATAGTTTTCTGCATACAGGAGTTTTAACTTTTTAGGAAAGTATTTTCCTAGGAATTTTATTCTTTTTGTTACACTGGTAAATGGGAGTGTTTCATTAATTCTGTTTCAGATTTTTCATTGTCAGTGTATAGGAGGGCAAGAAATTTCTGTGCATTAATTTTGTATCCTGCTACTTTACCAAATTCACTGATTAGCTCTAGTAGTTTTCTGGTAGCATCTTTAGGATTCTGTATGTATAGTATCATGTCATCTGCAAACAGTGATGGTTTTACTTCTTCTTTTCCAATTTGTATTCCTTTTATTTCTTTTTCTTCTC
>NC_041224.1:92440227-92480637 GCF_002837175.3 Physeter macrocephalus
TGAGAATGATGTTGGCTGTGGGTTTGTCATATATGGCCTTTATTATGTTGAGGTAGCTTCCCTCTATGCCTACTTTCTGGAGAGTTTTTATCATAAATGGGTGTTGAATTTTGTCAAAAGCTTTTTCTACATCTACTGAGATTATCACATGGTTTTTATCCTTCAGTTGGTTAATATGCTGTATCACATTGATTGATTTGCGTATATTGAAGAGTCCTTGCGTTCCTGGGATAAACCCCACTTGATCATGGTGTATGATCCTTTTAATGTGCTGTTGGATTCTAGATTCTGGATTCTTTGCTAGTATTCTGTTGAGGATTTTTGCGTCTATGTTCATCAGTGATATTAGTCTGTAGTTTTGTTTTATTGTGACATCTTTGTCTGGTTTTGGTATCAGGGTGATGGTGGCCTCATAGAATGAGTTTGGGAGTGTTCCTCCCTCTACTATATTTGGGAAGAGTTTGAGAAGCATAGGTGTTAGCTCTTCTCTAAATGTTTGATAGAATTCACCTGTTAAGCCATGTGGTCCTGGGCTTTTGTTTGCTGGAAGATTTTTAATCACAGTTTCAATTTCAGTGTTTGCAACTGGTCTATTCATATTTTCTATTTTTTCCTGGTTTAGTCTTGGAAATTTGTACTTTTCTAAGAATTTGTCCATTTCTTCCAGGTTCTCCATTTTATTGGCATATAGTTGCTTGTAGTAGTTCTCCTTTTTCATTTCTAATTCTATTGATTTGATTCTTCTCCCTTTTTTTAATTGATGAGTCTGGCTAATTATTTATCAATTTTGTTTATCTTCTCAAAGAACCAGCCTTTAGTTTTATTGATCTTTGCTATTGTTTGCTTTCTTTCTTTTTCATTTATTTCTGATCTGATCTCTATTTCTTTCCTTCTGCTATCTTGGGGTTTTTTTTTGGTTCTGCATTGTGGTCAGAAAAGATACTTGATACGATTTCAATTTTCTTAAATTTCCTGAGGTTTGATTTGTGGCCCAAGATATGATCTATCTGGAGAATGTTCCATGAGCACTTGAGAAGAAAGTGTATTCTGTTCTTTTTGGATGGAATGTCCTATAGATATCAATTATGTATATCTGGTCTAATATGTCTTTTAAAGCTTATGTTTCCTTATTTATTTTCATTTTGGTTGATCTGTCCATTGGTCAAAATCGGGTATTAAAGTCCCCTAATATTATTGTGTTACTGTTGATTTCCCCTTTTATGGCTGTTACCATTTACCTTATGTATTGAGGTGCGCCTATGTTGGGTGCATAAATATTTACAATTGTTATATCTTCTTCTTGGATTGATCCCTTGATCATTATGTAGTGTCCCTCTTTGTCTCTTGTAATAGTCTTTACTTTAAAGTCTATTTTGTCTGATATGAGAATTGCTACTCCAGCTTTCTTTTGATTTCCATTTCCATGGAATATCTTTTTCCATCCCCTCACTTTCAGTCTGTATGTGTCCCTCAGTCTGAAGTGGGTCTCTTGTAGACAGCATATATATGGGTCTTGTTTTTGTGTCCATTCAGCCTGTCTGTGTCTTTTGGTTGGAGCATTTAATCCATTTACATTTAAGGTAATTATCGATATGTATGTTCCTATTACCATTTTCTTAATTGTTTTTGGTTAGTTATAGTAGGTCTTTTCATTGTGTTGTGTTTCCTGCCTAGAGAAGTTCCTTTAGCATTTGTTGTAAAGCTGGTTTGGTGGTGCTAAATTCTCTTAGCTTTTGCTTGTCTGGAAAGATTTTAATTTCTCCATCGAATCTGAATGAGATCCTTGCTGGGTCGAGTAATCTTGGTTGTATGTTTTTCCCTTTCATCACTTTAAATATGTCCTGCCACTCCCTTCTGGCTTGGAGAGTTTCTGCTGAAAGTTCAGCTTTTAACCTTATGGGGATTCCCTTGTATGTTATTTTGTTGCTTTTCCCTTGATCCTTTTAATATTTTTTCTTTGAATTTAAGTTTTGATAGTTTCATTAATATGTGTCTGGCATGTTTCCCCTGGATTTATCCTGTATGGGACTCTGTACTTCCTGGACTTGACTATTTCCTTCCCCATGTTAGGGAAGTTTTCAACTGTAATCTCTTCAAATATTTTCTCAGAGCCTTTCTTTTTCTCTTCTTCTTCTGGGTCCCCTATAGTTTAATGTTTTCCTAGTGGTCTCTGAGACTGTTCTCATTTCTTTTCATTCTTTTCTTCTTTATTCTGCTTTGTGGAAGTTATTTCCTCTGTTTTATCTTTCAGGTCACTTATCTGTTCTTCTGCCTCAGTTATTCTGCTACTGATTCCTTCTAGAATATTTTTAATCTGGTTTATTATTTTGTTCATCATTGTTTATTTCCTCTTTAGTTCTTATAGTTCCTTGTTAAACATTTCTTGTATTTTCTCCATTCTATTTCTGAGACTTTGGATCAACTTTACTATCATTTCTCTGAATTCTTTTTCAGGTAGACTTCCTATTTCCTCTTCATTTGTTTGGTCTGGTGGGTTTTTCCCTTGCTCCTTCATCTGCTACATATTTCTCTGTTTTCTCATTTTCTTTGACTTACTGTTTTTGGGGTCTCCTTTTCACAGGCTGTGTGTTTGTAGTTCCCGTTGTTTTTGGTGTCTGCCGCCAGTGGGTGAGGTTGGTTCAGTGGCTTGTGTAGGCTTCCTGGTGGAGAGGACTGGTGCCTGTGTTCTGGTGGGCGAGGCTGTATCTTGTCCTTCTGGTGGACAGGGCCTCATCCTATGGTGTGTTTTGGAGTGTCTGTGAACTTAGTATGACTATAGGCAACCTCTCTGCTAATGGATGGAGTTGTGTTCCTGTCTTGCTGTTGTTTGTCATGGGGCATCCAGCACTGGAGCTTATTGGCCATTGGGTGGAGCTGGGTCTTACTGTTGAGACGATGATCTCTGGGAGAGCTCTTGCCAATTGACATTACGTGGGGCCAGCAGGTTTCTGGTGCTCCAGTGTCCTGGACTCGGCCTTCCTACCTCAGAGGCTCAGGCCCAGCACCTGGCCGGAGCACCAGGACCCTGCCAGGCACAGGGCTCAGAAGAAAAGGAAGAGAGAGAAAACAACAAAACAAAAAAAGAAACAAAAACAAAAAAACAGACAGAACCCTAGGACAGATGGTGAAAGCAAAGCTATACAGACAAAATCACACAAAGAAGCATACACATACACACTCACAAAAAGAGAAAAAGGAAAAAAATATATATATATGTAAGAATAAAGGAAAGAGCAACCAAAATAAACAAATCCACCAATGATAATAAGCACTAAATATTATACTGAGAAAAACATAAAACCAGAAACTAATTAGATGCAGAAAGCAATCCCAAGTCTACAGTTGTTACCAAAGTCCACCACCTCCATCTTGGGAACATTTGTTGTCTGTATTCTTCAGATGCAGGGTTTATCAAGTTGATTGTGGGGATTTAATCTGCTGCTCCTGAGGCTGCATGGAGAAATTTCCCTTTCTCTTCTTTGTTCCCATAGCTCCTGGGGTTCAGCTTTGGTTTTGGCCCTGCCTCTGCATGTAGGCCACCCTCAGGAGTCTGTTCCTCACCAAGACAGGAGGGGGTTAAAGCAGCAGCTGATTAGTGCTCTCTTGTTCACTCAGGTCGGGGGGAGGGAAGGGTATGTTAGTTATAATTGGAATGCAGAGCAAGCCTGAGGCGGCAGAGGCCAGCATGAGGTTACAACAGCCTAAGGCATGCTGTGTGTTCTCCCGGGGAAGTTGTCCCTGGATTTTGGGACTCTGACAGTGGTGTGCTGCATAGGCTCCCAGGGGGTTATGGATAGTGGCCTGTGCTTGCACACAGCATTCTTGGTGGCAGTGGCAGAACGTTAGCGGTTCATGCCTGTCTCTGGTGTCTGAGCTGATAGCCATGTCTCGCGCCTGTCCCTGGAGCTCACTTAGGCAGTGCTCTGCCTTCTGTGGGCACACTGGGAAGGAATCCTCTCTCCTCACGTACCCCGAAACAAAGGTCTCTGGCCTCTCTGGCAGGTCCAGACTTTTACGTGGACTCCGTCCCGGCTAGCTGTGGCACACTAGCCCCCTTCAGGCTGTCTTCACGCAGCCAACCCCAGTCCTCTCCCTGGGGTCTGACATCCAAAGCCCAAGCCTCAGCTCTCAGCCCCCACTCACCCTGGTGGGTGAGCAGACAAGCCTCTCAGGCTGGTGAGTGATGGTCGGCACCTATCCTTTGTGGGGGAATCTCTCCACTTTGCCCTCTGCACCCCTGTTGCTGCGCTCCCCTTCATGGCTCCAAAGCTTCCCCCCCCATGCACCCCCCATCCCCACCAGTGAAGGGGCTCCCTAGTGTGTGGAAACTTTTCCTCCTTCACAGCTCACTCTCAGAAGTACAGTCCCATCCTTATTCTTTTGCCTTTGTTTTTTCTTTTTTCTTTTACCCTACCCATGTACGTGGGGATTTTCTTGCCTTTTGGGAAGTCTGAAGTCTTCTGCCAGCATTCAGTAGGTGTTCTGTAGGAGTTGTTCCACATGTAGATGTATTTTTGATGTATTTATGGGGAGGAAAGTGATCTCCATGTCTTACTCCTCTGCCATCTTGAAGGTCTCCCCAAGACAAACCTTTAATATAACTGTGTGGTGTAATTTCAGTATCTCTTGGATAATCTTAAGAAAATGTATACAGAGAGAGAGAGAGAGAAAAAGAGGTATTAATTGAGATGGCAAATATGTTGGATTATATCTACACATGTACAACAAAAAAAATTTTTTCCAGTGGATTAACACTTTAACTCTAATCATCCAACTGTTGAAAAATCATCCATCTCTTAAGATGTGGTGCCAAGATCAAACGCCTTTTTTTTTTTTTTTTTTTTTTTGTGGTACACAGACCTCTCACTGTTGTGGCCTCTCCCATTGCGGAGCACAGGCTCTGGACGCGCAGGCTCAGTGGCCATGGCTCACGGGCCCAGCCGCTCTGCGGCATGTGGGATCTTCCCAGACCGGGGCATGAACCCGTGTCCCCTGCATCGGCAGGCGGACTCTCCACCACTGCGCCACCAGGGAAGCCCCAAATGCCTTTGTTAAGACAACAAAAATAGTTACTGAGAGAGAGTCTGGGAAATACTGCAAAGTGAGCTTATTTTATGTTCCTTGCCTCCTTAATTCATTCACATTCCCATCGTAGTAAGAACTGCTGGTGTAGGACAGAATTTACAAAACCTCAGTGGACATACCACCAGGTTTTGAGTTCACACCCCCTGTTCCACTCATAAGCATATGGAAATTTCCTGTGTGCTTTTTATCTCCATAGGTTATTCTTAAGTCAGCTGTCAAATTTAGTATGGGGTTTTGCTTTCATTATGCAGATAGCACTAGTAATGTTGTGCATGGTAGCATCTGAATCCATAAATTATATATTTTATCCTTATATATTTTATCCATCATTTCAGTAGCATCACTCTTCCAACTCCAGGGGATGCATCTAAGTAAAATGATTATTTTTTATTTATGTATTTATTTATTTTTGGCTATTTTTCACATGTATGGTATGTCAGGAGATGGGGAAAAGCCTGTGAGAATACTGCCTGCATTCCTAATCCCTCTGACCTATTTGCCTCAAAGAATAAATTAGGTGTGGGAATCTAACAATTTCAGTGAAGTTGGTAATAATAAAACCACTTAGTTTTCCTGATAATCTTCTCTTCATCCCTAAAGCACCTTGTACACCAGAATTATCAGCATCCCCCCACCTTAAATACATTTTATTAAGGCTTAGAATTACTTTTACAAAAATGCTCATCAAATTACTGTTTTACCCTTAGGAAATTCTAATATCCTTACTTTAATATGCTCAGAGAAATTCCCTTTTTCCCACACCTTAGCAATCTTTACACATTCAAAGACCTCTATTCATTTTACTTTGATACTTTGATACTTATCCAAGTAAGAGTTTTATTTTAAAACTTACTCTCTCTAAATATTGAGTGTATCTCTTCTGGCTCTGGTACCTGGGTTGCCAATCTAGTCAACACTTCCTGAGTGCTTACTTCAGGCACAAAGCTTTGTTTTAACTTGATCTCCTGGAATTCCATGGATTATTTACGATGGCAGCTATTTCTCTGCATTAAAAAAACTTTTTTTGAATACTAAGACCACATTTTACTATTCTTAAACTGAAGAATTATAAGGGAAAATGTTTTCCTTATCAAGTAAAATATCCCAAATCCTGATGCTTCCGAAACCTTCCTTCTTACAGAAATCTCATCTATACTAAAAGGTTTCAAAGGCCTCTCTAGTTTACATTGTCAACACCAAGCATATTGGCATAATCTGCTCCATTCTTAACATCTTCCTCTATATCCATAGTCAGGGTTCAAAGTAAACTTTGTAAGCCACTGGAGATGAGATTTAGCTTACTGAATTTTTATGCTCCAATGGATATCACTTGTTCTTGGTTGCTACATTTGCCCTATTCCTCACAATGGTTCTGCCTCTTTGCCCTGCTCCTGTAAGGCTTCACTTTGTCTACCTGGCTTTCTTTTGGCTTCTCCAGAATCTGGCTTCAGTCCTGAACATGGCTTTCTATTCTCATGACACAGAGTAGAAACTTCTAACTTCTTTATCCAGCTCAGATTCCTGGGATTCACTCCCCCAAACTATGTGATATCCCAGATATCCCCAACTTATTCATAAGGAAATTACTTACCTCTCTTTTTCTCCCTCTCTCTCTCTCTCTCTCTCTCCCCCTGCCCCCTCCATATTGTAACCTATATCATTTATCTCCCAGGAAAGAATACTAGGTAAACATTACTGTTCCCTGCCCCTAAGAAAACAAAATAGGTGAAGGCTGTTTTTCGAAGCAGCAACATTTCAGAAAAAAACAGTTTGGGGAGTGGTGATGGGATGAATTGGGAGATTGGGATTGACAAATATACATTAATATGCATAAAATAGATAACTAATAAGAGCCTGCAGTATAAAAAGTAAATAAATAAAATTCAGAAATAAAATTTTAATAAAGAAAGGAAAAACCAGTTTAGAGTTTAGATTTTCAAATTTTTCATTTCCTAACTTGCAACCAAATTTAGGATAAAGAAACTTTCTACTACATTTCTGCTGGGGAGAACATAATCATTATGTGATTGCTACTTTTTACCAAAGAACATAAAAAGGGATTCCAGGGGGCTTCCCTGGTGGCGCAGTGGTTGAGAGTCAGCCTGCCGATGCAGGGGACACGGGTTCGTGCCCCGGTCCGGGAAGATCCCACATGCCGCGGAGCGGCTGGGCCTGTGAGCCATGGCCGCTGAGCCTGCGCGTCCGGAGCCTGTGCTCCGAAACGGGAGAGGCCACGACAGTGGGATTTTGAGCATTTATAGTTGAGGAGTGCTTGTAAAAGAAGAAAACAGATTTAAAACAAAGCAAAACATATTATTTTGTATCTGAGGAGCAACTTTTTAAATCATATTTTTGCTGATCCCTAAAAGGACATGTATTTGTCAACTTATTACGGTAAATAGTGTCATTATTTACTATTTGTAGAATTTCTATACTGTTTGTTTGTACTAATAAGTGTCACTGGACAAGCTACCCCCCTCTCTGGGACTCAGTTGCTGCCTTGTAAAATAGAGGACTTAGATATGAAGATCACTGAAGCCCCAGCCAACTCTGACCTTTTAAGATTTGTACACTAGCTACTCACTCTGGTCTAGAAGCTCTTGTGCAAGCCCTGCAACCTGAGCAGCCAGCAGTCAGAGCACATTTTCACAGTCTGATATAGTACAAATCTACCCACCTGTGCACCTTACAATGGATAGTCTTTAAACTACTGACATACTCAATAAGCTGTGTCAATAAACTTTGTGTACATGTGTGTGAGAACTAAGTGTTGCACACAGATATCTGTTTTTCCTGTCACCTGTGTCACCTTTTTGGTCTGATGAACCAAAATGTGAATTTCTCTGTGAAGCCTTCCTAGCTTTCTCAGAATTAGTTGTCCCTTTATGTTCCTTCATAATATTTTGTTGGTGTTTCTAATATTGGAATTTTTTTCACATACTTAATGGTAATGATTTTTTTTTTGTATGTCTGTCTTCCTACTGGACTTTAATCATCTTAAGAGGAAAGTATTTGATTTTTGTCTTAATCCCTTATATTGAACACATTGCTTGGTTTATATCCAAGAAACAAATGCTAGTTGGATAATGAATGAGTATTCTTTTTATGTTCGATTTAATTTATGCCTTTTGGGAAGAGGAGTAGGTCAGAAATGGACAGAGACATTTTAGGAAGTCTAGAAGTTGGTTTTCGTGCTTAGATACTAAAATTGGCTTATAATCTTTTGCAAATAACATCATGGAAAGGTTGTTAAATAGACATAATATAGAAGTTTTCATTTTTTACTCTTACCATAAGACTCACTGCATTGTGCCAGAGGCTTATTTTTTCACATTTATTTTACTTTTTACAGTTTTCAAATTGTCTGTATATAATTACTTTCAGTTAACTTCCCTCAGCCAATCAGCAGACCACAAATTCAACTTAAGCAGTTATGAACAGAGCTTTGTGATGACAATCTATCCTTACATTAATTGTTATTTCATTAAAAGTTAGGGCTCAGGGAATGACAGTAGCTATATTTGAGTTCCTCATTTATGGTTGCATTAATATATTTAAGATAAGACTTCTCAATCAGGGAGCCAAGAATATTAAATGTTTTAAATCATCTTTATCAGAATTCTTAAGATGGCTCTAACAGTAAACACATTCAGGAAGATACTAGAATTTGTTTAATGACTCAGAGTAAACCTGGATCCTGAAGGAAAGGATCATGTTCTTTTCTGTCACTTGACCCCGATGTGGGTAGCTAAACTCCTGTTTGTGCATATATCTACTTGTAGCCCTCTAACTAAAACGATAATCTTAAGCAAGTATGGTTATTTTGAATATATACCTGTATCTAGTAGAAGTTGACTGGAAAAAAATAAAATCCCATAGAATAAGAAAAATGGGGTCTCTAAGGTCTGAAGCAGAAATCTGGCACAATGTGAAGGACCATAACAAGATAAGAAAGAAGTGAGAAAGAGAACTGATAATGTTCGAACTGTAAAAAGAACTGATAATGTTGGAACTGTTTGATCAGTAAAAAGCAAGTGCTTCATAAACAGAGTATGTGAGGGCTTGAAGCTACTGAATGCCTGGAAAAGAGAGGTTCAAGGTTTCTGAATGAAGGGTTGGGAAAGTGGGGTATCACATGAAAGGAGAGGTTATAAGAAAGATCTGAACTCTAATAAAACCAGCTAGAGAAGATATTGATTTCCTTGGGACTAATGATGAACTTGACAGAACTTAGAAAGCTGGTCAGTGAAAACAGCTGAAATTAATGAATGAAGCCTCTCTGTGTAAAGTTGGACATAATACTGAACCTCAAACTGTAGTGACTTGAATTTTGTAGTATAAACATCAGGTTACTATGTTATAGTCAGAAGAAAAACCACAATTCAGCACTAAAAAGAAATGAGCTATCAAGCCATGAAAAAACATGGAGGAACCTTAAATGCATATTACTTCCTTCCTCTCAATTTTATTGTAAACCTAAAACTGATTTTTAAAAATTCTTCCAAATTTTTATAAATGTAATAAATTTTTTTAAAAAAGAAAAGCAGGAGAAGACAAAGCAGCCAAAGTCTCTAGATTTTCACGTTGAAAGATTAGTGAGAACAGGAAAGATTAGCAAATACTTCACATAAAAATAACAAAGAAAGGTAAGAATGCCTGTTGATTTCTTGGGAGTTAGTGTTAAAAATGATGAGTATAAATCACATGGACCCTTTGTTTTGGGGTACCCTCACAGTTCTCCAAGATCCCAGATTCTTTTTAACTTGATAAAAAGTACATTCGAATAGATAGTAAGTTAGTAAGGATAGGCTAAGTTATGTTGTGGTAATAAACAACCTCGAAATCTCAGTGACTAAACAAAAAAATGTTTCCTCTATGCAGAGTTCTAGAGAAACTGTTCTCTATGTAGTAAGAGATCTAGGCTGATGAAAGCTCCATTATCCTACCGTTTCACCATTTAGCACTTATGCCCTCCTTAACTGATAAGGCTGGAAGAAAATGCCGTAGAGTCCCACACTAGCAATTAGATGCTTCAGCAAGGCAGTGAGACACACCACTTCTCCTTGCAACTTTTATTTTTATTTTATTTTATTTTTTTTTTGTGGTATGTGGGCCTCCCTCTGCTGTGGCCTCTGCCATTGCGGAGCACAGGCTCCGGACGCACAGGCTCAGCGGCCATGGCTCACGGGCCCAGCCGCTCCGCGGCATGTGGGATCCTCCCAGACCGGGGCGCGAACCCGGTTCCCCTGCATCGGCAGGCGGACGCGCAACCACTGCGCCACCAGGGAAGCCCTCTCCTTGCAACTTATTGGCTTTAATTTGTCTTATGGCCACAACCAGTTGCAAGGTGCTGAGAACTTCAGTCTTCTGTGTGCCCTGAAGAAAGGAGAATCAGGTATTACTGAACACAAGTAATATCTATCAGGTGGTTTTCCTGTGTGACGTGTATTTATTGTCCCCTGAATTCTCTGATCTGTTTTCTAGTCTAGGTCCTCCACATATAACTTATTGTAGGTCTTTGAAAAAAACCCTGAAATGACCTGTTAACAGAGATTGTAATGAATTGGAGGACTTTGTATTTTATCTTTATATAATTGGGTTCAAATTTTCAAAAAATTAGTAAGGAGTATCAGGGACGCTATCTTTCTCTGTTTCTTTCAAAATCTTTCCAAATGGCCTTCGTCATTTATTTATTTATTTATGAAAAATTCAGGAGTTTCCTGGTCAAGGGTCTCTGTTAGAGTATCAGAAGGTATTGTGCAGGAGATACTTAAGACCTGGAATATGTAACAAAAATGGGACTTTGACAGATTCCAAACAGAGAAAAATCTGATCCAAACATGGTGAACTAGGCTGTGAGCCCCTTGACATAAAGGCTGTGAACTCATTCACCTCTGCATTCTTTGAAGTTAGCACAGTGCCTGGAAATTAGTAGGAGGTCAATAAATATTCCTGGGAGAATGGCTGAACTTAATAAAAAGATCTGTAATCTAAATGAAGCTTCATTGATGACAATAAATAACCACTAATAATTCTATTTCTCATTTATTTCTTTGTCTCTGCCCCACTTTTCTAAGATCTGTGATAAAAATCATAAAACTGAAATGTTCCTCAGAAATCATCTAAGGATTTGTCCCAGAGAGGCTAAAGGACTTTACCAAAATATATGTGAAGGAGAGAGGCAAGATAAATTGTGAATTTTCTTGACCCTCAGTCTAATTCCCTTTCTCTCCAGTGAAGTGGTCCTCCTTCCCACAGGGCCATCCAGGGTTCTTTCATTAATAATGGAATTACCTGTCTTATCCATGTTCCATGACCCCACCCCCACCTACTGCTCACATGCATCATAACCACTGCCATTCTCAAATGCTTTAATTTTCTTTGTGGTGTTTGTTACACTCTGCCATCATATTATATAACAAGTTTTGCTGGTTATCTATGTTGTCTACTCAAATGTAAATTCCATGAAGGCATATCTTTTTTTTCCCTCTTTGGCCTGTTACATTCTAAACTTAGATTTGTGCCTAGGAAACAGTAGAATCTCGATAAATATTTTTGAGTAAATTAATGAAGTGATAAA
Source organism: Physeter macrocephalus (assembly GCF_002837175.3). Lineage (NCBI taxonomy): Eukaryota > Metazoa > Chordata > Mammalia > Artiodactyla > Physeteridae > Physeter > Physeter macrocephalus. Next base: position 92,451,893 of record NC_041224.1, read on the forward strand.
TCAATGCACTGAAAAGGAAATATTTGAGTATGAATGATATGAATTCTCTAGTGTGTAGAAAGGTAAAAATTACCTTTATAATAAAAGGTAATGCATCTTCATTTATGGGAGTAGCTAGGACTGCTTAGAGAGAAAATATAAGTTATAAAGGGAAGAGAGCTTAGGACCAATCCTTGAAAAGCTACTTGATTTAAAATTTGGAGGCGCAGGCTGCTCTAGTAAAGAAGAATAGAAAGAAACAGGAGTTGTTAAAGTAGGAAAAAAACTAAGAGAGGGTTTCAATCTGGAGCCATTGGGCTGTGTCAATGCTGCCGGGAGGGTATGCCTTACAAAAACAAGGAAGTGATTAATGATCTTTGTAGGTGTATTTTTCTCTGAAGTGATAGGAGTGGAAGTCTGATTGGTGAGGAGTAAATGGAAACATTATTCTGTTTGTTTGAGACCTGTTTCTGAGATACAACTGCTATGTGATATTGAACCATAATATGTGTAAACTAGTTTCTTCATATATAAAATGAGAATAGGGCTTCCCTAGTGGCACAGTGGTTGAGAATCCGCCTGCCAATGCAGGGGACACGGGTTCGTGCCCCGGTCTGGGAAGATCCCACATGCCGCGGAGCGGCTGGGCCCATGAGCCATGGTCGCTGAGCCTGTGCGTCCGGAGCCTGTGCTCCGCAACAGGAGAGGCCACAACAGTGAGAGGCCAGCGTACCACAAAAAAAAAAAAAAAAAAAAAAAAGAGAATAATAAAACATGTCTCATCTACCTCACAGGGTGACTATAAGGACCGAGTGACCACAGCAGGCAGGCCTTCCTATCATGTGAAATATAACTATGGAAAATATTATTTGGGGCAGTAATATTTCAAATGAATTCTTTAAAAAGAAAAAAATATATGGATGTTCATTTGTGAGCTTTCTTTCCCAGTAATCTAGGCTTACCTATAATTGAGGCTGAGCCTGTCAAAAGGCTGATGGGGCTCAGAGCAGGCTGCCCTGAAATATGCCAAGGTGGTATATTGATTATTTTGAATTAAAGTTATTTGAGAAATAGCTAGTATAAGAAGAACACTCTGACCCTCCTGTGTTCCCTTGAAAGCAAGAGATAAACCTCCCATGTGAAGATATCCTCCCTATGCCTGGAGGAGGGAGAGCATCCTTATTCAAGGCAGAGAAAGCTGTGTAAACAAACGTTTTATTTCTTCATTGATTTTCTATCCCAAGCCAAAACCCGTTTGTTTTGTCACATGTTCACAAATAATTGATTCTTATTCTGAAAAAGTATATAAACAGCCTGCTTCGGTCACTTGTTAGTCCCATACCTATGGGACCTCCATATGTACGAAATTAAATTTGTGTTTTTCTCCTGTTAAGTTGTCTTCTGTCAATTTGATTATTAGACCAGTGAACAGAACCTAGAAGGGTAGAGGAAAATTTTTCCTCCTCTACAAAGCTGTTAACTATTTCCTCCTTATCTTCTTTTACAATATTAGTCTATGGTCGACAGGTAGATATGTATACTGCATGCATTAGCCAAAGACCACACAATCTTTGATACTCAGTCTTAAAAATAATCTGTTATCAGATCATCAGTTTAAGGAGCATGTTTTAGCTTGCTCAACCCTGGGCAGCACCAAATCATCTCATGCTTAACTCTATAGCCAAAATTCACTAAGTCAAGGCAAACCCCAGCCCCTCAATCTTCACACTCCTGAAGCATGCAAATGTGAATAGAAAGTCCAAGATTCATTAGGCCACTTGGAGAATCGAGCAAAAACACTGACAATAAAGAGAATGACAGTTTCATCATAGTTAACTGCAGCTCTGAAAAGTTTGTAGCAAAGGCAAGGCAAGGAAACAGTAGGAAGTTATTGCACTGATTATGGGTTTCTCAAGTTTTCAGTTTCCACCTCCTTTATATAAGTTCAGTGAGGTGGCAGAGCTCTGTGAAGGGCCTTGTTTTTCCTCCCTGATTTCAGAATAATTGTATAAGTAGGTGACAAAGTTCTCACTAATTTTATTTTTCTTATCCACAAAATAGGTCAATGGTGTCTACTTAGAAAATCTGCCTGCACTGATTAGATGATGTGTATATAGTCACCATGTCTCTCATGTTCATTTCATTTTTGTTCACCCTGTTTATCTTTGCCCCTTCCTTGAGTCTCACATTATTTCAAACACCAACTACTAATCTACTAACTGAAATAGCGTGTGTTCTGTATATAAAAAGCCACCCTATCTTAACAAGGCTATTGGATGGCCAGGGTTAGAATGAACACTGTTCAATTAGCAAGGCAAAAGAAAAGGATGGGGTGAATGTGAGATTTTTAACTTCTTTTAGCAGTGCCATTTCTGAAAATATATTGGAGCATAATGCCCTGTAAGTCATAAGAAAAATGTTGCCTGTTCCAGAGGGTTTACCATTAAAAGAAAGAAACTAGAAACATGGAAATACACACATTCATAATTGTGAAAGTACAGAACTAAATGCATAAGTACGTAAATAAGAATGAAATGACTGTGGGTTTCGGTTATGGGTAAAATGGAATCAGAATACTCCACCCCGGGCTTCCCTAGTGGCACAGTGGTTGAGAATCCGCCTGCCAATGCAGGGGACACGGGTTCGTGCCCTGGTCCGGGAAGATCCCACATGCCGCGGAGCGGCTGGGCCCGTGAGCCATGGCCGCTGAGCCTGAGCGTCCGGAGCCTGCGCTCCGCGATGGCCCTTGTACCGCCAAAAAAAAAAAAAAAAAAGAATACTCCACCCTGTCTCTTTCAAGGAATGCACTTAGAGAGCCTAGGCAGATAGATGGCGGATCTTTTTGAGGACTCAGAAAAGGCAATCGAAACAGGCAGATCGAAGAATACTGAGCCAGGGGTAGTGAATTAATAATTTTTTTCTCTCTCATATCCCCCAGCCTGGTCACAGTCTCAAGGCTGCCAGAAACTGAGAAGTGATCATGGGTGTGAACAGAGAGAAGCTCCAGAGGAACATCCTAGTTCGGGCTCAAAGAGTGGGAAACTTTAAGCAACAGTGGTAGCATCTGAGACCCACATGCACCTAAAACTGTGAAGATGGCAGGGGAACTTTCATTTCCTATCAGAATAGCTGGGGTCACAAAAGAGTTTGGGAAATATACATTCCTTCCTCTCTTTGTCTCTCTTTCTCTCTGTCTCTTCTCCTGCTACTTTATCTCAGACAGGGGCATAGTGGTAGGAGGGCATGATAGACTATAATAAATAATGCCCCCACTTTCTGCTCTCAGAACCAACAAAAAGGCCCAGGAATCACAGAGTACCAGGGAGATAGTGAAGAAAGTTACTGTAATACATGCAGATGTTTATGAATGCCTAGGTTTACCCTCAAAGTTGTACATGTGGTACTCCTACACACCATATTAAAGACACTGAGAACTGAATCAAAAGATAGACCACCACTCAGGTCCCAGACTGGCCGTGGGGTGATGCACACCCAGGAAAGATCCAAATAGAATTGCAAAAGCTTTGAAAACAGAAATGATGTTGAAATCACATCCAACAGAAGACTGCTGGTCAGAACTTGTGACCTAAACCTAACTAGATATTGCCTGATAAAACCAAAATATCAACATTCATAATAGGATTTAAACAAGACCCTTGTAACACAGTATTCAAATGTTAAAATGCAATACAAATTTGTTCAACATATGAAGAAACAGAAAAATCTCAATTTACATGAGGAAAAAAAAAGACACTCATGCAGAGATAACACAGATGTTGCATTTATCTAATAAAGATTTTTAAAATTTATTTTATTTATTTATTATTTTTGGCTACATTGGGTCTTGGTTGCTGCATGCAGGCTTCTCATTGTGGTGGCTTCTCATTGTGGATTACGGGTTCTAGGTGCACAGGCTTTAGTAGTTGTGGCACGTGGGCTCAGTAGTTGTGGCTCACAGGCTCTAGAGCACAAGCTCAGTAGTTGTGGTGCACGGGCTTAGTTGCTCCATGGCATGTGGTATCTTCCTGAACCAGGGCTCAAACCCATGTCGCCTGCATTGGCAGGTGGATTTTTAACCACTGTGCCACCAGGGAAGCCCTCTAATAAAGATTTTAAAGTAGTTAATACTCCAAGAAACAAGGGCAAGCACTCTTGAAACAAATAGAAAAATAGAGAATATAAGCAATGAAATAACAGACTTAAAGAAAAACCAAATGAAAATTCTAGAATTAAAAACTACATTTATCAGAATAAAATACTTAAAAAGCTCAATAGCCAAATGGAAATTACAGAGGAAATAGTTCTTGAACTTGAAGATATATCAATTAAAAATACCTAATCTAAAAACAGAGAAACAATAGATTGAACAAAAATAACAGAGGCTCAGGGACCAGGGTGGCAATACCAAAATGTCTAACATTGGTGTCATCAGATTGCCAAAAATATATATTTTTAATAACGGTTAAAAACTTCCCAAGTTTGGTAAAAGACACAAACTTAAAGATTCGAAAAGTTCAGTTAACTTTCAAAACTATAAACCTAAAGAAATCCATGCTAGGATACATCATAATCAAACTGCTGAAAATTAAGAAAAAAAAAAAAATTCGGAAAGTAGCCAGAGGAAAATGGCACATTACTCCTAAGGGAATAAGAGTTTGAATGGCTAAAGATTTCAAATCAGAAGTTTTGGAGGCCAAAAGCAAGTGGCACTACATTTTTAAAGTATTGAACTTTAGAACATTAATTTACACATGTGCTAAAATTTGTAGAATTATAATTAAAAATGACAGTTCTACTGTATATTAATTTTAAAAGTAAAATTCAAAATAAAATAAATACTTGAATAAAAATAATGAAATAATCAGGGTAAAGTAATTTTTCTCTGGGTTCTTCTCCTTCAAAAGCTGCCACATTCCATTTCATTTATTTTTACCTCAACATCTTCTGAAAGAGGGACCTCATCCTTCAAATTCTTGCTCTCCTGCTTTCACTGAGGTCAGACTCAGATAAAGTAGTCACTGAAGAAACAGAGATCATAACAAAAGCCCAAGGAAGTGTAACATGGGCTACAGTGTTTCATAAAATGTGTTTATTTAAATAATTAAGTTTTAAAATTTTTTATTAATATTATAGTCTGAATTTTGAGTCAAATGGTTCTATGAGACTAATTAATTAATTAATTAATTATTCTGACTACTCCCAATTATCAGTTCCCCAAAGGCAGCCACCTTCCACATTTTTAGCTTATTCTTTTGGTACTTAATATAGTAAGATTTTGTTGCTACTTTTAAAAGCTATTTTTGGTGGTAAGAATTATCTCCTTGCTTCTCCAAATGCAATATGATGATTTAGTCTCTGATACACACACACACACGCACACACACACACACACACACACACACAGAAAAGTTTAGACACTTCCTATTTCCCATATTCTCTCAAAGTAAACCAAATTTTAAAAGATATTCAGTGTTTGCATTATTTTACATTATAAAAGCTACTACTAAATGAGCCATGAATATTACTATGGTTATTTTCTTTCTCCTTTTTTTTCCCTATCCATATATTGGCAATTGTCTTAGTTTAGTTGATTTTTTTCTATGTATTTGTTATAAATCATACCACAACCTTCAAAGTGATGCAAATCTCCTCTCTCAGTTTGTTTAACCCATTGGACAGTCTACCACTTAAAAAAAATCTTTGAAGAAGTATCTCCCAGACTCTTCTGACCTGCTTCAATGTTACCTGGTAGATCTCTAGACCTGCTGAATATTAGTCATTATGAATCTCCTTTCACCATCCTCCTAAGGATTCCCTTTGCCTTTGTCTTCTGTTAGATACTCCATTTCTTAAATATTTTTAAATGTTCTCACTTCATAATACCATTTGTGTCACATTAATTTTTCTTACAACACTCCTAGGCCAAAAGAAATACCTAACACTGTTTATTAAGAATTTAGGTCCCAATAGATTTATACTGGGAGCTCATGTGGTGTCTAACAATGTCACCGTATCCTCCTTGATTACCAAAATACTCCATGGTACCCTGTGATTTTTCTGTGGCTTCCAAGGCAAGTTGGTACGGTTTGAGAAATGTGGTTCCAGATTCTAAGTCTTCCTCTTTCACAGTTCACCTCTTAGCTTTGGTGGTATGAAGAAGCTTCCTGCAAAAGAGTATATCAGAGTTAATTTTTTTTGGAGACATTGACATTTAAAACTGCCCCTCTTCTGCCCTGATATTTGATTGATATTTTTTCTCAATATAGCTTTGAGTAAATCATTTTATAGGTGCATTTTGGAGCTCAGTGTAGGCTCAGTGAGGATGGTGACTTTTTCTATATTATAATATTTTCAAATACCTGGAAGATGGTAGGCAGATGATGGTGAGAGAATGAATAAAGATATCCCTGTATAGGCCTAAAACAGGTTCACCAATGACATCCCAACATGAATAAGTATCTGTCATTTTTTTAATGACTTCAAAATATGACCAATTGTTTGGAAAAGTATAAAATCCAATGATCTGAAACTGTAGTGCAAAACAGATTAAAATGTTTATATGTTACCAACTAGAAATGGAAAATTGGAGAAAAATGTGTAGTTTTGAACTAAATTATACCATTTAATTATAACAGTGTCACCCATCTTTTAAATTAATAATATATTGCTTCTGCTTTTAATGATGTCAATATTGTAGCCAGCTTGGGCTTGGTTTGTAAGCCAGCTTATCATAACTTGAAAGTCATCCTATATTTATAGTATATTAAATGCATGAGCCAGTAATTCTGAGGCTGGAATAATACATCAATCCACAATGAGAACTGCTTTTAATTTAGCCATTGATAAGTAAAAGATAATTCAATATTCATCTTCTTGGAAGGCTATTTTAATAATGATCCAATTATTGTTTTTTCTCAATAATAAAGTCAATCACTCAAGCAAACTTGCCATGTTCTAATCCCAGTGAAAATGAGCATGTCTAAGTCCTGTTAGATCAGTGCTAATGAGGCTGGCCTCTGAGACTTGAGTCCTTCATGAGTCCCATGGCCTCATACTATATTCTATTCCAAGACAAACTCCATGCAGCTGCAAGTAGGAGAATTAAATGGGAGGTCTATCAGTGCAAACTTATTATTACTATGAGCAATTCAAATCAGCATCAGTAGCAGCTTGTATAGGAAGGGCAAGAATATTATATGTTCATTCCATTACCTTTGATTCTGTATCTTGAATTCATACATCCTCAAGTTGGAAGTATCCTATATTTATGGATCTTAACCTCCCTTCTACTTGTATAGAAAGTGAGTTATAGGATAACTTCTAAGTGGTTGCCCTACTACCATTTAAACCTCAGAAGGAAAAAGGAACTTCTTTGACTTCCACATAAAATTCCTCAGCTTTGAAAACAGCTGTTATCTTCAGCCTCCATTATACATCTGAACAATCTTCACCTCTCCTGTTTGAATATCCCCTTTTCTTCATTCTTCATATGCTACTGTTTTACAGTCTTTCTTAGAGTATGTTAAGTAACGCTGTATACAACCCTTCAGAAATGGTCTGACTAGCTGAACAAACAAGGGTATTAACATCCTCACCCTAGATGAATTACTCTACCAATACATCTAAAAGTTGCCTTAGCTTTTGCTACAGCCTGGTTCACAATGAGCTAACTGTTGATTGAAACGCATAGACGTTTCTAGTGAGTGTTTTTCTTGTGTCATAAGCTACCCAGTTTCCCCTCCTCCCAATCTTTTGGGGACTCCAGGTACAAGACTCTGTTTATACCTGGACATTTATATTGACATTAGTGCCGTGCCACCAGGCAAATGTTCCTAAAAGGTTGCTTTCATCCTTTCACTTCCTGAAGAAACTCCATCATCACTCTCCATGGTTTCCAGTGCACGTTTTCATGACCCTATTTGTCTCCATGCAACCAATCTTGAATTTGGCCCTAAAAATCCTCAGAAAGAAGTTCCAGTAGAGTCTACCCTCCACATTTGACTTTTTGGTTTCAGGAAATGACAAATGGGTACTTCCATAAGCCTCCTTCTTTCACCACACTTCTGGTTTTCTTGTGCCGCAAGAAGCATTACCCCCTGACATTTCTATTCCTAACTGCTGCTGAGACTGATTGTTTTCTATTTCTAATTACTTGATTCTTTGAAAGAAGTTTCTACAATTTCTTTTTTTGTAGGCTACTTAAATTTCAGCATAGAAGGCTGGATGCAGTTTTATAGCTATGCTTGAGAGGTTCTATTTCGAACTGTTTTAAGATGGGGAAGTTTTAAGTTAGAGATCTGAAGTGTTAACAGTAAAAGAAAAGATTGTAGCTGATTTTATCACACACATAATGACATAATCTAAATATACATATTCAAAAGAGAGGTAAATATCTAAACTTCCTAGTCTCACTCAAAATAGAAGTAAGACTCTTGGTATTTATATTTGGAAATGCTTTGTATAATTCATAAGTAACGACTGAATTACTGTTATGTTCTCTGCTTTCAAGATGTTTGCAATATATTTGGGAAGACATTTAAACCTTCTAGAAACATCAGATTAGAACTTAATAATAACAAGCACCCTCACAGATATGTTTTTATTTAATCTCACAGCAACCATGTGATTCAAGCCCATACGGTATTATAATCTTCATTTTGCAAATGAGGAGTTTGTGGCTAAAAGAAGAAAGGGGACATGCTCAAGGTCACACAGCATATAAGTGGATAGAACTTGTGTCAGCCTCGTGTGCTAACTCCTCACCTGGTGTTCTTTCTACTTTATGTCTAACATGATCTCTGTCCCATCCCTCTTTTCCAAATTTAGAGAGTCTAACTAGAAAGTTATTTTTTTCCTTCAGTATGTATACTATATTGCATTTAAATTTCTTACCAATTTCCCATATTTATTATTAAATTCTTAAAAGTTGAGGTGGGACTTCCCTGGTGAAGAAATTGTTAAGAATCCACCTGCCAATGCAGGGAACACGGGTTCAAGCCCTGGTCCGGGAAGACCCCACATGCCACTGAGCAACTAAGCCTGTGTGCCACAACTACTGAGCCTGCACTCTAGAGCCCGTCAACCACAACTACTGAGCCCACGTGCCTAGAGCCCATGCTCTGCAACAAGAGAAGCCACCGCAATGAGAAGTCAGCACACCACAATGAAGAGTAGCCCCTGCTCCCTGCAACTAGAGAAAGACCGTGCAGCAACGAAGACCCAATGCAGCCAAAAATAAATAAATAAATTTATTTTTTTTAAAAATTGAGGTAAGTACCCAGCTATAAACAGAAATATTGGGTGTAAAGTATATATATTATAGGTGATACCAGTCAGTGATTTTCTAGTGAGTGTTTAACAATAGGTTCTTGGGGGGAAGGGGGATGTTACTTTGTAACATTTATCTATTTCCATGGTGTAAATACTACTACCATAGCTGATCCCAAGCCACCATCAAGATGTCTTTGACTGTCCAGTGTTCGTGGAGTTGGGAAAAGATGTGCACAATCAGCTGTCATAGGCTGGTATGAGCTGCCATTAGCCCTCATTGATTACTTTCCCCTCTAGAACATCTTGTTTAAATTAGTCACAAACTTGGCTGTCATCCATCATTTTAAAATTTTTCCCTTATGAACTTTATTGAGCAATAATTTACATACAATAAACTGCATCCATTTAAAGTGTACAATTCATTGATTTTTGACAGCTCTATAGACCCCTGAAACCACCAGCTACACTAAAGATACATCACTTCCATTGTGCTTCAGTGTAGGGAACCCCTCACTCCATTCCTGGCAACCACTGATGTGCTTTTTATCCATACAGATTAGTTTCATTTTATATAAATGGAATTATACTGTAAGTATCCATGTTGTAGTATATATCAGTAGTTAATATTACTGAATGGCATTTCATTGTATGGATATACTACAGTTTGTTTTTCCATTCGCTTTTAGATACACAGTTGAATTGTTTCTTGTTTTTAGCTATTGGAAATAAAGCTGTTATGAACAATAACATATAAATCTTTGTGGAGAACTATGTTTTTATATCTATTAGGTAAATATGTAGGAGTATAATGGCTAGAAAGTGTATTTTAAGCTTTTTTACAAAATTGCCAAAAGTTTCCAAAGTGATCATACCATTTAGATTACTAGCAGTAGTCTCTCTTTTTAATTTTAGCTGTACTAATGGGTAGATAATAGTATCTCATTGTGGTTCTAATTTGTATTTACCTGATTAATGATGTTGATGATTTAACTATGTTTTTATTGGCCTTTCCTACATATTATTTTCTGAAGTGTCTTTTCAAATTGTTTTTCCATTTCAAAAATTAAGTTGTCATCTTATTGGGATGTAGGAAATTTTTTCATACTTTGGATACTAGTAAAAACATTTACCTTTCATTTTTCACAAAAAGGTAGATGAATATTAGATGAAATTTAAAATGAATTATGGAAAAATAATCCCATACATTCAACAGTACTTTTCTGGCATAATTATATACCTTTTGTTAAATTTTGATAAGCACAAGAGTTCGGTGAGGAACGTAGGGTAGTTATAATTATCTTGACTTTCAGAATGGATAAACCAAGTCTCAAGTAGGCAGTAGAGCACTTGTTAAGCACATGGGCTTTGGAACTAGACCACCTAAGTTCAAATTGTTACTCACCATTTACTAACTAAGGAATCTTGAGCAAGTTAATTGAGAATCTCTAAAACTCAGTTTTCTCACTGGTAAAATGTGAAAAATAATAGTGTTTAAATCAGAGTAATTATAAGGATTAAATAAGATAAATCTTGTAAAATTACAAATTTGCACAAGCTATAATTAAAGGAAGAATATAGGTACCATAAAAACTGTCCATACTGATTGACACAGGGGATTAAAGACAAGAATGATGATATTCAGTTGAGAAAATCATGAAGATGAAATATGGGAGCCTCAAGCTTCTAGTGGTTATTTTTTATCACCAAAGAAAGAAACCCATTTGAAAACAAAGTCAAAATAAAGGGAAACAGTGTCAAAGAGGAGAGAGAGAGAGAGATTTCTACAGACGTGATTTGCACAACTGGCTTCAACCATCCCTGAATCTAGATCAACCCACTGTCTGTAAAAATCTGCTACACGTGCCAGTCTTGATTTAATGTTATTTGGAGAGCCGAAGGGCTATGAGAGGGCTGTCCTGTGATGATGTGGTGCAGAAGAGAGGCATACTAAAGAGGGATGTCGACGTGATCTCAAACAAAATTAATCTGATGAAAGCAGAATCTGATTAGTTTTTTACCAGATCTGACTTGTCTTTCCTTTGGCTATTGGCACCCCACCATACATATAAATCAACTCTGTTTAGTTAAACACAATGTATGCCTTACATACCTATACACACAAGCATCCTTCCTGCCAGGCTTGAGGTTTCTCTGGGCAGTGTTGTGTTATAAATCAATACTGTTGCCATTGCCTCTCAGAAAGGAGATTCTCCCCAATGTCCATATTCATTATGTCCATGGAGACATATTGTTTATTGACAGACTGATTATCTTGATCATCATCTGAAAGAATTTTGACTATCAGAGATGGGACTGTAGGCATGCAGCCAGAGAGAAGGGCAAAACCATCAAGAGATAAATGTGTAAGAAATAGAAAGACTTCTATTTTGGCTGGTGCATAGTGGATGAATAGGTTAAGTGGCAAGAGTAGAAAGACTAGCTGAGGAAAAGATGTAGAGAGCTCCAGATGGCAGGCTGAGGAGCCTGGACTTCCCTCCTAAAATAAAGGAGAGTCAGTCAGAGAGTGGGTTTGAGCAAAGAAATGCCCTCTGCAGAGCTGTGAGACAGAGTAAAATGGCTTAATGGAGAGAATCAAGGAAGAAGGAACCACACAGAAGACTCTGACAATAGTTTAAACAATAAATAAGAAAAGCTTAACTCAGAGTCATAGCAGTAAGAATCAATAGAAGAAGCACCTTGGGGGATGGAACTAAAGATCTTATCACATAATTAGTTATGGAGGGTATAGGAAGAATCAGACGTGACCCCTGGGTTTGGACCAAGGTTGACTTACAGGAGGTCCTGCTGGCATTCACAGAGCAAGGACTTGCAAAGACAGGAAGAAATGGGTAGTTTGGGTTGGGGAAGGAGGATTAGGAATGATGATAGCATAATTGTGGACTTTTTGAGGCTGAAGTATAGGAAGGTTACCCATGTAGCAGGCAATTGAAAATGAGTATCTGGATCAAGAAAGAGAGGTAAGGGCCAGAAATAGAAAATTTGGAACTATAGGCAGGGAAGCTAGTTTTTAAAAACAAAGTGAAGGAAGTACAGCTTTAGAACAGAAGTCAGCAAACTACTGCATGTGGGCCAGATTTGGCCGGCCACCTATTTATTACCATTACTAAACTTTTTATTTTCAAATAATTGTAGATTCACATGAAGTTGTAAAAATTCATAAAGAGATCCCATATAACATTAACTCAGTTTCCCACAATAGTAATATCTTATAGAACTCTAGTACAATATTTTAACCAAAATATTGACACAATAATAGTCTGCAAATCTTATTCAGATTTCCCCAGTTTTCCTTGCATTCATTTGTGTGTGTGTGTTTATTTGTGTGTGCATAATTCTATGAAATTTTATCACATGTTTAGGTTCATGTATTCACCACCTCAGTCAAGATACAGAATAGTTCCACCACTACAAAGGTCTTTTGTGTTGCCCTTTTAGAACCATATTCACCTCCCTCCTCCCCGACCTCAACTCCTGGCAACCACTAATCTATTCTCCATTTCTATAATTTTGTAATTTCAAGAATGTTATATAAATGAAGTTATACAGTATGTAACCTTTTGGGATTGATTTTTTTTTCACTCAGCATTAGTCCCTGGAGGTTTGTCCAAGTTGTGTGTATCAAAAGTTCATGTCTTTTTATTGGTTAGTAACATTATATGGTATGGAACTACCACATTGTTTAACCATTCGCCTGTTGAAGAACATCTGTGTTATTTTCAGCTTTTGATCATTATAAATTGAGTTGTTATGAACATTTGTGTACAGGTTTTTGACTGAAAGTAAGTTTTCATTTCTCTGAGATAAATGACCCAGGGTACAGTTGCTAGGTCATATGGTACTTGCATGTTTAATTTTATGAGAAAATACCAAATTGTATTCAGAGTAGCTGTACCATTTTACATGTTTACCAGTAATGTCTGAGTGATCCTCATCCTCTACCATTTATTTTTGTAAATGAAGTTTTATTGGGACACAGCTGTACCCGTTTGTTTATATATATGTCTAGAGTTGCTTTCATACTACAAAGACAGAATTGAATAGTTGTGATAGATACCATATGGTTCACAAAGACTTAAAGATTTACTATTTGATGCTTTATAGAAAAAGATTTTCTGACCTCTTCTCTAGGGATTGGTGTCTGTCTTGTTGGGAAAGTAGACCAGGGCTTAGAAGTCTGGCTACGCGTGGTTTGCCTAGAGCAGCAAAGTAAAGCATAGAGGAATAAAGTTTGAGTTTCAAGCAAAGAGGTGCATAGCTACTGAAAGCAAAATGGACTCTTGTGCATGTACTAATAGTTTGCTTCAAGGGAAATTATGAAAACAAGGAGGGGGTGGGAGGTGGTAAAAATATCAGTTGAGACCAAGGTGAATTATCACATTTATTCAGTTCTAATGTCATCAATTATAGGAAGCATATTTATTTTTTTATTTATTTTTAGTTAAAAAAATTTTTATTGAAGCATAGTTGATTTACAATATTATGTTAGTTTCGAGTATACAGCACAGGGATTCAATATTTTCATAGATATTCCATTTAAAGTTGTTATAAAATAATGGCTATATTTCCCTATACTGTACAATATATGCTTGCTCCTTAACTATTTATCTCTTAATCTCTTAATTTGATACCCCTATCTTGTCCCTCCCCACTTCCCTCTCCCTACTATACCAGTTTATTTTCTATATCTGTGAGTCTGTTTCTGTTTTGCTATATACATTCATTTGTTTTATATTTTAGATTCACATATAAGTGATAACATAGAGTATTTATCTTTCTTTATCTGACTTATTTCACTAAGCATAATACTCTCTAGATACATCACGTTGTTGCAAATGGCAAAATTTCATTCTTTTTTATGGTTGAGTAATACTCCATTGTGTGTGTGTGTGTGTGTGTGTGTGTGTGTGTGTGTGTGTGATCTTCTTTATCCATTCATCTGTTGATGAACAGTTGGGTTGCTTCCATATCTTGGCTATTGTAAATAGGGCTGCTCTGAACACTTGGGTGCATGTATCTTTTCAAATTAGTGTTTTCATTTTCTTTGCATATATACACAGGAGTATTGCTGGAATTGCTAAATCATAAGGTAGTTCTATTTTTAGTTTTCTGAGGAACCTCCATACTGTTTTCCATAGTGGTTGCACCAATTCACATTCCCACCAACAAAAATAGCAAGATTTTAAGGGGGAAAATGGTTGGAAGTTTTTAAAATCAGTTATAAAATGCACCCAACTGAAACTGAAATGTTTGAAAAATGTATGTGTGAAAATGGAAGAAATGTAGCTGTACAGAGGTGTAGTAGGGTATTATAGCTAGAAAGGAATAATGGCCACCATCACATGCTATTGAAGTCCAAGAAGATGATCTAAAGGATAGGCTGGAAAAGAAAATTTGAAACAGATGCTGAAATCTTGAGAAATTTGATAATATTGACAATCTTATCAATCGCCACCAAGTATTTCATTTCCAGGAAGTTACAGTTAAATTTCTTTCATATTAGATCATTGTTTCTCTTAACATTTTCTTAAAATAGGTGTCATTATCTTCATTTTATGGACATGTAAAGTGGCCACATGGTTCCTGGAATTTGCCTAAAGTCAAAAGACAGGGAAGTAGCAAAACTTTTACATAAATTCAAGCAAGCATAACTGCCTGCTAGAATGCCCTGAGACTGCAGGCACAGATGACTAGGATGGAGAGTGTGTTTTAAAGATAGCATAGATTTCACTCCACTTACCTTTATGATAAAACTTATTTATTTGAATGGACTGGTAGAGGCAGCAAAGAACAAGAACACTGATGCCTCCAGCTCCATCTCCTCCCTCCATGTTTCAGGGGTATGGCTGCAGGTATATAGAAGGCACTATCATCCAGGAAAAGCTACGATTTAGGAGATCAGGTGGCGAGGTATGGATGGAAGAAAAAGAACCTACAAATGTAGAGAATCTGTTTCCAAACACACAAGGCCTGCTGACAGTAGGAAATGGGTGATAGACAGGGGAAAGAGAGCCTTGAGAGCCCTGATCCAGTCCAGATGGAAATCCCACATCTGCCGACTCTGTTTCTTCCTCTTCTACTCTTGTGTACTAGCTTAAGATGTATTACCATCAGAATTCTGCTCCAAACTGCTCCACTGTCAGCTCTGAAGCCAGAGGACCTCTAAAAGCTCGTATTACTTTAGTATTCTTGCCGAACCACATCAGTTTGCTCAAGCAACACTGATGTCAGTCAGGTATCCTGGGTACCTTCTCATGTCGAAGAGTATCCATTTGTTTTCTAATCCCGCAGCATTAAAACAAAACAATAGCCTTATGTTCTTTTCATCCATCACCATCTTCTCTAGAACCTTCTTTCAAATCATTGTTAACTTTGGGAAAAGATCTGTGTTCTGTTTTGCTATTTTCTTTATGATTTTCCCATACCCACAACCTGATTTCTTTACAAGCCTCTCACAATTTCTTTCAGGCCCTCAGCCCTTTTGTGTAACCTGTACCGTTACATCAGATAGATGGCCCAGGAAACACAAAGGAGCAGAGAACAATGTAGAACACTAATCTCGAGACAATTAAACAGAGGTACTTAAGAGCTAGCACGGCAACTGAAAGCTCTCCAAAGGGCTTATGGGTCCATGAAAGATGACCTCAGATAAATTTGGCACATGGCCAAATACTAAGACCTGAGCAGGCATTTTGGTTGCTTTCTCTCTCTCTCGTATTTATTCAATAGATTTCAAAAAAACATATGAATGATTAATTCAGTCTCAAGAGGCTGGCTGTGATCTAATTCACTGAGGCTGTCTGCAAAACAAAAAAATATCAGAGGGATTTGGGAATTCCAGCAGGGCTAAAATATAATGGCACATTTGTTAGATTTCTCCCTTTGTTTTCCCACTTAGTAATATCTGTACTATTTAAACGAATCCTCAGATGCCTTGGAAATAAAAAGAAATGATAGCAAAGTAAAATGGCGGTGGCTTTCAGAATACATTTATTTTTACCTTAAGTGAAACCATGGACTTTGCTTTTTTGGACATGATTAAGACCACCAAAGCAATTTTACCATCATTCTCCCTTCTACTCTTTACTGCTTGATTTTCTAGCACTGATTAATAGGTGTGATAATTCCAGTTCTAATATTAGGTAAAGACAAAAAGGTAAAGGGACGCATGTGTGCCCCGAAAAAGAGGTTTATGTGAAAGCAGATGTTTTTTTCCTCCCCTTCTTTCCTTCTTTTTTTTCTTTCCTTCCTTCCTTCCTCTTTTCCTTCCTTCTTTTCTTCTTTTATTCCTTCCTTCCCCCCTCTTTTTTTTTTTGTGGTCAGAGAGAAGGTGGGCATTCTAAGAATTTTCTAAAATGAACATGTGGTTCCACTTCCCAATGTTGAGCCTACCTGTAAACTCATGAATATGGGGCTGTTAAGAGACACATTATTTTAAACTGAGAGGAGACAAGCAAAAGAAAGGACTGAGTGACCCTGTTCTAAGCTTCCCTTAATCTATTAGGAAAACAATTAAGAGGATGAAACTACAGTTTAAGAACCAATAAGAAAATGATGGTGACTGACAGAGTTATTAAAAAAGCAATTTTTGGATACCAAAGGGAATATAGTTATATAACAGTCTCAGTATTATTGCATAGTCTCTTTTAAGTTTCTCAGAATTTATTACCTACATTTTTCTGGCTTATAAATTATTTAATTTTGATTAGTTAAAATTTGCTAGGTAAATTGAATCGCTATGCAAATTAATTAAACATTTGAAATATATTATTGATATTTTCTGCCTCATCAGTTTGAGGAATAAAATTTAAAAACATCCTTTTATATTCAAATTAGTATGACTCTGAGCCCCAGACCCTTTTTTCTGGCATCCTTACTAGACCCTCAATGTATTTATACAGGCCTGAAAATCAACCCTTCACATGGCTAGCTGTCAGCTGCCTGTGCAGAGAGGAGGAGCTGGATGAGCCCCAATGAAACTATTTTCAAGACAAAAGAAGGAGTGAAACTTTCAGTGCTCCTCTTGAATTTCCTGTGGTCTATTGGCATTTTGTGTTAAACACCACCTTCTCATTAGCACTATAAACATCCCCACATATAGGGGCATCCAGCATTTGACATCAAAGATAGCATTTAAATCCATCCATTATTCCCCCAACATTTATCATATATACGTTAAAAACAAAAAAACCACCAGTATAAATTAGTATCCTAGATAGGAGTTTTCTGCATACAAATAGGAAAACATTGAAAGATTCAGTATAATTTATAAATAAGAAAATATAGGCTGTTACAGAAGTTTTCTGGGGAAAAAAAAGGCTCATAAGCAAGCTCCTCAGGCAGTGTCCTGCAAATGAAGATACATACCCAAGCAGCACTCACACGAGGCCTGATTTATTTCAGGAGGGAACGCTTACCGTGACATAAGCAGTGGTAGCTGTGTAGGTCTTGAATTGCTCATTGCCTTCTACAGTAGTCCACAGAAATCTTGCATGACTGAATATCAGATTCTGGGAATTGGATCCCCACTCTTTGGTTGCAAGGCTTCTAAATTGTATGATTAGGAAGCAACAGTCTCTCTTCTGGTGTGACCCATGGTAGAGGTATAAGCCTTGAAATTATAGCCGCATGACTTGGCAATATGACTTTGCCAAGATTTTAGAAAATGGCTTTGCCATAAGACTGGCAAGCTAGTAGCTACATGTCACCATGTTAGCACCAGCCATGCCCTGGCAATGTGAAAGATAGTCTAGGGGACTTGATTTCAAGTATATTTGTTGACTAGGAAACTTGGGCTATACCTAGTTTCCACTGAACTTTGAAGGAATTCAATTCATTTTCTGAAAGACCATCCTGTAGACAGTCTTAGACAAGTTATTTCTTAATACAAAGTTTACCTCCCAAAGATGGCCTCTAACCATATGGCATACTTCATTATGTTAACAACTAGTACCACTTTAACTTGTGCTCATTTTCAATAAGAGACAGTGCAATCATTGATGTCATTGTGGGAGACTCTGAAAGTAGGTCAGTATTGACCAGATGACTAATCCCAGGGTGCAGATCATATTTACTCAAAGCAGACAGGGTACTGCCATTTGTAATAGCCTATAGGAATACATTGTCAAGTCCAGAAATAGTAAGAAGACCGTATCCTTGGCTCAGGCAAAGATTAAGCAAAGGTCAACCAGGGTTTCCAAGGCCTTTTCCATGACTGAGGAACCTATGTCATCTTGAAGGGAGGAATAGCTGTACTTTATCTTTTTTTAGCCTCTTGAGGACTCATTACTGGCTGTTATTTTCATTGGTCTGTACTGTGGAACATCTTGTCAGAGTCTGGCAAGAGAACTGGATTAAGGGTAGTTCCATTAACAGACACTTAATTGGCTGCCATCTCTCCCCCTATTACTTTGGTACTGGATGGCATGTCCATCTTCATGTCACGCTAGCTGAGGAAGCTCATCGTGTGGTGGAAGCAAAATCTTGTGTTTTTTTGGTGTTCCATCACCAAACTGAATAGGTAACAGTGTTGTCCATCCAGTATATGAATTGTATGTGGAGGCATCTGCAGTTGGACATACTGTGTCTCTGCATCAACCTCTGAGTCACTTGATGACTCTGGAGTGTCAAGGAAGTGGTCAGCTATTCTCACCCCCACAAGGACTCTATTTGGGAGCCCTCTTTATCCCTCCCTGTCTTATAGATGGTCTTTATAGTTTCCTAATACCTATTCTATCTTATACCAACTAGTCAGTCCTTCAGTGAACAACTGGTGGATTATCTCCATTGTGTGTGTTCATCTCCATTGTCTGTGTGTGTATATATACATGTGTGAATGTATGCAGTTCATCAGGGGCATGGTTCAATATCCCCCTTAATGGAGCTCACTCCTTTCTGAGTGACTCTGTCTCTCTAAGGCCCTTATTAACAATCTAGGAATTCAATATAGGTTGTCTTATTCCCTGAAACTCTCCCATTTCTCAGGAATTCATAGACTAGTTTTCATGAACAGTGACCTGTCATCCCAATATCCAGCCATGCTGCCCAAAGTAGACACCTTTAAGACTTATCCTATCTGTGAGGTGGGACTTGATCTCTAATCCTTTTATTTACACTAGAAGTCCATGTTGGGTCCTTGTTCAGATGCTTAGTACCAGTTGTCATGGAAACAAGAGCAAATAGCCAAGGTGCACTCTCACAAAACCTACTGTTAGCAGTGTTGCTGGGTAAAATCCAAGGAGTCAAGAGAAGTAGCAGGTATGTGAACCCCTATTGCCTATTACATCCTCAGGCTGAGCACAGAGGTCAAACATGACTGAGCATCACGCTCTGGGCAGGAGACCCTAACCTTTGATCTGTGGAACTTTTAAGTTGTATGAAAAAAAAAAAAAAAAAGCACAAGTGCATGCTGGTGTGATGAGGGGCCAGGATGTAATAATCACATAGCTTAGTAAAATCACGTCTTTGACCGTATCCTGCCAGCTCAACTTTCATGGTTGTGGGTGAGAACCATCCCCTCCTCTGATGTGATCAAAAGACCAGTCTCAAGCCTTGCATTTGCAGTTGTATGACATGACAAGCTACTAACAGAATTCATCACAACAGTATCCATGGTTGAGGAAACACCAGCTTTATTTTTCAGTATTATCAGAGGTGTACTAAGGTCTACACCATCACTGATTTCCATAAGCACTGGGCTGTATCCTGTTTCTATGCAACTTGAGGGGGCCAGCTTGCAAGGTATCCATCCTGAATAAATTAACCCTTACATCTCAAAAGTCTTCAAGCAGAAATTGCAAATTATCTCCAGAGTTTAACCAAGTTACTTAAGTGAATGAAGTAAAATACATTAAGAGACAGTAAGTTATATGGTGAACCAGACAGGAACCGTTCAAATGAGGAAGTCGTTGCCAGCAAAAGCCATTGTTGCCCTGTGGGAATGTGGACCTGTTGTTGCCAAAGCTTCCTTTTACCAAGAAAATAAGAAAAATGGCAAATATGGAGTTTGATATGAACTATAATTATTTTTACAACAAAACCCCTCTTCAGACCGACTTGAGTTCTTAGATCACTAGTTAGCAGCCTCCAATAGCCTATAGGTTCTTATAAAGTTCTGAAGCACTTAAACAGGGGAAAATAAGTAAGGAGAATGAAGGCTTTGCTCAGGAAAGCATTCTGTGATTCTATTTGAATAGCTCCCTTTTTAAGCCTAATCAACATCTACTAACGCTATAAATCTGCTTCTTTGAGGAATGGCTTTACTTCTTCTTGGAAGACTGAGTACACTTTACTGCTGCCAAGATTCCCTATGATATTTCAAAGATATTATTTGCTGCCTTTCTTGTTGCTTTTGCAACTTTGTTTATACTACCATAAACATGGGACAAAAGAACTTGTTTAAAGTTCAACCCTCTCAAGCTAAATCTGGACTATTATTACAAAATGCCATAACTCATGTCATTTCATCCTTGAGATGGAAGAAGGGGGTGTGGTGCTGGGCGTGCTTGAGTGACAGCTCAGTCTCTTCTCATCAGTTTATTAGTTTTCTGTGGGTTATCTCAGTAGTAAAGCAGAATGATTTTGGAGAAGAAGTAGGTCTCAAAATTTAACTAGGGGTTTTTAGAGTATGCAGTTACTTGCACAATCATCAATAATATTTTTAATTTTAATTGTCAACTATGCTAAATTAAAGAGAATACAAGATACAAATAAACACAAGGGAACAAAAAAGTACAAGGTCCTTTAAAGAAAGCATATAGTAGAAAAATGAGTAAAGTCAGATGGAGATAGGAACTCAGGGATCATTACCTTGAGGCAGGAGGTGTTATGAATTCAGGGATCATTACCTTGAAGTGGGGAAAGGAAGGAAGAAAGAGTTGAGAAAAGGAAAAGGTGAGGTTGTTTACACTAAGGCACTGACAAACTTCAGTCAAAAATGTGCCCCCACCCATCTGCAGGGTTGTAAAAACATCCATCTCAGAGATTGGAGAAGGATGTGGGTAAGTAGGCTCATATTGGAATCTGTGGTCTTCTCCTCCTGGGCTCCTGGGCTCCGAAGGAACCAACCTTAGCCAGGAAAAGTTAAATTCTTTAATTGGTCAAGTTATCAACAAGAATTTCTTGAGGACTTATAGGTTCCCAGCACAATGCCTGGCACTCAATTTTAAAAACGAAACAAAATAAACAAGCAAACAAAAAATATGGGGTATAGTCTACCTCTCCAAGGTGTTTGCAGGCTACTTGTATGTAGTTATCTCTTACTGATAAGATGGAAGGGAATTAGTATAAATCACATGTGCGTGCGAGAGAGGGATAGTCAGCTATGGGTTTTATCCTTAGTCAGCATTACTGTGTTTAGAAATCTTGTTAGCTATAGTGACATGTAGATGTATGTGTGTTTGGGGGAGGGGGACAGTGGTGGTGGTGGTGGTGGTATTTGGGAAGGGGAACATTTAAATTAGGAAAATTGCAAAGATCACAGGGAAGGAAATTTGTGGGTCTGTTGTTTTTGGTCTGACAGAGTTGAAGTCTCTCAAGTCAGTCCTTTCATTCCAAAACAATGGAAGTGGATGAACAGCGAGTCTTGCAAAAGCATGGAGCAAGCCAGAGAGAGAAGGTAGACCAATTGTGTCTAAATAAGCAGTTCAGTCACAAAAGCAGGAACACATGATGGTCCAAGGTGACCAAGGTTGTCAGTGAGAGAAGTGAGAGATGGTGTGATCTGGATGATGGTGACCTTGTGATTGTGCGACCAGGAGAGAGCATGTAAGATGACTTGAGCTCTGTCATTAGGGGGCAGGTAGGGAAAGAAAACAAACTGCTGGGCTAGTAGTTAAAGAATCTGACATGGGAACAAATGAAGAGGAAAAATGAACTATCACACTTCTTTACTGTAAATGGATATCAGGAAGCAAAAATATGGAAAAGAGAAATCAGAAATACAATGAACATGACCCGAAAGTGGGCAAAAGTAAAACAGCAATGACAGTAGAGCTAAGGACCAAAAGAGGTGTTTCTCATTAGAATGGAAAACCCTTGGCATAAAATGGCTAGAATGGAGTAGAGTCAGAGGGATGCTATAATACTTGCAGTATGAATGGAGAGGAACAGGCACACTGAAGTAGACAGACCAAGGCATGGGAGACTGCTACAGTGAAAGAGGGGGGCCGGGATGAATACAACAGCCAGCTGAGAAAGTGAAAGAGGACAGACTACAGAAGACCTGACTCTAGTCTGGCCCTACCCCTTTCCCATATCTCTTCCTCAGTTTCTTTGTGATGAGTATTACTATCTTCTCACATCCTGCATTTCTTTTTCTCTTGAAGGGTTTGTAGAGTCCTTTGGGAATTGGGTATATTTAGAGTTGGAATTGACCTTCACAATATTTGCATAGGTTGCCTGTGTAATCTAGTATTGCCTTATTCATTTGCATTGTATTGCAGAAAGGAACAAAAAAAAAAAAAAACAGCATGTGCCTCTGGGTAGTATCCTTATGCCAGGAAACCTGTTCAGATTCTAAGTGTGGGGAATTATAAACCTCAGGCTTTTCAAAGGCCCAGAAGATCCCTAGATAAAATACCCCCTAGACAGAGAGCAGAGCTTACAGATCTTTACTTCCTCTATTGGGATAGGGTGGGCATCTTAACTTACAGAGGACTATGAATGATATTGCGATATGGAGAGGCTGAGCCTGCATCAACTTTTGTCAGAGCTTCCTCCTTTGAGCCGCATACCATGAGATCAATAAATTTTGGTAAAATTCCAAAAGCAAAAATCAGCCTCTTTTTTTATTTTTTTTTTTGCGGTACGCGGGCCTCTCACTGTTGTGGCCTCTCCCGTTGCGGAGCACAGGCTCCGGATGTGCAGGCCCAGTGGCCATGGCTCATGGGCCCAGCCGCTCCGCGGCACGTGGGATCCTCCCTGACCGGGGCACGAACCCATGTCCCCTGCATTGTCAGGCGGACTCCCAACCACTGCGCCACTAGGGAAGCCCACAGCCTCTTTTTTCCATACATTGCATCCAGTTGGTCCCCTAGAAGGACTGAAAGCACCAGGGTGTTGTTCAGTGTAGTTCTTTGCTACAGGATCCCTAGCAAATCCCTGCTAGAAAGATGCTGGCAAATAAAATTTTGGAGCTACAGCTATAATTACCCGGAATGTTGGTGAGTTTAGTAAAACTGTATACACTTTTACTTCATAGGCTGCTCTGGTTATTTTTAAAATGATGTCTTTATTTCTCAACTCCCAAATAAGAAACACTTTTGTGTAATATTTAGGGTAGTATTAGAGGAACTCATGAGGAGTCACCACATAATTCAGTCATTATAATGTTGTCAACTAAAACCTTCTGAGTCCTAGAAGGGACAGGTTATAAAATTGATGTCTCTATAGATACTATCTTTGATTAAAACTACCTCTATTTACCAGGTAGAGGAGATGAATAGCTGGCGTGGAGTAGGGAGATTTTTTTAATGTATTCATATGAGTATGAATTAATTAAATCTTACAATGGTATTCTGGGCAGTTAAATCTGGTTACTAATAAGTCAAAATCCTGAAATCATTGGCTGCCCCAGAGCAAGTTCAGAACAGGGTAAAAACGTCAAGAGTAGTCAATGACAAGACCAGAGTAATGCAGTTGAAACCAGGTGACCCACTTGGACTAAGGTTGGATGCTGAAGGATTTCAACATCAATGAAATGCAATCTTGGGTTCAATTGAGTATGAAGAAGAGAATTCAGTAATGAGACCAACTTGAACTGAAAGGAAGTCCAGGTACAGAAACTTATTTTTTAATAAGCATTGCAGAGCCATCAGCTCAGTTTCCTGGAGCTGCCCTTGGACATGACCCACAGGAGCGTTATTTTTGGTGAGGACTATGGGTCTCCTAGCCCTCTTTTTTTCTCCCTACTTCTTTGCAGATTTCTGCATAGTACACAAGTGCACTTACTCATGGCCCTTCTTCAGAGGAACCTCTTATAACTCATGCATTTAGGTCTCTTCATTACACTGAATTATGAAATATCATACATTTTAGTAAAATTAAAATTCTTTAAAATTACCATTTAAGGCAGTTTGGCATCCCTGCCTCCCTCTTCACAGCTAGCCTCTATGTGCCATCTCACATAACTTTTAAAAAGTCATGCAAAAAGTTTGCTAAGCACAACCGTAGTGTCACAATATTAAGGAATAATGTCTCTAATTTAGAAGAGAAAATTGTTTTAAAACACATTAACACAAACATTCTTAATATGCTTCCTACCACTGCTAATATTAAATCATGTTGAAAGGAAAATAAGCAGAGGCACTTTTGAATTGGAGATTGGTAAACTCCCAAAATAGATTGATCACAGATGGGATTCATCCAGGGCCCTGGGCAGCTACTTGGCCCAACCCCCTTTCCTCACTTGAACCAGAACTCGGTGTTTGAGGTCTCTTAGCCAGGTGCTGGCACTGACCTGCAGATGTCTTAATTCAGTGCTCTACACAACTTTTATTTATTTATTTATTTATTTATGTTTATTTGTTTATTTTCTTATTAGTCATCCATTTTATACACGTCAGTGTACGCATGTCAATCCCAATTTCCCAATTCATTTACACCACCACCTCCACCCCCCGCCACTTTCCCCCCTTGGTGTCCATACGTTTGTTCTCTACTTCTGTGTCTCAGTTTCTGCTCTGCAAACTGGTTCATCTGTACCATTTTCTAGGTTCCACTTATATGCGTTAATATACGATATTTGTTTTTCTCTTTCTGACTTACTTCACTCTGTATGACACTCCCCAGATGCATCCACGTCTCTACAAATGACCCAATTTCATTCCTCTTTATGGCTGAGTAATATTCCATTGTATATATGAGCTACATCTTCTTTATCCATTCGTCTGTCAATGGGCATTTAGGTTGCTTCCATGACCTGGCTATTGTAAATAGCGCTGCAATGAACATTGGGGTACATGTGTCTTTTTGAATTATGGTTTTTTCTGGGTGTATGCCCAGTAGTGGGATTGCTCGGTCATATGCTAATTCTATTTTTAGTTTTTTAAGGAACCTCCATACTGTTCTCCATAGTGGCTGTATCAATTTACATTCCCACCAACAGTGCAAGAGGGTTCCCTTTTCTCCACACACTCTCCAGCATTTACTGTTTGTAGATTTTCTGATGATGCTCATTCTCACTGGTGTGAGGTGATACCTAATTGTAGTTTTGAATTTTTTGATGATGTCCATTCTCACTGGTGTGAGGTGATACCTAATTGTAGTTTTGATTTGCATTTCTCTAATAATTAGTGATGTTGAGCAGCTTTTCATGTGTTTCTTGGCCATCTGTGTGTCTTCTTTGGTGAAATGTCTATTTAGGTCTTCTGCCCATTTTGGGATTGGGTTGTTTGTTTTTTTAATATTGAGCTGCATGAGCTGTTTATATATTTTGGATATTAATCCTTTGTCCAATAGTTTTTTGCAAATATTTTCTCCCATTCTGAGGGTTGTCTTCTTGTCTTGTTTATGGTTTCCTTTGTTGTGCAAAAGATTTGAAGTTTCATTCCCGTTTGTTTATTTTTGTTTTTATTCCCATTATTCTAGGAGGGGGGTCAAAAAAATATCTTGCTGTGATTTATGTCAAAGAGTGTTCTTCCTATGTTTTCCTCTAAGAGTTTTATAGTGTCCAGTCTTACATTTAGTTCTCTAATCCATTTTGAGTTTAATTTTGTGTATGGTGTTATGGGGTGTTCTAATTTCATTCTTTTACATGTAACTGTCCAGTTTTCCCAGCACCACTTATTGAAGAGACTGTCTTTTCTCCATTGTATATCCCTGCCTCCTTTGTCATAGATTAGTAGACCATAGGTGTGTGGGTTTATCTCTGGGCTTTCTATCCTGTTCCATTGATCTATATTTCTGTTTTTGTGCCGGTACCATATTGTCCTGATTACTGTAGCTTTGTAGTATAGTCTGAAGTCAGGGAGTCTGATTACTCCAGCTCCGTTTTTTTCCCTCAAGACTGCTTTCGCTATTCGGGGTCTTTTGTTTCTCCATACAAATGTTAAGATGATTTGTTCTAGTTCAGTAAAAAAGGCCATTGTTAATTTGATAGGGATTGCATTGAATCTGTAGATTGCTTTGGGTAGTATAGTCATTTTCACAATATTGATTCTTCCAGTCCAAGAACATGGTATATCTCTCCATCTGTTGGTATCATCTTAAATTTCTTTCAACAGTGTCTTATAGTTTTCTGAATACAGGTCTTTTGTCTCCCTAGGTAGGTTTATTCCAAGGTATTTTATTCTTTTTGTTGCAATGGTAATTGGAGTGTTTCCTTAATTTCTCTTTCCGATTTTTCATCATCAGTGTATAGGAATGCAAGAGATTTCTGTGCATTAATTTTGTATCCTGCAACTTTACCAAATTCACTGATTAGCTCTAGTAGTTTTCTGGTGGCATCTTTAGGATTCTCTATGTATACTATCATGTCATCTGCAAAGAGTGACCGTTTTACTTCTTCTTTTCCAATTTGTATTCCTTTTATTTTGTATTTTTCTCTGATTGCCATGGCTAGGACTTCCAAAACTATGTTGAATAATAGTGGTGAGAGTGGACATCTTTGTCTTGTTCCTGATCTTAGAGGAAATGCTCTCAGTTTTTCAACATTGAGAATGATGTTTGTTGTGGGTTTGTCATATATGGCCTTTATTATGTTGAGGTAGGTTCCCTCTATGCCCACTTTCTGGAGAGTTTTTATCATAACTGGGTGTGAAATTTTGTCCAAAGCTCTTTCTGCATCTATTGAGATGCTCATATGGTTTTTATTCTTCAGTTTGTTAATATGGTGTATCACATTAATTAATTTGCATATATTGAAGAATCCTTGCATCTCTGGGATAAATCCCACTTGATCATGGTGTATGATCCTTTTAACGTGTTGTTGGATTCTGTTTGCTAGTATTTTGTTGAGGATTTTTTGCATCTATATTCATCAGTGATATTGATATGTAATTTTCTTTTTTTGTAGTATCATTGTCTGGTTTTGGTATCAGGGTGATGGTGGCCTCATAAAATGAGTTTGGGAGTTTTCCTCTCTCTGTAATTTTTTGGAAGAGTTTGAGAAGGATGGGTGTTATCTCTTCCCTAAATGTTTGATAGAATTCACCTGTGAAGCCATCTGGTCCTGGACTTTTGTTGGTTGGGAGATTTTTAATCACAGTTTCAATTTCATTACTTGTGATTGGTCTGTTCATATTTTCTGTTTCTTCCTGGTGCAGTCTTGGAAAGTTATACCTTTCTAAGGATTTGTCCTTTCTTCCAGGTTGTCCATTTTATTGGCATAGAGTTGCTTGTAGTCGTCTCTTAGGATGCTTTGTATTTCTGCTGTGTCTGTTGTAACTTCTCCTTTTTCATTTTTAATTTTATTGATTTGAGTCCTCTCCCTCCTTTTCTTGATGAGGCTGACTAATGGTTTATCAATTTTGTTTATCTTCTCAAAGAACCAGCTTTTAGTTTTATTGATCTTAGCTATTGTTTCTATTTCATTTATTTCTGCTCTGATCTTTATGATTTCTTTCCTTCTGCTAACTTTGCATTTTGTTTGTTCTTTCTCTAGTTCCTTTAGGTGTAAGGTTAGATTGTTTATTTGAGATTTTTCTTGTTTCTTGACGTAGGCTTGTATAGCTATAAACTTCCCTCTTAGAACTGCTTTTGCTGCATCCCATAGGTTTTGGATCATCGTTTTTTCATTGTCATTTGTCTCTAGGTATTTTTTGTTTTTTTTCTTTGATTTCTTCAGTGATCTCTTGGTTATTTAGTAATGTATTGTTAGCCTCCATGTGTTTGTGTTTTTTATGCTTTTTTCCCTGTAATTGATTTCTAATCTCATAGTGCTGTGGTCAGAAAAGATCCTTGATATGATTTCAGTTTTCTTAAACTTACTGAGGCTTGATTTGTGACCCAAGATGTGATCTATCCTGGAGAATGTTCCGTGTGCACTTGAGAAGAAAGTGTAATCTGCTGTTTTGGGAGGGAATATCCTATAAATATCAATTATATCTATGTGGTCTATTGTGTCAACTCCAGCTTTCTTTTGATTTCTATTTGCATGGAATATCTTTTTCCATCCCCTCATTTTCAGTCTGTATGTGTCCCTAGGTCTGAAGTGGGTCTCTTGTAGACAACATATATATGGGTCTTGTTTTTGTATCCATTCAGCAAGCCTGTGTCTTTTGGTTGGATCATTTAATCCATTCATGTTTAAGGTAATTATCGATAGGTATGTTCCTGTTATCATTTTCTTAACTGTTTTGGGTTTGGTTTTGTAGGTCCTTTTCTTCTCTGTGTTTCCCACTTAGAGAAGTTCCTTTAGCATTTGTTGTAGGCCTGGTTTGGTTGTGCTGAATTCTCTTAGATTTTGCTTGTCTGTAAAGCTTTTGATTTCTCCATCGAATCTGAATGAGATCCTTGCTGTGTAGAGTAATCTTGGTTGT
>NC_041224.1:92480741-92481011 GCF_002837175.3 Physeter macrocephalus
CCCTTTCATCACTTTAAGTATATCATGCCACTCCCTTCTGGCTTGTAGAGTTTCTGCTGAGAAATCAGCTGTTAACCTTATGGGAGTTCCCTTGTATGTTTTTTGTCATTTTTCCCTTGCTGCTTTCAATGATTTTTCTTTGTCTTTAGTTTTTCCCAATTTGATTACTATGTGTCTCAGCATGTTTCTCCTTGGGTTTATCCTATATGGGACTCTCTGCACTTCCTGGACTTAGGTGGCTATTTCCTTTCCCATGTTAGGGAAGTTTTC
>NC_041224.1:92481171-92487337 GCF_002837175.3 Physeter macrocephalus
TCTCTGTTTGTTTGTTCTTTAATTCTTCTAGGTCTTTGTTAAACATTTCTTGCATCTTCTCGATCTTTGCCTCCATTCTTTTTCCAAGGTCCTGGATCATCTTCACTATCATTATTGTGAATTCTTTTTCTGGAAGGTTGCCTATCTCCACTTCATTTAGTTGTTTTTCTGGGGTTTTATCTTGTTCCTTTATCTGGTACATAGCCCTCTGCCTTTTCATCTTGTCTATCTTTCTGTGAATGTGGTTTTTGTTCCACAGGCTGCAGGATTGTAGTTCTTCTTGCTTCTGCTGTCTGCCCTCTGGTGGATGAGGCTATCTAAGAGGCTTTTGGAAGTTTCCTGATGGGAGGGACTGGTGTTGGGTAGAGCTGGGTGTTGCTGTGGTGGGCAGAGCTCAGTAAAACTTTAATCCACTTGTCTGCTGATGGGTGGGGCTGGGTTCCCTCCCTGTTGGTTTTGGCCTGCTAGGACCCAACACTGGAGCCTACCCAGGCTCTTTGGTGGGGGTAATGGCGGACTCTGGGAGGGCTCACACCAAGGAGTACTTTTCAAAACTTCTGCTTCCAGTGTCCTTGTCCCTTAATGAGCCACAGCTGCCTCCCACCTCTGCAGGAGACCCTCCAACACTAGCAGGCAGGTCTGGCTCAGTCTCCTCTGGGGTCACTGCTCTTTCCCCTGGGTCCTGATGCACACACTACTTTGTGTGTGCCCTCCAAGAGTGGAGTCTCTGTTTCCTCCAGTCCTGCCAAAGTCTTGCAATCAAATCCCTTGGCCTTCAAAGTCTGATTCTCTAGGAATTCCTCCTCCCATTGCCAGACCCCCAGGTTGGGAAACCTGATGTGTTGCTTAGAACCTTCACTCCAGTGGGTGGACATCTATAGTGTAAGTGTTCTCTAGTTTGTGAGTCACCCACCCAGCAGTTATGGGATTTGATTTTATTGTGACTGCACCCCTCCTCCCGTCTCATTGTGGCTTCTCCTTTGTCTTTGCATGGGGTGTATCTTTTTTGGTGTGTTCCAGTGTCTTCTTGTGGATGATTGTTCAGCAGTTAGATGTGATTCTGGTGTTTTCAAAAGAGGGAGTGAGAGCATGTCCTTCTACTCTGCCATCTTGAACCAATCTCTACACAACTTTTAAATAAAACATTTAGGGTTTCAGTTTTTTAATCTTCAATTTTCTTGTATTATAGATTGGCTCATTCATACATTTTTCCATTTACCTTGTTATAATGTGGCATCTTATTCTTTCAGTTGTGTGTGTGTATTTGTGTGTCTGTGTTTGTGTGTCTAAGCTTCCCATGACATCATACAGTGCTTGGTGTCATGGTCCACTCCT
Organism: Physeter macrocephalus; assembly: GCF_002837175.3. NCBI lineage: Eukaryota > Metazoa > Chordata > Mammalia > Artiodactyla > Physeteridae > Physeter > Physeter macrocephalus. The sequence goes on from NC_041224.1 coordinate 92,482,507, forward strand.
TAACCCACCCCAATTCCCCAACAGCAGCAAAAGACAATGGCAGTGTTGTAATAGCCATGACGCTGAATCCAGCCATCAGTGCTCTGGGTTTGAATCTTGACTCCACTGCTTGCTAGGTTTGTAAACTTCAGAGGTTATTCACCTTTAGTTTTCTCATTACTTGTGATGAGTAAATCTTTTAACCTTAATGCCTGACACTATTAAGCTAAAGTGAGCATGGTACTTGCATGGGGTACGAAATTTAAGGGGGCATCAAAAACCTCAGAAATCAAAATATATAACAGTTTAATGTTTTAAAAACTCAGAAAGTCAGTAGTGATTGGTTAACTTGTTGATTTGAGTCCACAGTTGAATTTCAGGATCCACAGTTTTTTCAGGGTCTCAAAGATAGTAACCCTGACTCAGGCATTTACAGCCACCTTGCAAAGCATATACATTCATCAGTCCTGGTAGCGCTGGTAGCTACTAAAAGTAAAAGATCACCCCCACAGTTATTAAGTCAGTGGTTCCATGTAGAACTTAGCCACATGTGGAATCACTGGGGATGCTCAAACATATGTATTTCTTTTGAACCCCCTTTACTATTAGTGCATACAGATAAATCCTAGGCTGCTCCCTTGCAATTGTGCTTGCCTTTTCTTATTTGTAAATGAAACCATATAGAACTTCACCCTGGAAATTTTTCTAAGTATTCCTTCCCAAGACAATATTAAATCACAGACAATGGCAGCTGGAGGCACTGTGATCTCTGAGCACATATCAAAAATCCTGAATCATCAGTTGGCAATAGTACATCAGCAGGTTCTATCATTGCTTTGGGACTTTAGAATGTATAGCTGTTTAGAATATAAGAATGTCCCCCACATCCTTCCTCCTCCCCAAAACAGGCTGCCTTTTCCCCTCTCCCTCCTTCAAGGAAAATTAAATGAATACAGCTAACGAGCAGATTTATTTTCTTTCAGCAAAGGTCAGCAATCCCACAGCAGCAAATTAATCCCAATTAGTAATGATATTTTGTCTTGATAAATGATGACACATTTGATTTACTGTGTTTCCAAGATGTGGGCAGCAAATGTTAATGATTTGGTTTGCTGGGAATTTATACTCTTGCTCATTTCCCATTTGCTAATCTGTCGCAGCTCGTGAAGACTTGGCTGCTTCAACTGATGAACTGAGGGCCTCACAGGAATAATGGGTGTGTTCTGCAGGCCTAATTTTCTTTTCATGCCATCTGTAGAAATTCAGGTTCCTTTCAGAAAATATCTCTGGCAGCCAGGAAAGTGATTATGATCACATCAATGTCACTTGGAATTTGTATTTCACTTGTTTAATGGCATCCCCAATAAATGAATCTTTCTGCAGAGGACAAAACTAATTTTAGCAAATTTAGCATTTATGTGTGTATGTGTGTGTAACAAGGAAAGATTTCATGAATAGAAACATACCTATTCTTTCCTTATTTCCTTAAAATATTCTGATAGCAGTGATATGGTTTACATAATGATTTATCTGCCCAACTGGTATGGTTTTAAATTAGACTGATGAGGATATTTTCTTGAGGTCTTCATAACCGAACATGCCATCCTTTTGTCTGCAGTAAATGCAGACGTAAGTCAAATGTTTTCTCTTTTCCACCCCCTGGTCCCTGCCGAGATCATTCAGCACTTTGGGGAATGCTAGAGGCACTTTGACTACTCTAAAATGCTCCCAGGGCTGTCCCTTGAGGCTGTGCAAATCAGGCTGTGAGCCATTTTAGGACCAGCACCTGCCTTCCAAGCATCACCAAAGATTCAAGCCAACAGGAAGCCCTGGGGAAGTTTGGCCTTTCCACCTCTGAAAGGCTGATATGCATTTCACACATCAGATAAAATCTTTGCTACAGAACACTGCTGCAATTGGCTGTGACTCCAGGCAGGCTGGTCTACTTGTTTACATGACACTGTGAAAATGAAATATGCAGGATCATTACCCATCCTCATTTAAGAGCTGGAAATGTTAGAAGTTCTATTAGAATCTCCTTCACGAGAGTGGATGTTTTCCTCTCATTCTTTTTTTTACCATCTTTATTGGAGTATAATTGCTTTACAATGGTGTGTTAGTTTCTGCTTTATAACAAACTGAATCAGCTATACATATACATATATCCCCGTATCTCCTCCCTCTTGTGTCTCCCTCCCATCCTCCCTATCCCACACCTCTAGGTGGTCACAAAGCACTAAGCTGATCTCCCTTTGCTGTGCCACTGCTTCCCACTAGCTATCTATTTTACATTTGGTAGTATATGTAAGTCCATGCCACTATCTCACTTCATCCAGGCTTACACTCCCCCCGCTCATGTCCCCAAGTCCATTTTCTACATATGAGCCTTTATTCCTGTCCTGCACCTAGGTTCTTCAGAACTTTTTTTTTCTTTTTAAGATTCTATATATATGTGTTAGCATACGGAATTTTTTTTCTCTTTCTGACTTACTTCATGCTGTGTAACAGACTCTAGGTCCATCCACCTCACTACAAATAACTCAATTTCATTTCTTTTTAAGGCTGAGTAATATTCTGTTGTGTATATATGCCACATCTTCTTTATCCATTCATTTGTCGATGGACACTTAGGTTGCTTCCATGTCCTGGCTATTGTAAATAGAGCTGCAATGAACATTGTGGTACATGACTCTTTTTGAATTACGGTTTTCTCAGGGTATATGCCCAGTAGTGGGATTGCTGAGTCATACGGTAGTTCTATTTTTAGTTTTTTAAGGAACCTCCATACTGTTCTCCATAGTGGCTGTATCAATTTACATTCCCACCAACAGTGTATGAGGGTTCCCTTTTCTCCACACCCTCTCCAGCATTTATTGCTTGTAGATTTTTTGATTATGCCCATTCTGAGCGGTGTGAGAGGATATCGCATTGTAGTTTTATTTTATTGTTTTTTTTTTTTTTTTTGTGGTACGTGGGCCTCTCACTGTTGTGGCTTCTCCCGCTGCGGAGCACAGGCTCCGGACGCACAGGATCAGGGGCCATGGCTCACGGGCCCAGCCGCTCCACGACATGTGGGATCTTCCCGAACCAGGTCACGAACCCGTGCCCCCTGCATCGGCAGGCGGACTCTCAACCACTGCGCCACCAGGGAAGCCCTGTTGGAAGATTTTTAATCACAGTTTCAATTTCAGTGCTTGCAATTGGTCAGTTTATATTTTCTATATCTTCCTGTTCAGTCTCAGAAGGTTGTGCTTTCTAAGAATTTGTCCATTTCTTCTAGGTTGTCCATATTATTGTCATAGAGTTGCTTGTAGTAATCACTCCTGATCGTTTGTATTTCTGCAGTGTCAGTTGTTACTTCTCCTTTTTCATTTCTAATTCTATTGATTTGAGTCTTCTCCCTTTTTGTCTTGATGAATCTGGCTAATGGTTTATCAATTTTGTTTATCTACTCAAAGAACCAGCTTTTAATTTTATTGTTGTTTGCTATTGTTTCCTTCATTTTTTTTTCATTTATTTCTGATGTGATATTTATGATTTCTTTTCTTCTGCTAATTTTGGGTTTTTCTTGTTCTTCTTTCTCTAATTGCGTTAGGTGTAAGGTTAGGTTGTTTATTTGAGATGTTTCTTGTTTCCTAAGGTAGGATTGTATTGTTATAAACTTCCCTCTTAGATCTGCTTTTGCTGCACCCCATAGGTTTTGAGTTGTTGTGTTTACATTGTCATTTGTTTGTAGGTATTTTTTTATTTCCCCTTTGATTCCTTCAGTGATCTCTTGGTTATTAAGTAGTGTATTGTTTAGCATCCACGTGTTTGTATTCTTTACAGAATTTTTCTGTAATTGATATCTAGTCTCATAGCATTGTGGTTGGAAAAGATACTTGATACAATTTCAATTTTCTTTAATTCACCAAGGCTTGATTTGTGACCCAAGATATGATCTATCCTGGAGAATGTTCCATGAGCACTTGAGAAGAAAGTGTATTGTGTTGTTTCTGGATGGAATGTCCTATAAATATCAATGAAGTCCATCTTGTTTAATGTATCATTTATAGCTTGTGTTTCCTTATTTATTTTCAATATGGATAATCTGTCCATTGGTGAAAGTGGGGTGTTACAGTTTACCAAGGCTTGATTTGTGACCCAAAATATGATCTATCCTGGAGAATATTCCATGAGCACTTGAGAAGAGAGTTTATTCTGTTGTTTTTGGATGGAATGTCCTATAAATATCAATTAAGTCCATCTTGTTTAATGTATCATTTAAAGCTTGTGTTTCTTTATTTATTTTCATTTTGGATGATCTGTCCATTGGTGAAAGTGGGATGTTACAGTCCCCTACTATGATTGTGTTACTGTTGATTTCCCTTTTTATTGCTGTTAGTATGTGCCTTATGTATTGAGGTGCGCCTATGTTGGGTGCATAAATATTTACAATTGTTATATCTTCTTCTTGGATTGATTCCTTGATCATTATGTAGTGTCCTTCTTTGTCTCTGTAATAGTCTTTGTTTTAAAGTCTATTTTGTCTGATATGAGAATTGCTACTCCAGCTTTCTTTCAATTTCCATTTGCATAGAATATCTTTTTCCATCCCGTCACTTTCACTCTGTATGTGTCCGTAGTACTGAAGTGGGTCTCTTGTAGATAGCATATATATGGGTCTAGTCTTTTGTACCCATTCAGCCAGTCAATGTCTTTTGGTTGCAGCATTTAATCCATTTACTTTTAAGGTAATTATCGATATGTATATTCCTATTACCATTTTCTTAATTGTTTTGGGTTTGTTACTGTAGATCTTTCCTTCTCTTGTCTTTCCTGCCTAGAGAAGTTCCTTTAGCATTTGTTGTAA
>NC_041224.1:92488487-92503423 GCF_002837175.3 Physeter macrocephalus
TTCAGTGGGTTGTGTAGGCTTCCTGGTGGAGGGGACTAGTGCCTATGTCCTGGTGGATGAGGCTGGATCTTGTCTTTGTGGTGGGCAGGTCCACGTCTGGTGGTGTGTTTTGGGGTGTCTGTGACCTTATTATGATTTTAGGCAGCCTCTCTGCTAATGGGTGGGGTTGTGTTCCTGTCTTGCTAGTTGTTTGGCGTAGGGTTTCCTGTAGCTTGATGGTCGTTGAGTGCAGCTGGGTCTTGGCATTGAGATGGAGATCTCAGGGAGATTTTCTCCATTTGATATTACATGGAGCTTGGAGGTCTCTGGTGAACCAATGTCCTGAACTTGACTCTCCCATCTCAGAGGCACAGCCCTGATGCCTGGCTGGAGCACCGAAAGCCTTTCATCCACACAGCTCAGAATAAAAGGGAGAAGAAAAGAAAGAAAGAATGAAAAAGATAAAATAAAATAAAGTTATTAAAATGAAAATTTTTTAAATTATTAAAAATTAAAGAGTAATGAAAAAATGAAAGAAAGATAGAAGAGAGCAACCAAACCAAAAAAGAAATCCACCAATGATACCAAGCACTAAAAACTATACTTGAAATAAATGGGCAAACAGAACCCTAGGACAAATTGTAAAAGCAAAGCTATACAGACAATATCACATAAAGAAGCATACACATGCACACTCACAGAAAGAGAAAAAGGAAAAATATATATATACCCAGGTACGCAGGGAGTTTCTTGCCTTTTGGGAAGTCTGAGGTCTTCTGCCAGCATTTCAGTAGGTGTTCTGTAGGAGTTGTTCCACATGTAGGTGTATTTCTGATGTATCTGTGGGGAGCAAGGTGATCTCAAACATCTCACTCCTCCACCGTCTTGAAGGCCTCCTTTGCCTCCTCCAAGTCTGGCATAGCACGGCAACTCTCTCTTTGACCCAAAATCCGAAGGAAGATGTATGTTCAATAGTGGAAGAATAAGTCACAAGCAGAGGCGCTTTTGTTCCACTTTCATTTTATAATTCTGTGGGATCACATCACAACCACCGGAATATCAGAAGTGGCGGTGACTGGGGCAGAGGTGCAACGTGCGGTAGTGGTTGGACTGTAATGCGGGAGCTGGGAGTGACGGTCGAGGCTGCTGCCGGGATGAAGGTGGTGCTGAGGCTGTGAGAACTGGACAGAGGCAGTGGTGGCTGGGCTGGGGTGCAGAGAGTAGCAATGGCCACAGTGACCGGTCCTGCAGGAGTGGGCCAGAGACTGCAGAGAGCCGCAGTGGGCTGATGTCCTCTGCAAGCAGCAACTGCTGCAAGAAAACACAGTGCCGACATATGATCTTCCTCTCATTCTTAATCATTGTTCTTAGCATCAACTAATATAAAATCAATTAACTTCACTCTTCTTGCTTAAGGGGACACTGTTATTATGGTAAATTACTAGTTCCACATTATGTATCTTCCATTCTTCTTTCCTTCCCTGAGGCTTCTGTTCAACCACTCTCTTCCTGACCCAATTGGTTTTTCATTCTGGGATGGAGTTGACATTCTCTGCTGTCTCTAGAATGCAAATGGTTGGTGACATTTGACTATGGTTTCAAAGCCTGATGATTTGGACTGATTCAGGGAGAAGAATTTATAAGATGTTATTTTGCCAGACAACTTGACTATTTCAGTACAGTGCCCTGCTTTTCAGGGAGAGATAATATTTTTTTTTTTTCTTATTCTTCTCACAGTGTCCAGGAGAACAGTAGTTCCCTCCATTAGTCCAGGTCTTCTGGGAAGTAGACACCAGCATGCAATTATATGTGCAAGGATTTTACAAGGGGAAATTCCTAGGTGAAAAGAAATAGGGAGACAGCAAAAGGAGGATAGGAGTTCCCTAGGTTATTATAACACCAGTGTTTTAAAGTTTCTCTCTTAGTGAACATGACATAGAATTCGATTATCCTCCAGCTTCACTGCTGTACCTAAGTAAGGCAGTGTATCCTAGTGCTACTTTTCAGGGGAAATACCACATATTCTAGAGGACAAAAGCAGAGATGAGGATCGGGATTGAAAGGAGTAATAATCCTTTTAATTCTCAACCCTAGGTTTGGGATAGAACTTTACATTTTACTAAAGCAGTTTCATACAGATTATTGCTTTTGATTCTGACAACAAAATATGAAGTCAGTATTATTCTTGTCAGTCAAAAATGAATAAGCTGAGTTAACTCATGAGAAAACATCAAAAACCCTATTGAGGGACATTTTACAAAATATTCTTCAAAAACATTAAGGTCATGAAAGACAAAGACTGGGGAAGATTAAAAGAGACTTACAAGATTTGATAGTTAAATACAATCTAAGATCCTAGACTGGATCCTATACCAGACCACACATACACACCACATAAACTTTCCTCTAAAGGATGTTTTAGGATAATTGGAAAAATATGAATTTTTCTTAGGTTAGATAATTAATTTCCTTATTTTTAGAATTGTCTTGTATATGTAATAGAATGTTCTTGTTTGAAGGAAACACACATGGAAGTATTTGGGGGTAAAAGGGCATCATATCTGTAACCTACTCTCACAAGATTCAGAAAAAAAATTCACATATGCACACACAGAATGATAAACAAATGTGATTTAGAAAAAGTTAATATTTGGAGAATCTGGCAGAATGGTATACAGTGTGTGTCCATGGTCATTTTTTGTACTATTTTTGTAATTTTTTTCTAAGTCTGAAATTATTTTTAAATACTTTTAAAACTATACCCTAAAAAATGTGAAATGAACAAGGCAGTTTCCGTGCCCCATTTTACAGGTGAGCAAATTTGGCTCAAGGAAAGTAAATAAGTGCCTTGACTACGTTCACACAATAGATCAGTGTCAGACTGAAAACTTTAATCCAGACTCACCTCCAATTCCAGTGATCTTTTCACAAGCCAAACACATCATCCCTAAATAGAGGGAGCTGCAAAATGACTTGGCTCCAGAGTCTACAGCTCTATCTCCCTAGTTTTCCTGTTGTAGTACTTTAGGCTGTATGGCACACTATTGCATCTTAACATAGCTGACCCTCAGAGAAGAGGGGCTTGTCTCCGTTGATGGTGAGATGTCTCAGTCCTAGATTCCATTGCCCTCATAATCCAAATTGTGGTCAGTTAATTCATCTGTCTCTACCTGTAGATAATTCTGTTCTTGGTCAAGGGGAATTCTCAGATCCTTGGGCTAGCAGATGGTGCCATATCAGCCATGCTGTTGGCCCTGCTCTGACTGTGTACCTGAATTCCAATACCTCTGACATTGTTTTATCCCTTGAAATTAATTCCCCTCTTCATATTGCAGTTCTGACATGTCTTATTTCCTTATGCCTGAATCCCTGCCTTTGATTTTTATGTCTGGTATCCTCTCTTGTTTTCCAAAGACCTTATTTACTCCAAAAATCCTCATGGGCACTTAATTCCCATTCCCTAAAACACAGTCTCCAGGAATAGTTTGACCTTCAGGACCTCCCTGGACCTGCCTGGACCTTCTGCTCCTACAATACATCTGCTATATTAATCAGTATTTCAGTTTTCCAGGTCCCAGACGTCTCTTGCTCAGTCATCTCTCCAGAAAACAAGTTCCATTATGGTTGATTGCTATTCCCTGGGTTCCATGATAACCACAGAGCATAGTCCTTTTCAATGGGACTCTCTTATTGGAAAACTGAATTTGCATCTGGTTCATTCTTCCTTTGAAGTCCAGCTTCAGTCCCAGATATCCTCTAAAACCTTCCTTGGCCACCTCTGTCCTTATTATACCTCCCATTCAAATACCTTTGAATACATAGGTGAGTATAATCTCACCTATCCTGCATGTTAGAGGTTACCATGGGTTGGTAGCATTCTTTTCCTGCATAAAGCTTGTCCTCTATCCTTCTAGGGACAACATGGTTAGAGGAAAACTAGGCTTAGGAGACAATTCTGCTCCTAACTGTGTTGTCTTGCACAAGTCACTTAATACCTCTAGACCTCAAATTTCTAATCTGTGAGTAGAGAGAGAGATGGATCAAAGAGTCTCTAAGGTTTCTCTTAGCACAAAAATTCATGAAATTTTGGTCTATCCAGTGTCAAATAGTAAACATTCTAAAAGTATTTGATAATGTGATTCTTACCTCACAAGGGCTTGTTATCAGAAGGTCAGGCAGTGGAATGCTTCCCATAGAGGCACTAGAGAGCCTTCACTGAGTTGCTTTTCCAATTATGTTCCCAGAGGGTCTGACTTTGATGTATCTTCAGTCAAAGGCAATAGAACCAGTCCTCTCAAATAGCCAAATGATAATTCGATCACATTTCTACTCCCGAACTGTGTTGAGTCCTGACATCACAATGCATGACCCAGTAAAAATGCAGGATCATGATATGTGGCCAAATGTGCACTAAGGGATTTTTGGCCATGGTCACTGCAGTGGCAGTGCTGGTATGACACAGTGGAGAATGGGAAGGTCTAATGCCATGTTTGATTATATCTTTACTCAAAATATTCTCTGTCCTTTTTACTCATAATGTGCTCCCAGAGAAACCACCAGCATTGGTGTCAGCCTATTAGAAATCTAGAATCTTGGGCCCCATCCCAGACCTACCAAATCAAAATTTTTTTTAACTTTTTAAATTATAGTTGATGTACGATATTATATAAGTTACAGGTATACAACACAGTGATTCACAATTTTTAAAGGTTAGACTCTATAGTTATTACAAAACATTGGCTATATTCCCTGTGTTGTACAATACATTCTTGTAGCTTATTTATTTTGTACATAATAGTCCCCTACCCCTATCTTGCCCCTCCCCACTTCCATCTTCCCACTGGTAACTATCTGTGAGTCTGTTTCTTTTTTGTTATTTTCAATAGTTTGTTTATTTTTTAGATTCCACAGAAACATGATATCATACATTATTTGTATTTCTCTGTCTGACTTATTTCACTTAGCATAATACCCTCCAAGTCCATCCACATTGTTGCAAATGGCAAAATATTGTTATTTTTTCATGGCTGAGTAGTAATCCATTGTGTGTGGGGTTTTTTTTTTTCTTCTTTATCTATTGATCTGTTACTTCCATATCTTGGCAATTGTAGATAATGCTATGAACATTGGGGTACATGTGTCTTTTCAAATTAGTGTTTTCATTTTCTTTGGATATATACCCAGGAGTGGAATTGCTAGGTCATATGGTAGTTCTATTTTTAGTTTTTAAGAAACCTCCATACTGTTTTCTATAGTGTCTGTACCAGTTTACATTCCCACCCACAGTGTTCGAGGGTTCCTTTTTCTCCACATCCTCACCAATGCTTGTTATTTGTGTTCTTTTAGATGATAACTGATCTGATAGGTGTGAGGTGATATCTCATTGTGGTTTTAATGATGGCCCATTGGCCATCTTCATGTCCTCTTTGGAAAAATGTCTATTCGGGTCTTCTCTCCATTTTTTAATTGGTTTGTTTTTTGATGTTGAGTAGGAGCGGTTTATGTATTTTGGCTATTAACCCCTCACCAGTCATATCATTTGCAAATATTTTCTCTAAATTGAAATCTTTTAATGAAATGCCTAAGTGGTGCATGTGTGCATTAAATTTTGAGAGGCACTACTCATGTTGACAGGAGAGGATCCATGTCTTGTGGGGCCTGAAATTTATACAACTTTGGAAACTATCTTTAAGAATAATGAGAGGGCTTCCCTGGTGGCGCAGTGGTTGCGCATCCGCCTGCCGATGCAGGGGAACCGGGTTCGCGCCCCGGTCTGGGAGGATCCCACATGCCGCGGAGCGGCTGGGCCCGTGAGCCATGGCCGCTAGGCCTGCGCGTCCGGAGCCTGTGCCCCGCAACGGGAGAGGCTGCAGCGGAGGGAGGCCCGTGTACCACAAAAAAATAAATAATAATAATGAGAAATTATAACATATATACCAAGCCTACATTCTCTTCACTGTCTTTAGTACTCAAGACGTATCCTGACCTTCCCCTTTACTGTTCCTGTTCTATCAATGCAGAATCCTGCTAGAATAAGAAGCACATTGTATCAAAGGAGTTAATTCATGGCGATGAATATATTTCCCCTCTTACATAATGATATTAATAGCTAATATTTAATGAGTACTTACTAAGTATCGAGAGTTATTTTAGGAACTGAATATGGATATGTCATTTCATTCTTACAGAAATTTTAAGAGATCAGGAGACTTCTTTTAGATGAACACTAATCTTACTTAAAGATAACATTAAGTAACTCTCATAGTAAGTGTCAGAGCAAAGTTAGAACACTGGGGATCTGATTCTAAGGCCCACATTCTGAAAGATTAGACCATACTGCCTCTTGATGGTAAAATTAACATTTCAAAAGAGCCCTTTAGTCACCAACCAAAAAGAAAGAAAGAACTCTGGGGAACTGAGATACTGTGATGGTGTAATAAAGCCTGCATTTGGGGAGGGGATAAGGGAAATGTCTGCCTTTTGGCCTCTCTCATCTTGTAAAGCAGCTCTGTTATTACACCAGCCCATAAGGCAGGCTCTGACAGTGGCTCTTTTATTAAGCATTTTTACTGATAATTTGTTGCCAGATGCTCCCTTTTTGAGCTAACTGCAAAGCTTCAAATGGGAGGGGAACTTTCAAAGATCCAATAATGAATGAAGTATGTCATTAAGAATGTTTTTACTAGATTTTTCTGTAAGAAAGTCCCTGATATTCTAATGTTTTTTCAGTTCTGTACAACAAAAGCTAATGGAACTCATAAAAGTAGTTTCCCTTTTCATCACTATCTGAAAAGAGATAAGTAGACACATAAACTTTTCAAAAATATCCTCAAACAATGATCAAAAAAAAAAAGAATAAAATGCATATGGAGTTAAAATTAACTTTTTTTGTTTTGTTTCCATGAAAAAGAAAATACTATTTAGTATATATGTCATTTTCTATTTTCTTTTTCCTTTCTTCTGACCACATTTTTAGGACTGCAGCCAGGACAATAGGATGTAAAATATCATATAGATATGAGTCTACTGTATTATTGTCAGTGTAATGGATATATACATGTCTAAACCGATTTTGTTGGGCTGCACTGGCTAGGAGATATACCCCAGCACAGTGGCCCCTGTGGCTTGGTTCATTACCACTGGCCTTCAGGACCTCAGTGGGAGGCTCCCTAGTTCTCTGATCCTTCTGGATGACAATAGTTGTGCTATTCTTCAAGGCAGCCATCTAAAGAAAGAATAAAGGAATCTTATTTAAACTATATTTTGAGATTGCTTGTATGATTCATAATCAAGCTTCTGAAGAGTAGGAAAGCAAATATCAATGAAAAGTAAGAGTGTTCCACCATTTTGACTTAACCACACTAAGAAGAATTAACTCTATCTGGATTTTGTGTGCAGGCGTGTGGGGGGGGTGGAGAATGAGGAAGGCAAGCTGTAAAGATAAAGGGTATATTTGCGTGGAAATTGAAACCCTAAAGCATGTTCACAAAAACTGCAGCTAGATAAGCAAAGGTTGTCTGAAAATCCTGTTTCTAAATATGGCCTTAATCATATTGACATGGAAAAGAAATGACAGAAAAAGTGATGAAATCAAAATAAGGCAATTTATGCCATGAAGAAACTTGAGCTATAATGATTTCTGAAACAGGTGTTATAAAGAAAAAAATTGCATAACTTTTTAACTGTACTGTTATATTTAAGAAAAATGAAAATTATGTAAAAGACCTATGGCAATTTGCAAAGTATCAAGATCAACGAGGTTAGCAAAGTAACTCTATTATATCTTAGTGCTAGACTTTTGGGGAAGCAAGTGTAGCTGAGTGATAACAGAGTGTGAATACGAAGGCCAGCTCTCCTTATTGGTAGAAGAATATTATGAGCTTCATGGAGCAGGAAATCAAGAAGTCATTCAACAGACTGGTGTTATTATCTTAGTTACCTAGAAGAGGTCAATCTAGAAATCAAATAATGATTGGGGACGTAAGTCAACGAGAAGAAGAACTGGGTTCTACTAATATGCAAGAAGCATTTTAGTACATTATCTCTGCTAAATGATAGAGTTAAGACACCAGAATCCATGCTGACCTTCTGCAAGAACCAAAGCAGCTAATACAGACTCGAAGTAAAAAAAACAGCCGGACAGAAAATTCCTAGGACGTTGTGAAGCAGTACAAGTACAGTGTTTGTTTTCTGTGTTTTTGTTTGTTTTTATTACTGGCAGCATCAAAAATGAGCAAATAGTATTAGCAGTTTTTGTTAAAGCAGAAACAAAATGTAACTTTGTTCAGGGGTAACTGATAATCGAGTTACTTAAATACATATGAATATCTCTATATATTTATTAAAACTATAATTTAAATTCTTAGGCAATATTTCATTGCCACCCTTATTTACAAATAGCAAAAAAAGTAAAGAAATGTTTAAGCAAATAAAATTATTATTATGCAAATCAAAAGTATCTAATAGCTTGTGCAAATTGTAGCAATAGCCTTACTTGCCTCAATAAGTCTGCATGTGTGGTCTTTATGTAAAAAGCACCCTTGACTCCTTTATGTAAAAAGCACCCTTGATTCCTTTATGTAAAAAGCACCCTTGATTCCACATTCCCACCTATAATGGGATTGTGATTTTGTCAGTACTTCTTAAATAATTCCAGATTTTTATTTACTTATTTTTTAATAAAATTTTCACTTCATTGCTTTAGTTCAGGGTCTCACGATCAGTTGCCTGGATTATTACACAATTGTCCAAAAAAAAGGCTTTACCTACAGCAGTCCACCAGTAGACTAATACATCAGTGGAATAATGATGATTATAGGGCATGAGTCCAAAGAACATAATGACTGTAATCATTGTATTTTAGGCACGTTGAAAAATAATTTAAAAATAAAACCACTTTTGAAAGCAGTTTGGTAGTTCCTTAAAATGTTAGAAATAAGTGACCATGTACTCAGTAATTCCACTCCTAGGTATATACCCAAGGGAAATGAAAAATTATTGTATACACACAAAAACATATGTACCAATTTTAATAGCATCATTTATAATAACCAAAAAGTAGAAAAATCCAAATATTTATCAACTGATGAATGTGATATATCCATACAAGGGAATATTATTCATCCATATAAAGGAATGAATTCTGATACTTGATAGAACATGGATGAACCTTAAAAACTTGTAAGTGAAAGAAGCCAGTCAAAAAATACCACATACTGTATTATTTCATGTATATAAAATGTCCAGGATGGGCAAAATTGGAGAGACATAAAGTAGATTAGTGGTTATTCAGGGCTGGGAGAGAAATGTGGGAAGTTACTGCTAATGTATATTGAATTTTTTTTTGAGGGTGATGAAAATGTTCTAAAATTATAATATATATAGTGGTGTTGATTGTACAACTCTGAATATACTAAAAATAACTAAATTTTATAGTTTAAATGGATGAATTTTATGGTGGTTGAATCATATTGAAATATGATGTTTAAAATAACAATATAAAATAACAATATGTTTAAAATAACAATAATAATCAATAGAGTTCCACTTAATATCTAGAACTTAGAAAGCTGGAAGATATCCTGCACTCAACAAAAAGTAAAAGATGGATTAACTACAAAATCATAATTTTTGTTGATTTTATAATAGACCTGATATCACCAAGCAACCAGGTAGTTTGAAATCCAAAGAAAGAAAGGTTTTCTTCAGTGGTGGATGAGATGTGGGCACTGACTTACCTGTGGCAGAGGAAGGGAGAAAGAAGTGCTTGGTGCCATACAAGCAGGTAAAAGGAAATTAGTTAAGTTTTGAAGACATGCTAAAGGCTAGATCTAGGTACAAATATAAAGTCTAAAAATGCAGAAGTGTAAGAGAGCATCTTGGAGAAAATATCTGATACCGGATAGGAAAAGATTTTTTAGAAATTATAACAAAGGCAAAACCCATAAAAGAAAAACTTGCTGAATTGGACTGCATCAAAATGGAGGGCTCCCTCTCTCTGTAAGACAAATCTATTGTGAAACATGTGATTTGTAAATATTTTCTCCCAGTTCATGCCTTATCTGTTCATAATTTTACCAGTTATTAAGCCTATGCTTGGGCTTAATAGCATAGGCTTCAAGTCACTGAGACTGATGTATTTACTGCCACTGCTGAATGCCTCAAACTGCCAGCAACAGAGAACAAGCCTTCTGGTATGGCACAATTCTTTGGGGAGACTAATCAACCATCTGATGACAAATTGACTAGGTTGAGCACTTTCTACCCTGAAATAAGCAGATTCATCTTGACTGGGACTGACTAGGTTAAGGGTATAGGTTTACCTTTTCTGCCCTCAGGACCTTGGCCAGCACAACTTTCAAGGACTAACAGAATATGTGATACAAAGACACAGGATCCTTCACAGTATCATCTCAGACTAAGGAAACCTGGAAGTGGCCAAATGGTTATGGGTTGTACAGTGAATCTTCACATACTACCACCCACAAACTTCCAGCCTGAAAGGTCACTGAGATAGCCTCTTAAAAACCCTGCTCAGGCATCAGTTTAGAGATAATAATCTAAGACTATGGGGCACCATCCTCCAGGGTGTGGTAATTACCATAAATTAAGTGCTGTGTCCTCAGTGGGCAGAATGCATGGGTCTGGAAACCAACACGTACAAGTAGGAGTGGCCCCACTCAATATCACTCTCATTGTTCTACTTAAGGTATACTTTCTATCCCTATAAGATTTTAGGCTTTGTGCATCTAGAGAACCTGGTTCCAGATGGTGGTCACTTCCACCAGGTAATTTGATAAAGTCCCACTGAAATTTAAGCTCTGGCTACCACTCAGTAATCTGTACAAAGACCAGGAGGCAAGGAAAGGAAATGCCATGCTGGCAGGGGTAAATGCCCTTTATCATTAGGAGTTTGGTAGGTAAGAATATGTTTGGCACACAAGTGATTTTGGGGTACCTCTTGTTGCTTCCATGCTTAGATTCAATAATAAATGAATAAGTGCAGCAGTCATAGCCTGAGAAGGGCATGGTAACATATGGGTCCCATCCCTCAGGGATAAGAATCTCGGTGCACACACCAGACAAGTCATTTAAACCAGGAGAGGCACCAGCTGAGTGTGAGGGCAATCTAAATAGTATAGAAGAGGAGATAAGTGATAGCATTAGCTGTCCCTCCAAGATCAATATTAGTGGTAGGGGCTATAGTATTTAACATTAACCCATGAAATAAGAACAAGGCAAATACTAGAGTAGTTGTTCCTGGATGGAGGGAATTACCTTAAGAAGCAAGTGGTGCTCTGTCCATATTCCCTCTTCAGTGCGAGGCACTCATCTCCTCAGCTAGTGTGACTGTCATCTGCTTCACTCACCAGGAATTGCTCTCAGCATCAAGGAACTTATATCCTAAGGTTACATTCCCTCTTGTTGGTGGCTGGCAGCCAGTGGTTGGTTTGTGTGTTGATACAAAGGCCTGAGTCCTACCCTCAGCTTAAGAGAACTCCAAAGGGCTATTTTAGCCTTTCAGAGTGACCTCCCTGCCACCAATCTGTAGGCTCTACTGAGGTCTCAGGTGCAACCACATTGCACGTCAACTTCTCATTCCCAATTCTGGCTTGGGTATAGGTGTATATCCTGTGAGAATTCATCCCTAAACCTTTACTCAGTTCTGTATCTCAAAGACTGCTCTAAGAACACCTTCTAAAATTACAGGCTTAATTACAGATTACATGTTTAATCATTAATCTACATAAAAACTTGGCTTTGATGTGCCACCTAATCAAATCAATATGGCAGTGAAGAAGTTCACAGGAAGCAATAAAGATGTAGATGATAACTGAGAGGTTGTCAAAATGGGCAAGGGCAATTTTGATCTTGCTTAATAGTACCATCTGATACCAACAATCTGAAATCTGTCAGGATCGATGACTCAGAATAAACAACCTGACAACTTTACCTTGGATTTATTTAGGTGTTATTTTTCTTTGCATTTTTAGATGCAATTTTGAAAGTAGAAATAGTATAGAGTACTGGCTGCTTTATTTAAAGTTCAATGAGAGTGTGGCCTCCATCTGTGAAAATCTGTCTACCTTCATTCCAAAATCAGATGGAGTAACTGGTAGATTGAATAATCGGAAAAATTTTTGTAGGCCCCAGGAAATGTAAAATGTCATCCACTCAATCTGTATCAGATTGAATACAGATTGAAGCCAAATAAAGTTTGAAATACTTGCTTTGATGCCAAGTTTCAGTGTTAACTGAATATGAGCAAAGCACTGGAAAGAAATTTGGAGACAATGAAGAAGTAGAACTCTCTGCCTAGCAAGAGAGAATCCAGATTTCCATAGAATCTGTGAAAGATCCTCTGTGGATCTAAAAAGAAAGTTGTTAGGGATATGTCTTATCTTACAAAGTGACCTTTATTTAGCACCTAATGGTGTGAGGTGATTTCACATAAATTATAAGAAAGACTTGACAGAGAAATGAAGGGCACTTCGTGCATATCTTTTCAAAGGATGTAATGGATTACAATTATGGTACAAAAGGATTCTTAACTCATTGAATTCATGTCAGATAGGGTTTTTGAGAACAGTTTTTAAACCTGAAGGGGGCACAAATATATTGGACTGAAACTGGAGGTTAGTCTCTTGGAAGAGATGTCTATTTGAATGAGATCTGTTGACATCAGTGTGTAAAATGAAAATCCAGAAGCATTTTATTATTTTCATACCATTGGACAAGACCAGGGGTCAGCAATTTTCCTAAGTCACCTTGTCAGTGCTGATAAGTCTAAAATTGACATACAAGGCTCTCAGGAGGTAAACTGGAACAAAGAACATAATGCAAATTATAGTCAATTTTTATTGCCTAAGCATGATTTTTTTCTTTCATGCAAAATTATATTGCTGCAAAACCATGTGACTATGATGCCTCATTTTCATCTGTAGTAAGATGAAAATGTACTGGGCTTTCTCAGCACTATGTAAAAAGGTGGTAAAAATTCTTTTTTTTTTATTTCCTACAGAGTATTTGTGAAACAGGCAACAAAAATACTTAGAGTACAAATTACATCATCCTTGTATCAATTAAGATGTCTTTGGCTACAAGAAATAGATTATCAAATTGAAAATGGCTTAACAAAGAAAAAAATATATCCAAGAAGTCTGGGGTAGGGCAATTCCAAGGTTAATTCAACTCACTGTGTCAGAGCTATGGGTCAGGTTTTTCACTGTAATTTCTAAAGATGCTAGAGGGAAGAGATATGGGGACATATGTATATGTATAACTGATTCACTTTGTAATCTTAATGAAACTAAAATATTAGTTTCAGAAGAGTTAATTTTACTTAGTGTCCTCATTTCTCACATGGGATGGTAAATAACATTTTCTTCCAATTATTCTCAGACCAAGAGCATTCAAGTAGTTTCATGGAAAATATTGCAATAAGTTGTTCTAACTTTAAGTATGTAGCTTAAATTCTAAATTCGTGCTGTGTCAGAATTTGTTGCCTTTATACACATAAGAATACATGATTAAGAATTCAAACTATATTTGTAGAGTGTGTTGTGTTTTCTATTATTTCAGAATTTGAGTGAGTTGCCAAAGCTGAAGACAATGAATGTTGATTTTGTTAAGAGTTTATTTGTTGAGTTTATTTTTGTGTATGGTGTTAGGAAGTGTTCTAATGTCATTCTTTTACATGTAGCTGTCCAGTTTTCCCAGCACCACTTATTGAAGAGGCTGTCTTTTCTCCACTGTATATTCTTGCCTCTTTCATCAAAGATAAGGTGTCCATATGTGCGTGGGTTTATCTCTGGGCTTTCTATCCTGTTCCATTCATCTATATTTCTATTTTTGTGCCAGTACCATACTGTCTTGATTACTGTAGCTTTGTAGTATAGTCTTTTAGGTAGGTTTATTCCTAGGTATTTTATTCTTTTTGTTGCAGTGGTAAATGGGAGTGTTTCCTTAATTTCTCTTTCAGATTTTTCATCCTTAGTGTTTAGGAATGCAAGAGATTTCTGTGCATTAATTTTGTATCCTGCTAGTTTACCAAATTCATTGATTAGTTTTAGTAGTTTTCTGGTGGCATCTTTAGGATTCTCTATGTATAGTATCATGTCATCTGCAAACAGTGACAGCTTTACTTCTTCTTTTGCGATTTGTATTTCTTTTATTTATTTTTCTTCTCTGACTGCTGTGGCTAAAACTTCCAAAACTGTTGAATAAGAGTGGTGAGAGTGGGCAACCTTGTCTTGTTCCTGATCTTAGTGGAAATGGTGTCAGTTTTTCACCATTGAGGACGATGTTGGGTGTGCGTTTGTCATATATGGCCTTTATTATGTTGAGGAAAGTTCCCTCTATGCCTACTTTCTGGAGGGTTTTTATCATAAATGGGTATTGAATTTTGTCAAAAGCTTTCTTTGCATCCATTGAGATGATCATATGGTTTTTCTCCTTGAATTTGTTAAAATGGTGTATCACATTGATTGATTTGTGTATATTGAGGAATCCTTGCATTCCTGGGATAAACTCCACTTGATCATAGTTTATGATCCTTTTAATGTGCTGTTGTATTCTGTTTGCTAGTATTTTGTTGAGGATATTTGCATTTATGTTCATCCGTGATATCGGCCTGTAGTTTTCTTTCTTTGTGACATCTTTGTCTGGTTTTGGTATCGGAGTGATGTTGGCTTCGTAGAATAAGTTTGGGAGTGTTCCTCCCTCTGCTATATTTTGGAAGAGTTTGAGAAGGATAGGTGTTAGCTCTTCTATAAATGTGTGATAGAATTCGCCTGTGAAGTCATCTGGTCCTGGGCTTTTGTTTGTTGGAAGATTTTTAATCACAGTTTCAATTTCATTGCTTGTGTTTGGTCTGTTCATATTTTCTATTTCTTCCTGGTTCAGTCTTGGAAGGTTGTGCTTTTCTAAGAATTTGTCCATTTCTTCCAGGTTGTCCA
>NC_041224.1:92503673-92503919 GCF_002837175.3 Physeter macrocephalus
TAACTTTGGGGTTTTTTTGTTCTTCTTTCTCTAATTGCTTTAGGTGTAAGGTTAGGTTGTTTTTTTGAGATGTTTCTTGTTTCATAAGGTAGGCTTGTTTAGGTTCTCAGAGAACCAGCTTTTAGTTTTATTGATGTTTGCTATTGTTTTCTTCATTTCTGTTTCATTTATTTCTGATGTGATATTTATGATTTCTTTCCTTTTGCTAACTTTGGGGTTTTTTTGTTCTTCTTTCTCTAATTGCTT
>NC_041224.1:92504145-92504974 GCF_002837175.3 Physeter macrocephalus
TGTTGGGTGCATAAATATTTACAATTGTTATATCTTCTTCTTGGATTGATTCCTTGATCATTATGTAGTGTCCTTCTTTGTCTCTGTAATAGTCTTTGTTTTAAAGTCTATTTTGTCTAATATGAGAATTACTACTCCAGCTTTCTTTCAATTTCCATTTGCATAGAATATCTTTTTCCATCTCCTCACTTTCAGTCTGTATGTGTCCCTAGGTCTGGGGTGGGTTTCTTGTAGACAGCATATATATGGGTCTAGTTTTTGTATCCATTCAGCCAGTTGATGTCTTTTGGTTGGACCATTTAATCCATTTACATTTAAGGTAATTATCGATATATATGTTCCTATTACCATTTTCTTAAATGTTTTGTGTTCATTATTGTAGATCTTTTCCTTCTCTTGTGTTTTGTGCCTAGAGAAGTTCCTTTAGCATTTGTTGTGAGGCTGGTTTGGTGTTGCGGAATTCTCTTAGCTTTTGTTTCTTTGTAAAGCTTTTAATTTCTCCGTCATATCTGAATGAGATCTTTGCTGGGTAGAGTAATCTTGGTTGTAGGTTTTTCTCTTTCATCTGTTTAAATATGTCCTGCCACTCCCTTCTGGCTTGTAGAGTTTCTGCTGAAAGATCAGCTGTTAACCTTATGGGGATTCCCTTATGTGTTATTTGTTGTTTTTCTCTTGCTGCTTTTAATATTTGTTCTTTGTATTTAATTTTTGATAGTTTGATTAATATGTGTCTCCTTGCATTTATCCTGTATGGGACTCTCTGTGCTTCCTAGACTTGATTAACTATTTCCTTTCCCATATTAGGGAAGTTTTCAACTATAATCTCTTC
>NC_041224.1:92505373-92526321 GCF_002837175.3 Physeter macrocephalus
AGGTCCACGTCTGGTGGTGTGTTTTGGGGTGTCTGTGACCTTATTATGATTTTAGGCAGCCTCTCTGCTAATGGGTGGGGTTGTGTTCCTGTCTTGCTAGTTGTTTGGCATAGGGTGTGCACCACTGTAACTTGCTGGTCATTGAGTGGAGCTGGGTATTGGCATTGAGATGGAGATCTCTGGGAGATTTTCACCATTTGATATTACGTCGAGCTGGGAGGTCTCTTGTGGACCAGTGTCCTGAAGTTGGCTCTCCCACCTCAGAGGCACAGCCCTGATGCCTGGCTGGAGCACTAAGAGCCTGTCGTCCACATGGCTCAGAATAAAAGGAAGAAAAGAAGAAAGAAAGAAAGAAAAAAGAAGATAAAATAAAATAATTTTAAAAAATTATTACAAAAAAAATTTTTTAAGTAATAAAAAAAAATGGACAGACAGAACCCTAGGACAAATGGTAAAAGCAACGCTATACAGACAAAATTACACACAGAAGCATACACATACATGCTCACAAAAAGAGAAATTGGGAAAAAATATATATATATATTGTTGCTCCCAAAGTCCACCTCCTCAATTTGGGATGACTCATTGTCTTTTCAGGTATGCCACTGATGCAGGGTACATCAAGTTGATTGTGGAGATTTAATCCACTGCTCCTGAGGCTGCTGGGAGAAATTTCGCTTTCTCTTCTTTGTTCGCACAGCTCCCGGGGGTTCAGCTTTGGATTTGGCCCCACCTCTGCACGTAGGTCGCCTGAGGGCGACTGTTCTTCACTCAGACAGGATGGGGTTAAAGGAGCAGCTGGTTCAGGGGCTCGGGCTCACTCAGGCTGGGGGGAGGGAGTGGTACTGATGCGGGGTGAGCCTGCAGTGGCAGAGGCCAGCGTGACGTTGCACCAGCCTGAGGCACGCCGTATGTTCTCCCGGGGTAGTTGTCCCTGGATCACGGGACCCTGGCAGTGGTGGGCTGCACAGGCTCCCAGGAGGAGAGGTGTGGATAGTGACCTGTGCTTGCACACAGGCTTCTTGGTGGCTGCAGCAGCAGCCTTAGAGTCTCACGCATATCTGGAGTCTGCGCTGATAGCCGTGGCTCACACCTGTCTCTGGAGCTCCTTTAACGGGCGCTCTTAATTCCCTCTCCTCGTGCACCAGGAAACAGAGGCAAGAAAAAGTCTCTCGTCTCTTCAGCAGCTCCAGACTTTTTCCTGGACTCCCTCCTGGCTAGCCGTGATGCACTAGCCCTCTCAGGCTGTGTTCACTCCGCCAACCCCAGTCCTCTCCCTGGGGTCCGACCGAAGCCCGAGCCTCAGCTCCCAGCCCCCACCCGCCCCGACAGGTGAGCAGACAAGCCTCTCAGGCTGGTGAGTGCTGGTCGGCACTGATTCTCCATGCGGGAATCTCTCCGCTTTACCTTACGCAACCCAGTTGCTGCGCTCTCCTCCGTGGCTCTGAAGCTCCCCCCTCCACCACCCACAGTCTCCACCCGTGAAGGGGCTTCCTAGTGTGTGGAAACCTTTCCTCCTTCACAACTCCCTCCCACTGGTGCAGGTCCCAAGGTCTTCTGCCAGTGTTCAGTAGGTGTTCTGTAGGAGTTATTCCATATGTAGATGTATTTCTGATGTATTTGTGGGGAGGAAGGTAATCTCCGCGTCTTACTCTTCCTCCATCTTGAAGCTCCTCTCAGCATGATAGTTTCAATGTGCCTTTCTGTAATGACTAATGAAGTTGAATACTCTTCCTTATGTTCTTTGGCAACTTGCATAGAGTCAAGTACTTCTTGAATTTTTCTTTTTGGCCAGTTTTTTAAATGGATTGCCTATATTTCCTTTATCGTTTTGTAGGGTTTTTTTTTTCCTTCCATATTCTGGGTATGAATTCTTCATTGGGTATATGTGTTGCAAATATCTTCCTTCTTACATTCTATACCTTATATTTTCATTTTTTTAATAGTGTTTTTTGAAGGAGAAAATTCTTAATTTTGATATGGCCCAGTCTTTTTAAATTTTTGATTAGACTACATTTTATCTTTACTTACTTCAAGATCATAAAGATGTTCTATTTTTTCCACTAAATGCTTATTTGTTTTAGCTTTCATGATTATATCTGCAATCCATTTGGAATTAAATTTTTTGTATGCTGTGAATAGAAATAGTTTCACTTTGTTTATATATGAGTATACAATAATCCCAGAGCAATTTATCAAACAGCAAATTCTTTCTGTACTTAGCAATGTCAGTTTTTACATGAATCAGATTACAATATTTGTGTATCTGGACTCTGTTCTGTTGCATTGGTCTATTGTTCTGCTGTAATTCACAATAGCGTTTTTTTTTTTTTTTTTTTTTTTGCGGACGCGGACCTCTCACTGTTGTGGCCTCTTCAGTTGCGGAGCATAGGCTCCGGACACGCAGGCTTAGCGGCCATGGCTCACAGGCCCAGCCACTCCGTGGCATGTGGGATCTTCCCGGACCGGGGCACGAACCCGTGTCCCCTGCATCAGCAGGCGTACTCTCAACCACTGTGCCACCAGGGAAGCCCCCACAATAGTTTTTTAATTGGAATATCTGTATAATAGGTCTGAATAGTTGATGTTATGAATATTCCAGATTTTGGTTCTTATGAATAAACCTATTATGAATACCCAAGTGTATATCTTTTTATGTATATAAGTGTTCATTTCTCTTGGGTAAATACCATGAGTGAGTGGCTGGGTCATATAGTAAATTTATGTTTATCTTTATATGAAACTGACACATTTATTCTTATGAGGCTATACCATTTTGTGCCATTTTGCATTACCAGTAGTGGATGAGAATTCATGTTGCTTCACATTCTCACCAACACTTGACATGATCAATCTTTGTAATTTGAGCTATTCTAGTAGGTGTGTAGTGATATTGCATGTGGTTGTAAGTTACATTTTTCTGGTAACAGATTAGGTTGAGCATATTATCATATTAATGTGCATATTAACCATTTATGTAATTTTGTGATGTTTTTGTTCAAAAGTTTTTCCCAATTTTGGAGGGCTATCTTTTTTTTATTGAAGTGCATACTTTTATTATGTAATGTGTTTTGAAAATGTTTTCCCAAGGCTGTGGATTATCTTTCTTATGTTCTAAGTAATGTTTTATGAACACCATAGTTTTTAATTTAATGAAGTCCTATATTTTTTATTGTATGTTTCAAGTTTTTTGTGTCCTATCTAAAAAGATCTTGGTCTTTCTCTTATAGTTCCTTCTAAAAGTATTATTTTGTGATATTTAAACATATGTGACTAATACATTTCAAGTCAATTTTGGCATACGTTATAAGGCAATGGTAGGTGTTCATTTATTTTACATATAGATATCCAGTTTTCCCAGCACCTTTTGTCAAAAATAATATACTTTACCCATTGAATGACCTTGAAACTTTTGTTGAACTTCAACTCAGTATGTATGTGTGGGTCTATTTTTAGATCACTGTCTCTTGATTACTGCATTCCCATAGTAAACCTTAAAACCAGGTAGTGTAATTCCCCCAACTTTGGTCTATTTCAACATTATTTTGGCTATTCTAGATCTTTTACATTTCCATATAATTCCAAAATCAACTTGTCATTTTTTACTAAAAGATAAATAATGTTGGTTGTGATTTTGATAGGGGTTGCTTTTACTGTAGGTATTACTTTGGGGGAAGAATTGTCATCTTAAAAATATTGAGTCTTTTGATTCATGAACATGGTATTAACCTTCGTTTATTTAGGTCTTCTTTAATTTCTCTCAGCAGTATTTTGTACTTTTCAGTGTATGTGTCATGCACTAAATGTATCTGTAAGTATTTCAAGGGTATTCTTTGATGTTATTGTAAACAGTACATTTTAAATCAGTTTACATTTTTTCAATTATATAGACATACAGTTGCTTTTTTTCATGGATTAACTTTATCATCTACAAGCTTACCAAACTCACTTAGGCATTCTAGTTGCTTCTTTGTGGATTCCTTAGGATTTTCTAAATAAATGATCATGCTGTTAGCAAATAAAGTCACTTTTGCCTCTTCTATTTCAACCTTAAATCCTTTTATTTCTTTTTCTCAACCATTGCACTGAATAAAATCACTAGTATTTTGTAGCTTTCTGTGTTTGCAGTGCAGATACCTTCAACATTCTGCCCCACACATTCTAGCCAACGTTTTCTTCCTCAGCCCAATTTCTGTCACCTCAAATCATCAAGAATGATAGTCTCTATCTGTGTTCCTTTCACTAACCTATGGCCTAGAAGCTGTCAGCAAACTGAGACAGGAGGGAAGGGGGCAGGGCACAACCTTTAAAAGAATGACGTAGCCATAGGACATGACAAAAACTGGTTAGAACCTACTAGGTCCAAGATGGTGAATGAGTCAACTTCCACTAGACCTTGAACCTCAGTATACACTCATTGTAACACATCAGCTAAATGACACACCTACAGGCACCATGACAGTTCGAAGGCAGACCATAAAAGACCAAAAAGTGGGCAGTGGCCCAATTCCTGGAAATCCCCACCCCTTCCCCAAAATAGCTGGAATACTCCTCCCACTCATTAACCTATGAAATTACCCGCCCCTGTAAAAACTGATGACCCTATACCCTGGTGCCTCTCTTGTCTTCCGAGATAGCCCACACTCTCTCTATGGAGTGTGTATCTCCCTGAATAAACCTTCTTTATCTTTACTATGGCTTGTTCTTGAATTCTTTCCTGTGCAAAGCCGAGAACCCACATTCAGCGGCCACCCCAGGGACTTGCCTGAGACCTGGGACATGACCATCCTCTCCAGCCCCACTGTCTTTCCTGCAACAAAACCAGTGCATTTATAGAGTTCATCTTGTTTGTTTGCTCTTTCTTAGGAATCACAGTTCTGCTCTGCCTAGTGTCTGAAAAGTATTATTTCAAAATTTTTTTCTTAGATTTTTAAAGTTATTTTTTAGGTAGTAGGGTATATTTAGTTGCTGTTACTCCAAATGGCCAGAAGCAAAATTCCCTTTGTGTGTCCTGAAATTAAAGAATTTCCTCTAAAAAGGCATTTACTTGGGTCTGTTTTATTCATTATGGCAATCGCTTCCTTTCAATAAGACTCTTTAGTGTATTTACATTTAGGGTAAATGTTTATATGGTTGAATCTAAGTCTAGTTTCTAGCTATTTAATTTTTTGTTTTCTGTTTGTCTTTTCTTTTATAGTTCATTGTCTGTCTTCTTTTCAAGTATTTTTGGTGTTCCATCCCTTCTCCTCTGTTGGATTTAGCTATACCTTTGATATTTGGTATTTTGTTTTTAACATACAGTTATTATTAGGGTTAAAATGTTTCCTTAATTTATAACTGTCTATATTGAATTATTATTATAGCACTATACATGTAACATAAGAATCATGCAATATTATAATTCAATTTTAGTATCTTCTGTGCTATTCTTATCCAGATATTACTCCTACATATGTTATGAACTACATACTGTATGCCTTTTTGCTATAGTCAATTGACTTAAAAGTATTTAAGTATTAAATGGTTTGTGGTTTACAATTATAGTAGAAGGAAGTGCTAAATTGCAGTTAGAGGTTAGTTCAAAAGGATACAATTCTTTTCCCATCCAAATTATGGACCCACAGGAATGTATCCAAGGGTTATTTGGGGGTTTGTGGACCCCAGGTGAAAAACCTCTCAACTAGATGATTTCTAAACTCTTTTCTAATTAAAATGGTGTGCTCTAGGAGTGGCTTCTGGCTTCATTTGTATATCATGGATAAATTAACATCTCTGTTCAGATTTTTCCTATCTATATCATAAAATCTACATCTCAAGGACTTTGTGAGGGAAAAGGTGATAAATTTTATAAATTCCAGGTATTATCAAGGAAAGCTAAGAGTCAATAGAGACATCTTCCTCCCATTCCCTGCATACCCATTCCTCAGATCTCAATGTTCCTTCCAAATTTTTGCAAAGAGCTTTGTGAACTGAGCTTTGGGAACTTTTGTTAAAGAATGCCATGCTCAGGGGAGTGGAGGAGGGTGGTAGGTGAAATGGGTGAAGGTGGTCAAAAGGTACAAACTTTAAGTTACAAGATAAATAATTCCTGGGGATGTAATGCACAACATAGTGATGATAATTAACAATGCGTGTTGTATATTTGAAATATATATATATATTTGTATGTTGCTTAGAAAGTAGATCTTAAAATAAAGAAAAAGTATTTAAGAACACAAAAATTGTCTTTCATATTTACCCATATAATGACCTTTTACAGTGATTTTTTTTTTATCTTTTAGACCCTTAACTCTATTAACTTGGAATTCCTTTTAGCCAAAAAAAGCTTTATTTATCATTTCTTATTGTATTTATCTGCTAATAATAAATTCCCTAAGCTTTTATTTATCTAAAAATATCTTTATTTTGCCTTTGTTTTTGAAAGATATTTTTGCCAGGAGTTTTATGGTTTCAAGTCTTTTGTTTAGGTCTTTAATACATTTTAAGTAAATTTTGTATATATTTTGAGGAAATGTTCAAATCTCATTCTTTCACATGTAACTGTCCATTTTTCCCAGCACCACTTATTGAAAAGACTGTCTTTTCTCCACTCCATATTTGTACATCCTTTGTCATACATTAATAGACTATAAGTGCATGGGGTTTTTTTCTGGGCTCTCTATTCTGTTCCATTGATCTATGTGTCTGTTTTTATGTGCCACTACTATGCTGTTTTGATTACTGTTCGTTTGCAGTATAATGTGAAGTCTGGGAGCTTGATACTTCAGCTTTGGGGGGTTTTTTGTTTGTTTCATTTTGTTTTGTTTTCCTCAAGATTGCTTTGACAGTTCTGGGTCTTTTGTGGTTCCATATACATTTTAGCATTATTTTTTCTGGTTCTGTGAAAAATGTCATGGGTATTTTGATAGAGCTTGCGTTAAATCTGCAGATTGCTTTGGATAGTATGGACATTTTAATAATACTAATTCTTCCAAACCATGAACATGGGTATCTTTCCATTTATCTGTATCAACTTTAATTTCCTTCATCAGTATTTTATAGTTTTCAGAGTGCAGGCCTTTCACCTCCTTGGTTAAGTTTATTCCTAGGTATTCTTTTTGATGCAATTTTAAATGGGATTGTTTCCTTAATTTCTCTTTCTGATAGTTCATTATTAGTGTATAGAAAAGAAACAGATTTCTGTATATTAATCTTGTGTGCTGCAACTTTATTCAATTCGTTTATTTATTCTAATGCTTTTTGGTGGAGACTTTAGGGTTTTCTATATATAGTATCATGTTATCTACAAATAGTGACAGTTTTACTACTTCATTTCCAATGTGGAGTTCTTTTATTTATTTTTCTTGTCTGATTGCTGTGGCTAGGACTGGCAATACTATGTTAGATAGAAGTGGTGAGAGTGCCTTTTTCCTGATTTTAGAGAAAAGGCTTTCAGCTTTTCACTGTTTAGTATGATGTTAGCTGTAGATTTGTCATAAATGGCCTTCATTATGTTGAGATATGTTCCCTCTGTACCCACTTTGATGAGAGATTTTATCATGAATTTATGGCGAATTTTGTCAGATGCTTTTTCTGCATCTATTGAGATGCTCATGGAATTTTTAATCCTTCCTTTTGTTGATGTGGTATATCACATTGATTGATTTGCAGATATTGAACCATCCTTTCATCCCTGGAATAAATCCCACTTGTTCCTTGTGCATGATCCTTTTTATATATTGTTGAATTTGGTTTGCTAATATTTTTTTGAGGGCTTTTGTATCTATATTTATCTGAGATATTGTGTATAATTTTCTTTTTTTAGTAGTGTCATTGTCTGGTTTTGGTATCAGGGTAATGGTGGCCTCATAGATTTGATATGGGAAAGTTCCCTCCTCTTCAATTTTTTTGTAATAGTTTGAGGAGAGCTATAGCTTCTCTTTATATGTTTGGGAAAATTCCCCTGTGAAGCTGTCTGGTCCTGGACTTTTGTTCCCTGGGAGTTTGCTTTTTATTAAAAATTCAATTTCAGTACTAGTGATCAATCTGTTCAGAATGTCTATTTCTTCCTGATTCAGTCTCGGCAGGTTGTATGTTACTAGAAATTTGTCCATTTCTTCTAGGTCCAATTTTTTGGCATATAACTGTTCATACTATTCTCTTTTGATCTTTTGTGTCTCTGTAAGATCAGTTATTATTTCTCCACTCTGTTTCTTGTTTTATTTATCTGGGTTCTCTCTTTTTTTCATGATGAGCCTGGCTAAAGTTTTGTCAATTTTGTTTATCTTTAAAAAAAAACAACTCTTGGATTTATTGATCTTTTCTATTGTTTTTGCTCAATATGTGGCTCGAACCACTCACTCCCCAGGGCAGATCACTGTCTGTGCATAATCTCCCTTTTCCTCTGAGTCTCTTCCCAGGGGCACAGGTCCTGACCTGAATGCTTCTCTCCCCTTTCTACACAATCCCATGTGGCTCTTTCTTACAACCTTCGTGTACAGGAAACTTTCTGCCAGTTTACAGTTAGTTTTCAGTGAGAAATGTTGTACATGTAGGTGTATTTTTGATATATTTGTGGGAGGAGGTGAGTTCCATGTCCTCCTACTCCACCATCTTGATAAATCTCCCCCTGCCAATAATTTTATTTTATTTTCACATTTTGTAATTTTCATATGCCTAATTGCATCTTAATTAAAATTTCCATATAACTCCACTAATTATATATATTTTCCTGCAGATGTTGTAAAAAATGATCCTAAATACTAGGATTTAGGATTGTCTGTAATTTCAACATCTATGTTGTCTATGGGTCTGTTTCTGTTGATGGATTTTTCTCTTAACTATAAATCAAATTTTCTGTTTCTTCATCTATTTAGTACTTCTTTTAATTTTATCCTGTGCATGAAGGATGCTTTTGTAGGGACCCTGGATTATGTGGTTTTTCTCCCCCCCCACCCCGAAGTGTGTTGAGTTTGTTTACCAGTCATATAAATAGCTGGCAGAGTATCTCAACTTTATGGAATCTTCATTTCAGTTTTTGTCAGGATGTGCCTTTTTATTTTTTGCCCTTAAACCTAGGATAAATCTTTTAGTCTCTAGATAGAATATTTACTTCTAAGTCATAAAAATTCAAGCTGTTTACCAACCCTTCTAACTTTACAAAACTTGAACCTCACACTCTGTCTTTTTTCATTAAGCAGCTGCTGAAATCTCACATCAGGTATTTTCATCTTCCAGCTATAGTTTACTTTGGGATAACTGGAGTCTCTTCTAGTGCATGCAGAGTTCAGATCGTCATCAAGAATCTAGGGAGAATTTATATGCTGGTTTGGAACTCTCCTCTATTTTGGGCTGCCTTCCATTCATTTCTTTTTTGACTCTTTAGTACCCAGCACTTTTATTGATCAGTTTTCAGATCTGTTATTTCTATTCCCTGTTTTCCTACTCAGAGTGTAATGTTCTCTTTCTATTGCTGAATTATCTTTTCTTATCATGGTTACGCTGCTTTCTGAGCTTCTGTTTTTTTCAATCTGCAATTTGAATCCCCAGTCTTTTGTGGAGTTTGTGGGTGGCTGTATTGATTTCAGATATTTATTTCCCCATTTTCATATAAATTGGTTTATAGTGTTTGCCGTCTCCTTGTTATTCTGTAGGCATGAGCAATAGAAGGTTTTGTATTCTCTCCTTATTGATTAACATGTGTTATTGGAGGATTGTGGAGAGACTAAAACATATATGATTGTTTTTATGCTGCATAAACATAGAATTACATTCAGAAAACATTTGAATGTCTAAAAGTGAACAGAAAAAAACAGAAACCTTTATCTTCCCAAGATATTGTCCAGGGATAGGGAAAGGATATCTGATTGAAGGCAGCGCTGGCAAAATGAATAGTCACTTCCTGTCTAGACATTGTGTCCAGTCAATTTAGTAAAGTAATTACAGATGGATAATACATGTTCATTGTTGAGCTAGGTGCTTCAGGAAATGAGAAGAAGCATAAAACATGGCTCCTACCTGAAGAAAATTACAGATTAGTTTTGGAGATAAGACATTCATACAGAGATAAGTACTAATATGAGTTAATAATATAAAAGTTTAAGGGGAAGTATGACGAAGGGGCAAATAAGTAGAACTGACAGAAGTTATACCGTTGGAGAAGTTTCTTTGAACTGACTCAAATGGAGATTTTCTATCACAGTGGCAATAATCAGGCCTCTATTCACCAGTTCTGGGGCTATTCAGAAATATATGTTAAATAATTTATTAATGGCCTGTCCACATATTCCAGTCTAAGAGAACTTATAACCAATTAGTCATGGCCAAAGATTCCCATGGTGAGATCATTGTTATAATCACAAAATGCAGGAGTCATAGAAATTCAGGAGTCTACTCCAATTTCATCATCTCTTACCATCCTCTCTCAGCACAGATGAGAGACACTACATTTCTTCCCAAGGATGCTCTTGCCCCTTTTCCCAAATATATTTCAATACCTTGGTGAAGAGAATATCATCTCAGTCTTCTGCAGAAAAAAAAGTGAAGGGGTAAGGATTAGGTCATGATCACAACCCATAAATCTATTCCAGCATTCCTACCCTTGGAAAATGTTTAGCTTTTTTATGCAAATAGTTACAGTTACCTACCTGATTCCCTGGGGTTCCCTCCTACTTTATAGACAGAAATTCTGCTTTATTTCTGCTGACAATAAAGTTCAATGGAAAAAAAGGAAGACTACATATTTTCCACCTCATTACACCTCAAGGTGGCCAATAAGATATCTCAATTAGTCATTGGGTAGGCTTATTAAGAAAGCTTTTTTAAAAATAACCGACTTATATGTCAGCCTTCCAGATATTGTTTACCCTATGATTATTGGATTCAGAGTTCAGGGGTCAGTCAAGAATTGGGGGAGTGTTTATATGCTGCTCTTAAGACTTCTTATTTGTAGCTACCTTCAATTCTCCTCCTTTTGACTCTTCAGTAACTAGTACTCTTATTCATCAGTTTTTATATCTGCTTTCCCTATCACAGTTTCCCTACTCATGGTGTAACTGTCTTTCTATTGCTGAATTATATTGTTTTGCCATGGTTAGGCTATTTGCTGAACTCCTGTTTTTTTCACAGCCTCCAGCCGAGTCTCCAATCTTTTGTAGAATCACCATATTGCTTTTCTTCTCTTCTTTCTTTCAGCCTGGGAGATTCAGTATCCATCTTAGACTAATGGTCCCAGATGATTACTCATATGGTTGGTGCCTCCGTGGGAGGACTGGAAGGTTGAGCTCATCTGGGACCTCTCCCTCTTCATTTAATCTCAGGGCCTCTCCACATAGTATTTCTAGGTGAGTAGTCAGACTTCTTACATGGAGGCTCAGAGGTCCAAATGGAAGGTTCCAAGAGGTCCAGGCAGAAGCTGCAAGATTTATTATGATCTAGTCTCATAATTTCAGAAGTTAACTTCTATTCTATTCCATTGGTTAATAGTACATAAAGCCAGTGAAGATTCAAGAGGAGAGGGATTAGACTTTACACCTTAACTGGAGGAATAGCAAAGATAGTGCAGCCATCTTTAATCTATTATAGGTTTTCTTATTTTCAGAAATCCTTAAAGGGTGAAAATAATCTACATACAATAGATGGATATAAAAATCAATTTAGAGAAAGGTGAAATAAGTCAAATTTCAACCAAAGGTGAAAGAGGTATAATTATGAAAAGGAGAACAAAACAAGAATTTAAACTCCCAGCAGATGTTACTGTTGAGGCAGGGGAGGGAGGGACAGGCTTTTAAATATCTAACAGAGACTCATGTTCTTTAGGAATCTTAAACATAAGCAAGTCTTATCCAAACTAAGAATAATGAGATCCATTAGAGATTCCCCAAATCTCTGAATAGGAGCTCTTGAGTTTATCACACTATGCTCAGCAGGGACCATGGAGCCCTCATCCATAAACGTGAACCCTGTTTGTGCTGAGACACCTCAGCTCTGATGACCAAACACAGGACTTGGTTGTTCTCCTACCAAAGTTCACAAACATTACAGCACAAAACACACTTTGAAACTTTTGTAATTTTTTCTGCCCAAAGAACTCTGATTAAATAGATCTCTCATACTGTGTTAGTCACCCCTTGATAGTATCTCAGATTTCTTTTGGAGAGGAGAGGCATAATTAAAATTGGAAAAAAATATATAACAGTAAACATGCCTTTTATTTGTTAGTTTTTCACTGTCTTTCTTTATTCCTGCTAAATACACTGTATACATAAGAAAAATAAAATATTGGCCCACCATCTGAGAAACTTGTTTTCCTGAGTGGTTCTGAAAATGACCCACATGCTCTCTCTTGAGCCCCACTGTGACAAACCAAACCTTTGTGAGACTGCAGTTGGCAGAAGAATCTGAGGCCGTAGAATATTATACTCTATGAATAAGCACAAGATGCCAAGGAATCAAAATAATGTCTTTACTCTACTGATGGTATTGTTTGATCAAATACATGAAAAATGATTCATTTAATCACCTTAATATAAGGGATTTCAGCTCACACTTCTTCATTAGGTTTTTTAAAATATTATTGTAACAATAGATTTTACTCTGCCTGAAGAATCAACCACTAATTACTATTTTTCCCCATAGTAAATAAATACCTTAAAATGTAAAAACAAATCAATACTCAAAATATTTTTAAACTAGTTACACTGGGCTTCTTTTATAATGTTTTTATTAAAAAATATTTTCATTTGAATCCCATTATTCCTTCAAGTCATTAGCTTTAATTGATCTAATTTTAATGGTTTCTCACATGATGCATGTAACTGGTTTATATTAGCATTCTGTCATCAGCTAAATAAAAAACTTCTCCTTGGTATAGTTAGTTTCTCTGTAGTTAAAATCACATCCATAAGTACACCTTTTGCAGAGTTTAGAATTAGACCTTTTATAACACTCACATATAAGAAGAGCAAATGGAAATTTATGTGATATTTATCAACAGAACAGAATTTTACAAAAAAATACATTATAAGAGAGCTGGTTATTTCCCGAACTTAATTATATGTCCTTCAAGTGACCTCGACAAAAATTCTGGAAGCTATCTATTTACCACTCATCTTTATTGCTTTCATTATTCAAGGGACACATATTTCTCGATTGCCATTAGGAAGAAGTCCTTGGTTCCTTAGTACCCCATAAACTCTG
Organism: Physeter macrocephalus; assembly: GCF_002837175.3. Lineage (NCBI taxonomy): Eukaryota > Metazoa > Chordata > Mammalia > Artiodactyla > Physeteridae > Physeter > Physeter macrocephalus. The sequence goes on from NC_041224.1 coordinate 92,518,550, forward strand.
CCAACTGAGCAGTTAATATATTTGAACAATGACATATATAGGAAAGAGTTAAAAAAATGATATTTTAGATGCTGAAACTTCTTTTTTTTTTTTTTTTTTTTTTTTTGTGTTATGCGGGCCTCCCTCTGTTGTGGCCTCTCCCGTTGCGGAGCACAGGCTCCGGACGCGCAGGCTCAGCGGCCATGGCTCACGGGCCCAGCCGCTCCGCGGCATGTGGGATCTTCCCAGACCGGGGCGCGAACCCGGTTCCCCTGCATCGGCAGGCGGACGTGCAACCACTGCGCCACCAGGGAAGCCCTGAAACTTCTTTTAAAACTTCTTTAAAAAGAAGAGTAAGAGCTCTAAAGTTCAAAGAACATTTTTACTTCATTCATAAACTGATATGTACCCCTTCTCTTTCTCTCTGTCCAGATAGAACAAGTATAACCCTCATTTGCAAGAAGTATAAACAGTGTCTTGCTAAAGTATAAGGAATCTGTCCAAGAAGACAATTTACAGTTATACAGCTTTGTTACCGATTTCAGCTTGATCTCACTTAGACAAACATGGCTTCTCATTTTTAACTTTACTTACATGCTTAACTAGACAAATCATTCAGTTACTCAGTACATGACATGGGAGCTTATTATTGAGAAGATTCTTTATATACCTTGTGCTATGGCCATGAACAAGACAGAATCTATGTTTTCATGGAGTTTGTATGTAGTATTTCTTGAAGAAAACATTTCTCCAAAAGCATTTGATGCTCTGAAGTTGAATTCTTAAGATTCTACACCCATCATCTACTAATCTTGAATCCAGGTTATCTTCCATTAACTACTGTTTGTAATGTTTTCCTTAAAGGCTAGGTCTCTCCTTAACCTCAATTACTACATTTTCCTCATATTTGACCAGACTATGATTTTCATCATGTTCACCCCATTTATCTATTCTCTGGTTTGCACCTTTTGCTTCCAAGCTATCTTTAAGGTTAAACTGTGGTTTCAAGCTAGCTGCTAATATCATTCAGTTATTAGCTTAAATGTGGTTTCCTTCCTTGCTCTTCCAGTCTAAATTAGGTATCCCTTCAATATTTTTAATTAAAAATATAGACTTAATCTATATTTTGTCATAGCACTTAAAACAGTTTTTACACCGTCTTTTTACAATGCTTGTATTCCAAACAAACTATAATATACTACCTGAGTCAAACATGTTTCTGTGTATGACAGAAGGAATATAATGACAATACACATATATTAAAGGAGGGTTTTCTTCCATACATTATCTTAAAATCGTGAATCTTGTGACTGGCCAACTAAACAAGTGAAAGGGTGAGTAGTTCATATGTAGATTGCATGTATATGGACTTGAACAAATAACAACCCCACACTCCTTCCCCACAAAAAAAAATAAACAACAAAACGTCTCAACTCCTGAGAAACAACTTTCAACTTGTTAATTCTATATGACAGGGGTTAAAAAAGAATAATGACAAAAGTAATGCAATGGCTCTATTGGAAAACTATCTTAACGAGTAAACTGGATAGTCATAGTATGCCCTTTACCCCCATATATGTCGTTAATGTCATTGATTCATCATACTCAATAAGGTATTTTCAGAAAAAAAAACTTGATTAATTACAGCTTACAATGGCAAACGCAGCAGTGGCTGTCACTCTGCTAGGTGTTGTTGAGTTGACTTGTGTCTAGGATTCTGCCTGACGGCTGTTGACCACACAAGAACTTTAGGTGATAGAAGACAGTTTCTACCTAAAAATTAGTCTTTTCAAGAGTACCTAAGACCAAAAAATATTGCCTTGGCCCAGGAGTATTTTCCAAAAGTGTAAAAGTTTATTTCTCCAGAGGATTTTGCTAGTTTTTCCATAAGACAATGATGTCTGTATCTTATAAAATCAAGCAGAAATTACTCCTGCCAGTATTATAATAAACTAGTTAATATTGAGTACTTTTATGAGGTAAGAACTAAAACAAATTCTCCTTGAAAACATTGGATGAATTGTCAATTTACATCATTGAAAAAAGAATTTACAGTATGGAAATCTATATCTACCAGTTTTCTTCATTACAATTGAATGTGCAGTAATCAAGCCTGATTTGCAGGGTCTAGTACAAAAGGAAAAATTAGCGTCCCTTGTTTAAAAGAATTAAAACTTTCAAGGCAGGGACAGTCAACCATTAAACCAAGCATAGGGTACTGTTTAACTGCACAGACTGTATACCCTGGCTATAATTTAGAGATTTTATATCAAGTACCTTGCTATATATGTATAATTACAAATAAAAATCTTTTGTCTTCTAAAATAGGCACAGCCATCAACATTTGCGCACAAAGAAACTATAGCACAGAGAAGCATGACGTGTTTAGCTAAAGCATCCCAGGAAGTCAGCAGGAGTACTCAGGCAATAAGCTAGTATCCTAACTCCAGTCTAGCTCTCTGTTTACTTTATCAGATTTCATCTCCAAATCGAACTGCAATTTCAACAATTGGCAAAGACATTTATGACCAATATATCCTACTTCCCCTTAAAACATCACCTCTGGAGTTGATTCTGGAATTTAATTGTATGAGACAAACAACAACTGTTGCTTTTTTGAATTATTTTTTTTTCCCCATTCAAAGTCCAAAACATTACCAGATTCAGGAAATGAAAAACTCATAAAGCAGCAGCTCTTTTCTATCCAGTGTAGCTGAGAGATGCAATTAATAAAAATGGAGAGATTCGACAGCCCAGCAGTACCCAATGTAATAACACCTTTTATGAATATGAGACATAGGTCCCAGGGCATTTTGAGGCAGGTTTCTGCTCTATTGATTACATTGTCAGACAACACATTTCATATCACTGAACATGTCCTATATCAGGAGATGTGAGAAAGGGACACTAGAGGAAACATAAATGTCAGAGGAAGTAAGAGTGCCTATGAACCTCAGCACACATTTCTTAGAGCAAGAACAGTGATATGGTTTGGGAAGCCAGTTTCAGGAGTGATCAGAAATCAGAAAAGCATCTGTTTCCCAGGGAAGAACTTAAATACCTACTAAGTATAGACAACATGGCATGAAATTCTAAGCTATGTAAAATATTCATTTCCTAGGAACTGCCAGGAGGCTAATCAAATTTCTCATCCTTGCTTTCATGCATTTGGCAAATTATTATGTGCCAGGTCTTATACTTAGCCACACTGACTCCTATGATGGATGAACTCCTGTTCATTGTATGCAAGTATTAATTCAATGCAATTGTCATGTCATTCTGTGCCCTATCTCCACAAGTTTTTTCTCCTATTAGTCTCTCCAGCAAGTTAAAACTTCTAGTCAAGAGGTTTCATCAGATGTATATTAAAAAGGGAAGGATTCTCAGCATGTCAACTGCATTCTTTTCAATGATTGTCCTAAATGATTGTCCTTTTAAACTGGTGAACAGAAAGTTTCCAGATTCTCCACATTCTTTTTCTAATGCCCCTAACCTAGCTCTCACTCAACTCTGTTTTCATAGTCCCCAGCTGGCCCCTCTGTCTTTTTAACTGAAAGGCAGAAAGGACATTTGTTGGGGCAGAGGCATTTCTAATGAAAAAAAGTCTCTCCAGGCAGAAATGCTTTTTTTGTCATTCAGAGATCCTATTAGTTTGCCTAAGTCCCTTTCAGTGTGTCATAGACTATACTGAACATTTTATGTACATAATTTCTAGGTGTTTTTAAACACTGAACATGGAAATGTTCACACTTCAAAAGCAAAGCAGGGATGGAGATAGGTTTTAAACATAAGTATGTGAAGAAGGAGATATAGTTTGCCACTGTGAGGGGGGTCGTGGGGGGCAGAAATGGGAATATAGTATAAATTGGTAATATCCAACTTCCTGAGATGGTGAATTTGGAGGTGGGACTCTCCTTATCATAGAGATTTAGAGAGTAAAACACATTTTCTAAATTTTCCTTTTTCCTGTTGAATTAAATTAGGCAAAACGTGCGGCCTCTGCTATAAAATCTCTCCTGATGAGTAACACACTCTGTAAATATGTCTATTACAGAACAAGTATTACTCTGTTGTTCCCATATTTGTCATATTTATCTCCCATTCTTGGGTTGTATACCTTTTGAAGCAAAAACATATGCTAATTGTTGTTTGATCCCCAGAGACTTGCATACTATGTGGTAAATCAAATCTGTAAAACAACAATTTTAATAATGTATTCAACACTTAACATCACATTAGGCATTATGTTAAATTCTTGGCATTCATAATGCTAGTTTATCTTTATAATAACCCAATGATTTCAATACTTATTATTTCCATTTTACTAATGGGGAAACTGAGGCTTACAATTCCACAAACACTAAATTTAGGCTCTGCATTCAAGGATTGATCAATAACCAGAAGCCCCTTCCTAGTTAAGAGGCACAGTTTAGCTTTTCTTCAATTCCAGCAGCAGCATCTAACTACTGAGATATAAATAAAGGAAAGTCTCAGCTCCTGTGTGGGTCCCCAGAACCAAAGCTCAGGGTGCGGTGCACACGAGCAGCTCAAGTAATATATGCTTGGCTGGAGCAACAGCTTCTCTTGAACTTAGGAGCATGACCACTGTGGTAGCTGGTAGCAGAGGGTTCTTCATCCCAGTTAGAAAGCAACACATCCAGACCACAAGTTCTTATTATCCAGGTTTTATCTAACTTGTTTCCTCCTATGTCCAAGAAGAGAAGGTATGGATATGTTTCCATCTTTGTGTCTTGTTTCCTCTAGGTTGCTACCATATATAGAACCATAGCTGGGCCAGTGTATTGTATGTCAACCTGAAATCCTTTTGTTTTAAACATTTCTCTTTGAATTACCACTTTGGTGGAAGGGGACAAATTAACCAGTGAATACATGGCTTGTTGTTGTACTTTCTTCCACAGTAACTAGTATGTTATTTTTTCATCCTTTTTTTATACTTTCAACCTGAAGAGAAAGAAAATTCTGCTTTTACTACTTCTTTCTCTTTCTACTCATTAATACTTCCCCCAAAGGAGGAAAAGCTGAAGTGATTAGTCAGAGCTAAGTACTGAATGTAACATAAAAGGCCCCCAACCAACAGTGGCCTTTTGCTTCCAGTGCTTTCACCCAAATGCAGCATTCTCTCTTCTGTGTCTGGAATTCATGAGGTAGGCACACATTGGGCAGAGCCCACCAGCCTCTTCACACTTTCAGTTCCATCTCAGACTGGGGGAGAAGGGATGTCTGTGAAGCATAGTTTCCATTCTTGTCTGTTTGACTTGTAGAATAAAAAGATTCAGAGTCAATTCCACAGATCCCCCAAATGGGAAGGATTAGGACAGTATACTTTGGCTTGCAGGTTGATGTTTCATGAAGGAAAAGAAAATACAAAATAAATCCAGAAAAGCCCTACACTTGTTTGTGTAATCTGCTTGGCTGGCAATAAATAATATTGGCCCTTTATCTTCCATTTAGCTATTGTTTTTTTGTTTTTCTTTTTTTGAATGTCATCAACCCCAGAAAGGTGGAATGATGAATCATGGGATTTCACTACCAAAACACCACCTTGCATACTTAACAATTATGTATTCCTTTCCTCTACTTTGCAATCCTCCAGAGATAGTTAGGGCAAAGAAGAGAGGTATCGAGAAACAGGGGAGGGAATTTGAGGAGACAGAGGGAAGTCCCTAACTCAACAATTGGGCCATGATATCTCCTAGGGCTCAGCCACCTAGATTCCTTACTTCCCTGGCTGAGTATGGCAAATATTGATAGTTGTCCACAAAGATTCAAACTCTCCTTCTAGAGTTAGCAGAGCATACAGCCAGTCAACAAGATTCCATTTCCCAGGCCCCCTTTTGGTCAGATGACTAAGTTTTAAGCTACAGTGGTATGTGTGCCACTTCTGGATCTTGCTCTTAAACGGGAATGAGTCTGCTCTCTCCTTGTCCCTCTCCTCTTTACCACTGGCTGGCATATAGGTATGATGGCAGATGTAGATGCCAGGGATCCAGAGATGAAAGTGTATCATGAGGATGGTAGAGCTTCCCTAGCAGCCATGGACTTCTTAACTATTATGTGAAAGAAAAGTAAGCTTCTAAAATGCTTAAGCCATTGTGCCTTGGGTCTTTTTGTTACATCAGTTTAGATTATACCCAAATTAATCCAGAGGAAGGGGTTCCTCAGAAATCTGGCCTACTCTCTTTCCCTGTATTCCCTTTCCCACAAGTCCCCAACTATACAGATCCTAGTTCACACCACAGTTTTCAAGATGTCTTTGGTTATGATATACTTGTGAACTAAAGTACCATTTTATCTCTACAAAAAGTTATATATTTCTTCCTCTTTACTGACATTCTTCAAAGCTGATGATGACTTCCTTTCATTTAAAAATCAGATAGTAAAATTCTTTGTAGTCCTATTTTCTATTTTTACTTCTTACCAAAAATAAATGAAAACTTTTAGATATTTATGAGTTCACCTTTGCAAATACAAGTACAGAGTGATGGATGGTGCCTGACTCTCATCAATTAACAATTTCAACACTGCCTTTTTTTTTTCTTTTCCTTTGTAGTGACTGCCATTACTGGCCTCTCTATAGTAAATGCATTTGCTCTTCTGGAATATTTTTCACTAAAATGCATAGCAAACATCACTCTAAAGAACAGCTCAAAGGAAAAAATACACAATACAAATTTCCGTACATTGAAGGCGTCTGTAGAAAGTAAGATGTTATAACTTAGAGAATCAAGGATTTTAAATTAGACAGCCTGGGTTCAGATATCATTTGTTATCTATAAATATTGGTCAAGTTTACCTCTCCAGACCTCAGTTTCTCATCTATGAAAGAGAATAGCAATAGTTGCCTAATGCAGATTAGATGAGATAATACCTGTAATGCATAGTTTGTAAAATGAATAACTCATCGCTGATACATGGTAGTCACTCACTGTTAATTCTTCTTGTAGTTAATACTTTGATTCTTTTCTAAATTCATCTTCACAAGTAATTGACAGTCAGTGTATTTGAAGGCAGTGTCTGAAGCCAAGATGTTTGCCTAGTTTAGGGAGAGTGAATGTTTTGTCAAGCCATTGGGGCCTACTCCAAATTCACAAAAAACACAAAGTGCTTACTGCACTGCAGAACACTAATTATGCACCCTATTTATAATAATCTTACAAAGTCTCATTACCTACAGCAGTCACAATGCATTCATCTCATTTCTGTTTAGGCTGGGAAAATTACAGGAAGGCCTTGTCATTCTTTTTGGAGTTTTCTGTATTTGGTGACATTTCCCCAGCTTGCTGCAAAACAGCAACTGCAGTTAATTACTTTTTGAATCTACCAGAGGACAGCTTGTAAGTTTTCTGCCGCCCTCTGTCAGTTCTGGCACAATGAATTCTCTTTCAGACTTGCATTTTACACCTTGCATTTTAAGCGTTTCAAAGATTGCAGGGTCTGAACATAAAATAGTAGAGTGGGGGACCATTTTGTATTTAGTATTTTCCCAGAAAACCAGAATATATAGCACTATAATGATAATCAATCAACTTGGGATCCTGGTGTTTGCAATTAACAGATATTTTTACTTTTTAAAAAGTTTGAAACTTTGTAAGGAGGCAAGGATATGCAATGGAGAAAAGATAGTCTCTTCAGTAAGTGGTGCTGGGAAAACTGGACAGCTACATGTAAAAGAATGAAATTAGAACACCCCCTAACACCCTACACAAAAATAAACTCAACATGGATTAGAGACCTAAATGTAAGACCGGACACTATAAAACTCTTAGAGGAAA
>NC_041224.1:92526780-92574733 GCF_002837175.3 Physeter macrocephalus
AAAAATAGAATTACCATATGACCCAGCAATCCCACTACTGGGCATATACCCAGAGAAAACCATAATTCAATAAGACACATGCACCCCAATGTTCATTGCAGCACTGTTTACAATAGGCAGGTCATGGAAGCAACCTAAATGCCCACTGACAGACGACTGGATAAAGAAGATGTGGTATATATATACAATGGAATATTACTCAGCCATGAAAAGGAACAAAATTGGGTCATTTGTAGAGACATGGATGGATCTAGAGACTGTCATACAGAGTGAAGTAAGTCAGAAAGAGAAAAACAAATATCATATATTAATGCATATATGTGGGACCTAGAAAACTGGTACAGATGAACTGGTTTGCAGGGCGGAAATAGAGAAACAGATGTAGAGAACAAACGTATGGATACCAAGTGGGGAAAGTGGCAGTGGGGGGGTGGTGGTGTGATGAATTGGGAGATTGGGATTGACATGTATACGCTAATATGTATAAAATAGATAACTAATAAGAACCTGCTGTATAAAAAAATAAAATTCAAATATTAAAAAAAAAAGTTTGAAACTTTGTAGAAATCTAATTGTTGAGTTGACATCATCTTATGCTCCCAAAGATTAGTAAAGATCTCAACCAGTTTGGGCTTGCCTATGCTGACCTCATCACTTTCCAAAGTTTTAATCATCTGAAAGTGAAATACAATGAGCAAGGATAATCCCAACCTGGAAGTTCTTGTCAGTTCATTTTAGTCAGTAATTGCAAATACTTCCCCTCTGTTCAGAGCCTGTGTTAAATGAAATGTCTTGCATTTATTTTGTCTTCAAGTTTTCAAGTCATATGCAGATACATGTCATAGAACTTTTCATGTTACTGGAGCCCATCTCCATAACTGACATTAAAACAAGGTGAGGGGTTGTGAACTGTACAGGAATTCACATAATGTCAATCAGATAAGTGATTCCCTAGTTGATCATTTATAAATGATCTCAGAAGGCATTTTTGATAAACGTTTTATGTAGGAAATCTGATGTTTTACAAATTAACTTTAAACAAAATGGTGTTGTTGCATATATAAGAAGACAACATTTGAAATTAGGTCACTTTCTCTAATCTATGCCCTTCTTCAACACCTACCTTGTACCTGCTCAATATAAATAGCAAACAATTCTCAGCTATACAGGTAATGAAAGCTAGGCCAATTCATACTGACCTCTTTTAGAAGTTCCTAGACATAAATATTGTGAAATGTGATGTTCAAAGAATACTGCCAGGACTTCCCTGGTCTTGCAGTGGTTAAGAATCTGCCTGCCAGTGCAGGGGACACGGGTTCAAGCCCTGGTCTGGGAAGATCCCACATGCTGCGGAGCAGCTAAGCCCGCGAGCCACACTACTGAGCCCACTTCCACAACTATTGCAGCCCTCATGCCTAGAGCCTGTGCTCCACCACAAAGAGAAGCCACTGCAATGAGAAGCCTGCGCACCGCAACAAAGAGTAACCCCTGCTCGCCTCAACTAGAGAAAGCCCACGCACAGCAATGAAGACCCAACACAGCCAAAAAATAAATAAATAAATTTATTAAAAAAAAAAAAGACTACTGCCAGCTGAATCCACGTGGAAACGTGAAAACTCGGTTTACTACAAGTGAGTCAAAGGTCAAAGGTAGTTACATTTGCCTTTGTCCTTTTAGTCAATCTGCTCTTTTATTTTAATAGTAAAACAAGATGTTAGAGGATGACTTTTTGTCTCTCAGACTGACTGAGGTATCAATATAATAGGTAGGAGTTAGGGAGTCAAATGTAAGTGAGAAGCTAACCTTCCATATTCCAATTTTCAAAGGAAATGATCCAAAACTTGTTCCCAGAATCGTGAATCTTTACATTTACTTCAAGAATATAATAAGGGACCAGAGTGTTAGGAGAGGATATTGTGAAACAGACTGGTGAGCACAGTTCTTTAGAAAGAGTTGTTACTTTGCTGAACTCTCACCACCCTCTTTTCAAGTGATGAGAAGTGAGGCATCACCTTCTAACTTCGAACTTAGAACATGGGCTTCCAGGGCATCAAAATGTAATTTTCAAAAAGTTAACTCTCACACAAATAAACAGTGAATCTATGTCAATAGCTTATTTAACTCCTTAATGAGTAAAACTGCCTGATAACAAAACAATAATATATATATTTATATATTTTTATATATAAATAAATGCCAGATACTATTTCAAAGTTAGATGGAAAATAGTATAATGTCCCATAGGACCAAAAAAAAAATTATAACCATAGAAATCACCAATCTTCTCTAATAAAAATATCATTTGCATCTCTATTGATCAAAACTAATTTGTAGCTGATCAATATTCTGTAAGTTTATACCTAACTTTTCAGAATCTGAGACCTAATTATTAGTAAATAGTAAGTCAAAAATGTTAGCTTATTCTGGAGTGACAGATGACCTTTGGACAGGCTAGTCAGACAATGCTCATATGAATTTGAAAGGGCACATGGTAATCTTTTTGCCTTATTTATAAGTTTTGGATAACATCCTTGATAAGGAGATGACTCAGGGTGTTTTGAGATATACTCCCTGCAGTCCAAAGATAGAGAGCAGTGCCTGACTCGCCTGAAGAAGCTAAAGTGGACTACAGTAGGAGTCTAATTAGATCCCTGGAAATGTAGAAGGCAATGGTCAGGCAGACTAACAACCTTGGTGGTAGAGTCAGTTTAGTGCTAAAGCAGTAAGATCATCCTGAAACCCCAAGTGTTGTAGGAGTGTTTTCCACTGACCAGGTCTGGTCAGTAGAGGTGTGGTAAGTAGAGTCCTCTTGGTTCTGACCAGTATGGCCTTCCAGAGGGGTACAGGGACCTCAAGAGAAAGTCTGGATGCCCAGGGGCTGAGTTAGAGGTTACAAGAGACCATCTGGGAGATAGATACATTTGGCTAATTAATGAAAACTGCAGGAAAGAGATGCCAAGCAGACGACCTTTGAAGTATCAACAAAAGCACCCATAAGAGATAGATCTAGCTTTCATCATTAGCTAGGCCCATTCAGGATCACTAACTTTAGCTACCCGCCAGGCCCATATTGCTAACAAGTAAAACAAGTAATAACTGGCCTATAGACCTCTAGACTCACCTACCTCAACCCTCACCCTAGCAGGAAAATCGAGAATGAGAACATGAAGAAAGCAGAGAATAGAAGTACTTCACACCCCTCCCCATGTAGGCTTTCTGAATGAAGTAGGTTAAATCAGAGATTTTTTTGGGGGGGTGGTCTCTATTTCCACAACACATACCCCACACATAATGCTGTGATTTTTTTTTAACTAAACCATATTGAGTTTTTCCCCAGGTTTTTTAGATAAAACTGACATATAACATTGTATTAGTTTAAGGTATACAACATGATTCGATACATGTATATATTGCAAAATGATTACCACACTAAGTTTAGTTAACATCCATCACTTCACATAGTTGTAACTTTTTTTCTTGTTCTGAGAATTTTTAAAATCTACTATCTTAGCAACTTTCAAATATATAATACAGTTTTGTTAACTACAGTCACCATGCTATACATTTCATCCCCAGAACTTATTTATCTTACAACTGGAAGTTTGTACCTTTTGACCACCTTCATCCATTTCCCCAACCATCTACCCCCTGACCGAAGTAGATTAAATCAGAGATTTACCACTAAGTCAAATTTAGTATTTTAACTCTTATTTGGGAATGGATATTAATTTTATTGAATTTCTGAATTATGAATTTTTATGACTATTTTGTTTGTTCATTTTCAATCTGAATGGGAACATAAAAGTAATGAGCCTGCCCAAGTTTTCACTGAGGGGCAGGGGAGGAATATAACCCTTTAAATAAAATTTTTAAGGGAGAATGGGAAATAGAAATAAAAATGCCTCTGGTTACCATCTACATTTCATGCTTTTTCATTAGCAGTAGAAATTGCTTCTCTTATATGAGGAAATTGATGTCAAAATCTCAGCCTCTGTACACCACTGACAAATTGAACCTCGGAGACAATTTTGGGTGAAGTAGAAAAGAATAGCTCTATTGCTTTGCCCAGCAAAGGGGAACACAGTGGGCTCCTGCCCTCCAAAATTGTGTGTCCCAACCCAGGAGGATTATATGAGGGGTTTTATAGCAATAGATCAAGGGTGTGTTGGGCGGGGGCCAGTGCACACCCTTAAACTCATCTCAGGTGGTCTCGTAATCTTGATGAGCTTCTCTGCTCCCTTTAACCTTGCCTCAGGTGGTTTCTTGGCTACTCCTCCCTTGATTAGCAACTGTTCGAATCTGCCCTTTGGAACTCAGGGAAAGTCATGGAGGCTGGAGTCTTGGCCTGCAAGAAATGGGAGACAAAAAAAGGCCTCCGTGCCCGGGAGCCCCACAGGGCCCCACTTGGTTTCAAAACCAGAGAACAGGACTTAACACATTTCAGGGACCACATCTACTCACCTCACCACAATCCCACATTACACTTTTGGGGTTTAGGAATTGAATGTAAAACTTTGCCACCAAGATGATAGAGAAGAATCACAACTAAAGAAATAAAAATTATAGTAAATGATACTTTGTTCCCCATCTTCCACTTTTAGATGTCTGTGCTATACTTTTTAGGTGTGTGATGCAAAGAAAAATATAAGCCCTTCCAATGCGGGTAATATTTTTTGCTTTCTGATATGACGTTAACTTGACAGCCAGGAAGATATGTGATATTCCTTATAAGTAAAATATTACTTTTCAAGTAGTTATACATTTGAACAAAATCTTTTTTGTTTTTAGCTTATTTTGGCTTGGATGCTGCGTGCTAGTATAGCAAAAGTGAGGCTTTTGAAATTAAATAATCCTTGGGTTGAATTCCATCTCTACCAGCTTTTAACTTTTTGACTTTGAGCAAGGTATTTAATCCTTTAGTGCCTCAGATTCCTCATCAATAAAATAGGGATGATACCCACTTCATTACATTTTACATGGAATTTCCCACCCTCCTATATTTCAAATAGGGATTGGATAGTTTACTAATCACTTCATGCCTGACAGGGAAAAAGTATTCAACTTCCTGAAAAACTAACTTGTAATCTTCAAGGCTTATTATAACGTACCTGACCTGGTGAATAGTTTTTTTCTTCTAAGCTTGACATGGAAGCTTTGGATTTGAACTTCAAATTCAAACAGCTTCCCATTAGGTCTACTGTGCTCAGCTCTCCTCCTGGGACCACGAGAGGGGCATTTGTTTTCCTTAGAACTCAGAGCTGCCTGTCTGCAGCAAGTGACCCTTAGGTTCTAAAGCCAGGCACATTGATTACTCTTCTGCTTCAGGTCATAATTCAAACGTAGAATTAGTTTTGAAAATCTCTAAACAATTTTGGTCCTGGGATGGAAATACTAATTTCAAGTCAGCTGGTTTGAATTTTCAAGTTCTGGAGACAACAATTTATTAGGGAGGTATGTGTAAACCTAGATGCTGGCTTCCTGTGAAATTCTGAGAAAAAAATAAAGATTCTTTGAAAGAGGATTATGAAACAGAGGAGTGCTGAAGATGGACGTTTTTGTCAGAACCCAGTGGGAAGAGGTGGTGAATGAATAAATCTCCAGAACAAGGGGGATGGATATTCCTGGGTCTCCATGACTCCACCAGGGACTGAGGAGCAAGAACTAGCTCAGATATTGTCAGAAAAGGAGAATTCTGAGCATGAATCTGGAAACAGAGTCCAGTAAAAGGCAATATGAGGGTGAGATCAGCTGATCAATTGAGAAAGGGCCAAAGAACCCTAGGTGCAGTACAAACTAAACCATTTTGACACACTCTGAGGACTCAAAATTCAACAATACAACAATTTCTACAAAAACAGGGACCTATATTAATTACATTTAAGAAGAAAATCAGACCTTTCCAGTGTGCATGTGAACACTTTGGTCAACACACATGGGCAAATGGTCTACATTCACAATTATATAGCATTTAGTAGAGCCAGTTGTAAGTCTGGCACTCTATATGTGAGTCCAATAGTTCAGCATTGCCAGCCTGAGAATATACCAAAGCATTTCTCCATCAGCTCTGGACCTTGTTGGATGAAAGTTGTCCCTGAGGACATTCGCTCCCTGCATTCCAGATTGCAAACACCTGCTTGATGAGTGGGTCCCATAAAGACTGCAGCATAAGAGAAGGTCAAGGGATAAAATGAAAGACCTCCAGAGGCAAGAAACTCATCATCATGAGATAAGTGGCTGAAATCAGAGGTGAGGCTGTGAGGGTATTAGTCTAGGCACAGAAGGGGTACAACACAGTCACAGCTAAGAGTTTAATACGATGGTAGACATTAGACAAGTAGTATAAATAAGTGTTAAATTACCAGTCGTAATAAAGATTAGAAATGAAAATAAACAGGTTCTATGAGAAAGCAACTAGTGGAGAGGGAGACATAATTTTGATGGAGAAAGTCAGAAAAAGACCCTTTTGAGAAACTGACCTATACTCTGAGATCAAATTACAATCATGATAGAGGACATACAAGGGCTCTTCCAGTGTACAGTCTACAAGCTATGAGAAGGCAAGGGGAAATACCCATTTCTAGCTACATGGATGAATATAGGATACATTAAATAGTGTCTGGGAGTATTGAATGAGGCCCCGACACAAATTAGCCCCTTTCAGTGCCTGTCATAGTCTCTAGAATACTAGTATTATTCCATTCCCTCCAGTCTTGCATTACATTGTAGGAAACTTATTTTAAAAAACCAATTGCACCTCAAGTTAATTAGTAGAGTTCTTCTATACATAGGGAGGCGAGTTTCCATAACCTTCTCTGTCACTAGTCCTGGAGATAACAAAGATATTTACAGTTATCCTATGTCTTTACAAGAGATAACTCAAAGTCTTCTTCCCAGAAAACTGGCTTCTTTCCATATCTTCCCCAAAACTCATACATGTCCTTAATTTTGCCAAACACCACAACAAATTTTCAATTGTTTTGCTTTTGGAAAGACCCAATATATGGTTTTCCAAAGGTGTTTTCCCTTATTATTTAAAATATGTTTTTGGTTCATTTGTACTCAACTTAAACTGTTGCTTAATAAAAGCCATTTGATTTGATGAACAAGCCAAATTTTGAAGATTATCACATCTTTCCTTAAGCTTTTAAGAGGTAATTATGTTCTGCCAGAAAGAAATAGAACTGGACTTCTGAATAATGGTAAAATTTGTTCTGTAATCAATCAGATCTGGAGTCTGGAGGGGTTAAAACAAAACAAAACAAAACAAAAACATACTAACTCCCTTGATCACTGGCTACAGGAAACTGACAAATTTTAAACTCAAAAACAAGTGGAAAAGATTCTTAACCACTGAAAGAAGACATGTTTCCGGGAAAGCCAAAAGCTTGGTTTTAGATAAACCTATTAGAGACTGAATTCAGTTTACAAATTTACTAAAAAAAAAGAAAAAGAAAAAAACAGGTGAGAGATTTTAGTTTCAGTCACCTGGCTGGCTTCTTGTGCCCTGAGGAAGAACAGATGGATGGGAACAGCCTGAAGTTACTCTACTAGCTAAGGAGAAAATAGACCTTGAAACAGATCACTTAGTCAGACCTCTCATAATTTTAACTACTACTCAGCATAGAATGGCACAACATGGATAATAAAGTATCATGTTCCCAAAGGCAGCTCTTGAAAGGCTAGCTTGGCAGCTGTTCATTTCACCTGGAAACTTCAATTCAACATTACAACAAATGGAGTCTGGCATGGAGCTGTGAGAAGTCTCTAATTTATTAACATCAAGAGGCAAGTTTTAAAGGGACAGTTTTCCTTTCTACTCAAAATACTTTAGCAAAGGTCAGAATCATTTACAGTTTCAAAAATGTGCAAGCAAATAATTTTGATTACACAGTAGTGCAAGCTAGGGACGTTCTTCCTCACATTGATTTCGTGAGCCTAAGAAAATCCAAAGAATAGGACAATCATAAAATTGTGATACATTTTTCTTTTCAGTGCCATTCAGCTTGAGGGTTCCAGTTTATCTCTTTCCCCACCTAAACCCAAACATTGTTCTAGATATCTCACTGGTGATGGGCCATTGATCCTGAAAATACAGAGGTGTTCTCTAAGATTGTGTTGCCCAGAGCTATTTGTTAGTAGTAATCATTAATTATTTAAGCTACCTCAGCAATAATTTTGCCAACATATGAGCCTAAAGAAAAGGCTTGTTATTTAATATTTAGATTTATAGTTTTGACTTCCACTTTTCTAAAAATACAGAGAGGAATAAACCTTTAATTAAAGTGAAAGGCTAATAAATATGAGAGCATATCTTAATTGTGAATAGATTTATTGGGTTAAGATTTATTGGGCTTACAAAGCACAAACCTCTGGGGATTAGACATCATTGAGATCCTTGGCACCTAAAGAGAAACAACTGGGTCAGGATTTAGTGGTTGAGAATAAGCATGATTTTCTTGAGTTCAAGCAAGTTGATAGTATTTTTATGAGATTAAGCTAAGGCAGATCATAAGCTTACATCACATAAAGAGAACATATTTCCGGATCTTTAAGAATTCTGTGGGGGCTGCAGATTGGCTAAAAGGAAATCCACTGACTCCTTAATTTCTGCCAATCATCAGCTCCATCTTTTTTCCATTTTCTTATCATACTGTATTTCAGTAATATTCTTAAACTCCTTTGCTCTTCTGTCGTTTCATCACACCTCGTGAGCAAAACCTCAAGCCTTATGCTGCCTACTCTCTGCTTTTTCTCTGTCTTCACTCCAGTAGCCAAGTGGTATTATTGGTATTATTATAAATCGCCTGTTGGTATTATAAATTTGAGTTCACTAGCCTCAAGGAGCCATCAAAGCTGTTTAGCAATCCTGCTCAATACTCTGATCCTCTGCTCGCTCAATTCCCCACCATCTTGCCACTGAACGCCATGTAAATACACACACACACACACACACACACACACACACACACACACACACTTCTTTGTGCCTCATCTGTAAAAAGAAGCTAATAATAACAAATCTTCTGGGTTTGTTGGAAGAATTAAATGAATACGTAGCTCTTACAATAATGACCAGCAAAAAATAAGGGCTACATAAGTGTTACTTGTCATTTATTATTTTTATTATTTTATTATTATCATTATTATTAACATGTGGTTGCTTATTTTACATTTCTATTTGAAGGCAGATTAAACTCAACCTATCAGGACTGAATGTAGGACATTCCTAAACAAACATTTCAGGGGCACCTAGTTCAGCACCCTGATTCATCCAGTTTTACAAGCCAAAGCTAAAGAGACACTCTTGACCCCTCTCTTCTCTCTCACCAATCCTTACTCTGATATCCAATCCACGTAGCAGCCAACAGAGTGGTAGACACACACAATGTGATATGGTAGCCACTAGATTGTCTCTCCCCTTCTCGTACTCATGTTCTTGCCACATTTTCTTCCTTCCAGTTCCTTACACAAGCAAAGATTTTGCAAACGCTGCATCTTCTGTCTATAACGCTCTTGCTCTGCATCTGATGAAAGAGGGGACATTACTGTGAATTTTGCAAAAATAAATATTTCTGCTTTCTGTTTTTCAATTCAGAAAAGTTTTTACTGTCTTATTGAAACATAATACCATGTTTATTGTAAGAAAATTAGATGATATACAAACATAAAGAAGAAAATAAAACTCACCGATAATTCTTCCTCTCCATTATAACTTTTAATATTTCAATATATTCTCTTTTTTCTTCACATTACTGAAATGTAAGTTTCTTGCAATCAATGATAATACCTTACTCTAGTTAATACAAATTATATCTTATTGAGAGCTATCTATACAGTATCAGATACAGTGATACACATGAAGGCTACAAAAATTAGTAAAATGCCACTGTTTCCCTCAAAATAACAGCCAAGTGGAGGAGATGGACACACACAATTATAGAAGCTGCTCTACTGGCATACATATTAGGTTCTGAAAATCTCTCCTCAGATTCAACTTCTTGGTTAGGACAGAGTGCTATGTAAGTAAACACTAACACCATCTGTTGGTGGTAGTCATACTTGACTGGCCTTTAGCTTCAATGTACTTTCCTTTTTTAAAATGAAAGTTCATAAGTAATAAGTGATGCTGTGTATATAACAGTGGAGCTTCTCCAGCTTGTAATATGGTGGAGACAAGTGTATTAAATGTGAAGAAAACACAGAAGAGAGACAGGTGGGGTATGTGGAGAATACCAAATCTCTCTTTTTTGTGGGACTATCAAGGCTAGAACACAATGTTAATGAGTGGGCAAAGAAATCATGTGGAAGGATTACAACTCCATCTTGTTAAGAACTAAAGGTCTCAGTGCCATGTTTCTGAGGATCAGTGTCTTTACTCAGCAATGGTAAATAGAGACATAGAAGGTGAATGATCAGGCCGAATCTCCCCTTATCTTAGGATAGCCCAGGAAATTACTAGTATTGCCAATTTAGGCTTTTAGATTTGTAAATTTGTTAAAGTATTTTTGCAAATTGCTCCTCTGCAATTAATTTAAATGAGACAAGCATACATATACATACACATTTGCACACCACACACACATATACAAATGATGCTCATATTTGTGGATTCTGTATTGTAAATTTGGCTAATTGCTAAAATTTATTTGTAACCATAAAGTCAACACTTGAGAAGTTTCATGGTTATTTGCAGACATGCACAGAGTGAAGAAAAATTTGAATTACCTGACGCACAATCCCAGCTAAAGTCAAAGAAGACCATACTCTTCCTTCTTGTTTCATCTCTCATACTGTAAACCAGTGTCTGTTTCATGGTCCATTAAGTGCTACCTTTTTTGAATTTTTGTGCTTTTTGTTGATTTCACAGTTTAAAATAACCCCCAAGTGTAGTGCTCAAGAGCGGTCTAGTGTTCTAAGTGCAAGAAGGCTGTGATGTGACTTACAAAGAAAATATGTGTTAGATAAGCTTCATTCAAGCATGAATTACAGTGCTGTGGGTCTTGAGTTCAATGTTAATCATTCAGCAATATATATTAAAAAGGCATCTTTAAACAGAAATATGCATGAAACAAGGCTATGTATTGATCAATTGACAAGAATGTTGTTTTTGGAGGCTTTCAGAAACCTGTGTATTTCCCCTAGGAGCAATGATTCAGTGTTTGCTAATTCAGTGTTTGCAACAGCTTCACAGAACAAAACTAATGAGAATGAGAATCAGCTGTATGTATGTATACCTGTGTATATATATACACATATACATGTATATATACATACATACAATATATAGTTTTTTTAAACACCAACATATAACATACATATATACAAATATACATATTGATTAATCAATTGACTAATACTCACCATGAAGAGGGACCTTATTTTTCCAATCCCTGAATCAGATTACATGCTGTAAATTGCATTTATATGTTTATGAAAGACAACAGAACCTCTTTGAAACTGGAACTGTCCCAGGAAATCTGCTGCTCATGAACACTGCCTGCTGACACCAATTCCTACTGAAGGAGCAATGACTAAAGAAAGTATAGGAGATGGAAAAATCTGTCTGTCTGCTTCAGCTTCAGCATTCTGGCCAAAGAATATTTTTCAGTACCTAAGCAAAGGGAATTAGAAAAAAAAAGAGGAATGACTACCAAGAATTAATTAATTATTAATTAAAACCCTCCAAGTATAATTAAATCCCTCTATACCCCCAAATCAGAATATTTTTACATCCTTCTTATTATCAATATTTTTAGTATTTATTACTGCCCTTATGGACCTCAGCTTTCCATCTTCCAGATTAATTTAATTAAATTCCCTTGGCTAAAAACCAAAAAACAAGTAAGACTTCATACATAGAGAGATATATGTTCCTGAATCAAATGAAAAGGAGACATAGAAAGAAGTAAACATGAAATACAGTTAAGAAATATGTAGCTCAGACTTTGGCCAAAGAAACTAAGAAAGGAGAGGCAATTTTCAAAGCTGAAGTTATATGGTTTCCTTTCTATTTAGAGGAGGATGGTGACCAAATTTGGATTTTTATTCAAGCTGGCCTTTGCTTTTTGATGCCATCTTCCAGAAACAACTACCTCTTTGTGAATAGATATGTGAGTGGTGACATAAAATGATTACTCCTAGAAGTATGCAGCTCAGTGTGGAAATCCCATGCCTATTTTTTAAGGTGGTCTCTAATTCTTTATCTAATTTGTCAAAACTTGGTCCTGTGCCCGGGTTATACTGTCAATTTTAGGTATTTTTAAATGTAAACAACGACTGCCAAAAGACTGCTCTAAATCTATCCCCTACCCCTTTGGAGAATGAGAAAAATCATCTATTTTCTTTAAATATATATTCGGGAATTTGATTTTAATTTCAACTGCCAAAAGCATTGGCAAAATCACAATCCTGCAGTACAACCATTCTTAGCTACATTAACTGACAAGAACAAAAGTGCACTCAGTGTGCATAGATACTACTGGTCCAATGACAAGCTCTGCATTCTAACAGGGGTGTCCCTGCCTCTGCAGACAGAAGAGGACCCCTGACAAATGATGTGCACCAAGAGACTGACAGCTCATCTTCTCCTGCCCTTGCTTGCTGCATTACACTTGGTGGAGAGATGTGTAGCTCGTTGGTAACACATAATCCCTCCTCTCCCCATAACATGTTCTCAGTCATTCCTCTCATTCCCTCTTTTGCATCAATTGATTTTGTCCAACATTCAAGGCTCTTTTTTAAAAAAATAAATTTATTTATTTTTGGCTGCGTTGGGTCTTCGTTGCTATGCGCGGGCTTTCTTTAGTTGCGGTGAGCAGGGGCTACTCTTCGTTGTGGTGGGAGGGCTTCTCATTGTGGTGGCTTCTCTTGTTGCAGAGCATGGGCTCTAGCACGTGGGCTTCAGTAGTTGTGGCATGTGGGCTCAGTAGTTGTGGCACATGGGCTTAGTTGCTCCTCAGCATGTGGGATCTTCCTGGACCAGGGCTCGAACCGGTGTCCCCTGCATTGGCAGGCAGATTTTTAACCACTGCGCCACCAGGGAAGCCCTCAAAGTGCTTTAAAGTTAATGATCTTAGACTCTGGAAACTGTCCTTAAACATATAAAAGGTTATTATATAGAGAATAATAACCAGCTGTTTCCCATCTCACTTGAAGATGGAACATGGGCTGCTGCCATTCATTCCAGAAGGACCAAATAAATGTTCTTGATTATGAAGATGATGATGACTGTGATGATGATGATGATCAAATAACAGCAGGTATGGAGAAGACCTGGACTGCAATCTGAGGAACCTCACTTTGATAAAAGAAATATCCTGACATAAGAAATTCTGAATCTAGTTGCAGATTCAAATTTACTCTGCATTCAGCAAGAATAGGCTAAGCATCAACTGTGAGACCAACACTGTGGCAAAACCCAAGGAATATATGAAATTATGGGCTGAAAACCTGTCTCTGTCAAATTGATTTACAACTTATTTTAAAATGACTTCCATATGTGAAATTATTAAGAAATGTTTAAAGATAACATGTAATTACTGTACTAATTATGAGTTCAGACAGTTTGAGTAATCAAAGGAGACTTCATGGAGGTGAGGCTTCAGCTTGGCCTTGAAGAATACATAGGATTAAGAAATAACTGAAAGATATGTATTCACTCTTTAAATATTTACTGTATAGCTATGGTGTTCTAGTACTACCAGAGTCATAGACTGATAAAATTAAGGCCTGTTTGAGATTATAAAATACCCTTTCATTATACAAATGAGGAAATGGTGTCTAACCCTTACTCCCTCTGGATGGCCAATTGCAGCATATTATCACTGTAAAGACAAAAACCAAAACCAAGAAACATTTCCATTGTTAAGAAATGAATCCTCATATGAAACACTTTTTTTTTTGTTTAAGTTTTTTTTCTTATAAAAAATACTACTAAAGTTTGCCATACATTTCCTATATTTGATTATTCTCTTTTAGTTTTACTTTTTGGTAAATGTACGGTCTTTAGCAAAATGTCTACAACTAATCTCCAGTTTAGCATGGTTGTCTAGTTTATGTATTAGCCACAGTTGTTAAATTCCAGGTTATTTTATACTAACTTTCAGACATTAATAAATCTTACATTATACTTTGGAATAGTTTTTTTCTTCTTCCCAATAATGAGAGCAAAGAAAAGAAGCCAGGTATGCACAAGGCATTTGTTGAGAGGTAACATACACAGGGGTTAAAGCTTAGTCTCTGAGTCAGACTAATTTGGCATCAAATTCCAGTATTGGAATTTGGGTACCTGTGGACAAGTTAATCTCCAGAGGCCTCAAATCCCTCTTCTATAAAATAGAGAATATTATACCTAATTCACAGGATGATTGTAAAAATGGAAGTCAATAATGTATGCAAAATATTTAACGATATCTGGCATATAGTATATTCTCAATAAATTATAAGTAAATGTTAGTTATTATGTATTTTGAAGTGGAGATGAGTTACACTTATGTTTGGTCACTAAGTTGGTGTCAAGGTTGCTGACCAGGTAATTGTCATCACATTTATGACAAAAGGTTATCAATTGTGCATGAAGTTGTAAATGCATCTAATTGAACAAGCAATTGTCAGGAAAAGAAAGATGAGTAAGAGACTACAGGACGGCTCTAGCTTGAACGTCTGTTAATTATATATAAAGCTCTTAAGGAGACTTTTATCAGATTTTTGTTCTAATTCTGAAACTAATTAATAAAATTAGTTTAAAATAAAATAAAAATAATAAAAATCTCAGAAAACACAAATGTATAAAGAGGTCAACAAAAATCACCTGCAATAATGCCCTGTGAAATCAAGACATTGATTAATTTCTTTTCAGATTTTCATATATATATGAAATTTTCAATATATATAATTTTGTGCATATATACAATTTATAAAATTTACATTTTAAAACGAGTATTAGAGTCCAACCACATGAACATTTAATATTCTGCTTTTTCATGTATTATATATTTTCTAAGACATTAAATAATTTCAGAAATATTATTTATTATATAATATTCCATTGAATGATTTTTATATTGCCATGTTTAGATGTTGTTTCTAATGATTATCTATAAATAATGCTAAAATGAACATCCTTGGAAAGAAATCATTGTCTCTATGATACTTAGGATAAATGCTTAGAAATGGTTTTTACTGTATTAAAGAAAACTAATATTTTCAAAACTGTATATGCATGCAGGTAAACTTCCCTCCAGAAAGTTTATGCCAATATACACTCTCATTATAGTGTAAACAAGTGTTCAACACCCAATTCGCTGCCCTTCTCACTACAGGCCATCATCATTCATCATAGCTGTAATAATGATTGCTGGTAATTACTAAGCCCTTACCATGCGTCAGGACCTGTTCTATTTTACAGATGCTATATTTGAACATCTTCTCAGTAATTCTGTAATGTATGTTATAATGAACCCCATTTTAGAGATTAAAATACTGTGGCACAAACAGATTAAGTCAAATGTCCAAAGTTACTAAGTTAGAAATGAAATAGGGACTTAAACTCAGACAGTGTGTCTTCAAAAATACAATACATTATTATTTTCCCATAACACTTATCAATATTATTTTTAAAAATATTTTCTCAATTTGAAAGACAAGAAAACTCATTGTTTTATTTTCTGTAATTTCATTAGTAAAGTTCATTTCTAATACGTTTATTTGTTTTATACATTTTGTTTTTTAGTGTGAATTTTCTATTCATGATTATCAGTTTATAAAATACTTTCTTTTGAGGGCTAGACTGTAAAATTAGATCTTGATTTACTCTCTTTGGAGTAATAATAAATATGGATTTTGAAGGTGGTGATACAATTTTTTCATTTGCATGAATTTGGAGAAAATTTGCTAATTGCATTCTCTGGATAGCTTTGGACTCCCTGCCTGACAATGTGTATTGCATTTTTACGGGTCCTTTTAGTTGTCCGCTTTGGTCTGTAATTGATGGATCTCCTGAAAGCAAAAAGTCACGGGAGAGTTAATGAGTATGAAATGGTGAATATTGAAAGCATTTTAAATATTGATATGAAAATAGATGTCCTAGCTGGATATCTTTTTGTTCTGCTGTTTCTGGAATGGATACATTAGTTTAAAAATTTTAAGCATAACAGATGTGAAGTGCTAGTGTTTGGATTGGTAATAGACTGTTCTCTGCCAGATTTGCTGGTAGACTTTCCGTAGTCTGGAAATACTAGAGACATTTACATCCCTAGTGATATTTCCAAATGCTTTAATAAATCTAGTACACTCACATGATTACGTGTAACTCTAGAAATGCCCCTGAGATAGAAGAAATTGCTACACTTAATGGAGCATGAGGAGTAGCTGTTGTATTTAAGGGCAACAGAAAAGAGGATGGGCATGACGTTAGGATGCAATAGGAAGAGAAAGAAGGCCATGAGCCAAATGTCTTTTGCTCCATTAAAAAAAAAAAACTGGAAAATGAGAAATTAGAATAACTTGGTGAGGCCAAAAGGAGTGGCATCACTCCTTGGAAGACTGACACCACCCAGGGGAATCTGGAAGTCGACAGAGTGTAGCAATTTGGTTTGGGGCTGGGTGTGCAGAAAAGCTCCACCAGCAATGAAAACGTCTCTCCCCATTTTCTTTTCACTTTAAAAGCTATATTTAAAACAATTAGAACAACGTATTAGGACCTTGATAGGAGATAGATGGTCCAATGAAATGAGGTAACTGAAAAGTGTTAAGTAAAGGGTTTTTTTTGTTTTTTTGTTTTTTTTTAACAAGAGGGTTAGTATAGGTTAAGGGAGCCAACAGGGTTTGGTGATGCACCCAGGGTCTGTTACACTTCTAAAAGAGTGGAGCTGTTACCACTTACAACATGAAAAGACAGGGATGGTGGGGAAGAGAGGGTATTATAAGAATTTGGGAGAACCATAGATATTGGCAGAGAAGCAGTCATGGCTAAACTGATTTATCTCTTCTCCCTCTGATCTGTTGGTACCTCCCGTTGAGTAAACCCAGCAGGAAAGTAGAAGGCAAGGGAGTCTCAGTATACAATCCACAGAGGTCTGTCTCCCAGGGCTCAGAGCAGTGCAGAAAAGAGAGGAGAAGGAATCTGGAAGGGCAAACAGAAGAAATAAATTTTGTATTTGATCAGTGTTAATAAGCTCTCTGAAGCAAGTCTCAGCTCTAATGCCCTTCCATCACTGATTCCACATCTGAAAATAATACAAATATCCATGACACTATAGAGATAACTCCCCTACCTAAAAACAACAATTATTCAAGAAGGAAGGTTTTGAATACAAATGTCTTCCTAAACCCTGCCACCCCCCAGTTCTCTCTCAATGCCCCTCAGAATCCAGTGGTGTCCTATATATCACAGTCCCTCATTTTGACTGAATGGAAATAGCTGACACATTCACAGGAGGATGTAGCAATAACAAACCAAAAAATCCCCATCCTGATTGACATGGAGTAACTCAGCTGGGTTGATATATATGCAATAAAATAGGTAAACAATCATGAAGATGTAATCAAGCCAAAGTGATACAAAAAAGGGCATATGTAGACTGATACAGGACTTTTTACAAGCTAATATATGCAAGCTATAAATTCCCTGACACCTTGATGGACTAGCATTCCTGTGGTTAGAGGAAGGAGAATTCAAAAATTGGGAAATTTTAAGTAAACAGGAAATATTTTAAGAGAAGAATAATAAAACAAGAAGGGTAGTTTCTTACATCTAAGACCTAGCAGGAAGCTCTGTTTCCTAGAACTCTCCTTAGTAATTTATTCAGAGAATTTCCATATGCATAAGCAGTGGTGTGCTGCTCAATGTTTAAAAACAAACTCTCTGGGGGAAGCAAATAAAATGATTTATAGAGTTTCTTTCTGATTTCTGTGGTATAAATTCTCACGCCAGGGCCAATTTCAGGCTGCAAATGTGATGTCACTGAACTGAAATTGGGAAGTGATGCAGTTGGCTCTTGTGAGTCGGTACGAACTGGCTCCAGCACACCACTGGCAGAGGCCTCTATGAAATGGACAGTAGGCACAGAAGAGCCCAGTTGGAAAAATGCACCAGTTCTTCCATCAACCACTTACGAGGGAAGGTTCCTTGAAGAAGAAAACATTCATATCTAGTGTTCACTTTACCCAGTTAGCCACTTATCCTGCTGAATCACAAGAAACAGCAAAAATGGTGACTTGAGATCTTGGACCCAGAGTAGCCCTAGTACCATTGTTTGGTTAGGGCCTTGCTGGGGCAACCTACAGCTTATTGCTAGTTGCCTCTTTGTAATGAATCTTTAAGTCCTGATATCTTACGTTCTGTGCACACACACACATGCGCACCAAAAAAAGACACGGAAAACCAACATCTGTGGGTTCTGTGTTGGATATCCTCCATTTATGCCCGCTAAGTCACTCCACCCTGCTTTATGCCCAATGAGTCTGATCTGTAGGAACTACATCAATGGGCTCCATTGCCCCCTGACTTAACAGTTGGGTTTGGATAATGGGAAGAATGAGCAGATTGACAAAGGGAGAAAAGTGACATCAAAGTATTCTCCTAGCTCCTGATTGCATCCCTTCTCCAGAGGTCACAGGTCCTGTTAAGTGGCCCCCTTTTACACAGCTGCTTTGTCTCCAACTTCTGATAATGACTCCCTTCCCTATCTTCTTCAGGCTAAAAAATAGTAAGGACTCTCAACTCTTTTTAGGTTCTCTTCATCTTGCCCTAAACCATGATCAAAATATCCTTTTTGAGTGAGTTATTTTCCCCTGCCAGGACCCTGGCGGATGCTGGAACTAAGTGTGGAAAAGGCACAACATTTTTGCTGGTAATAAGTAATAGTATATACAGTAGGTACAATAGCATTGGAGACAGTCTTTCTTATAGACTGCTTGGATGCTGGATACATTTTTGTCCTATTAAATCTATTCCCAATGGTAAGCTGGAAAATTTTCAACGACCAGCTCTTAAGAAAAATCTCCTGTCTTCCCTGTTTTATCTCCCCGTTTTTTCCTCCCAGTCTGGGACAGATTATGTAACTGAGGGAAAAAAAAAAATCAAGGCTTCATCTACCTAACTCCCCAAGTATCTAGTGAGCTAGGTTATGCCTTTCCCTCTTCTCCTAACTCCCTACTGCCTCTGACTATACTCTTTTGGTCTCTGAGATGTCTGAGATATCTTTACTATGAGCACCAGAGACAAACACTATAAATCAGAAGCAGTGAAAACATAACAATTAAGCATAAAACTTGACAGATGATTTGGCATTTGAGGAAGGTTAAAACAAATGGATATTACACACTCAGGTATATGCAATGGGGGAATTTTAGCTGGAGGCCAGTAATAGTTCCTTTATAAAACAAATGTCAGAGGAAAAGAAAAAATAGCCCAAAGCACCTTCTCTCCCTTGTGCCTAAGCAAGAGTTTGGCACCCTCCTGAGAGAAAAGAACTGAGAAGTGTATACCCTGTGGTTCATTTCCCAAAGGATATGACAGCATAAGCCTAGTTTTTAAAGTCTAATATGAGACACCTCCCTTACCCTCTGCCATATAACATACTCTGCAGTCCTGGAGGCTACAATGCAGCTTAAGGTCTCTGGGGGCTTGTGGAGGCAGGGTCATGAAATGCCTCAGAGATATTCATTGTACCTTTACGAGTAAGAAAATAATAGGCCATATAATGAACAATGGAGACAATAATCCTGAATGTTATGGGAAAATTATACTTATTATCCTCAGAATTCTTTCATAATAGTAATATAACTGAAGCTATCAAAGAGAAATTTGTTTCTTTTACGGGTTAATTCTTTTCTCCAGTTGTATTAGTTTTGAAAATCCTCATGGTTAAAAATTTTAATGGCAAATACTCTATTCCACACCATCATTGTGCTTTTTCTGGTGGGTTCCATGTGGTTCAAGTGGTCAAGATTCTATAAAGGCAAGCCATTGCATTTTGGGAAAAGATAAGTCTAAAATCAATTGGATCCGAGATGCCAAACACTGAGGGAGAAGAATAAGACATAGCTTCTACCCTCTACTGAGTAGGGACGTAATGAAACCAAATACAGCCTGGGGAGATAAGTATGCCAGTGGATTTACATGGAACAAACATGTAATACAGAGAAATGAAAAGGGAAAGCTTTTTGGAAGAAGGGACATCTGAGCTGGACTTTCAAAGAATAGTTTTCCAGATCAGTAAAGGAAGGCAGAGAACTCCAGATGAAGTGAAAAGTATTTTACAAAGGGATAAGAAGATGTTTCTCATCAGTTAACAGTAGTCTGCTATTATGAGCTATAAACACAAAGGAATGACACTAGAAAGGAAGAAAGAAACAGTGAGGGCTTTGTTATCTTGTGGGTCAGTGCTTTTAAGTGGAGTTCATAACCTCCAATAGGGACATAAGATGATCCATTGAGTGTTTAAACTTCAAGTCCTATTTTTTAAAATCTATTTACAAGAAGGATATGGGTCAGGTGTCACATGAAATACATGAGGTAATCTTGAGTGAAGAGAGTTCCTTAACATAAAGGGAGAGGAGAGAGAAATAGGACTCTCAATCACCCTTTTATATTAAGCAATTTATGTAGCTTACATGTTCCTAGTCAAGTAGATTTACTGCATAAATATCTAGTTTCAATTAAATCCTCAAATCAAAAGTGACCAAAAGGGGCTTCCCTGGTGGCGCAGCGGTTGCGCGTCCGCCTGCCGATGCAGGGGAACTGGGGTCGCGCCCCGGTCTGGGAGGATCCCACATGCCGCGGAGCGGCTGGGCCCGTGAGCCATGGCCGCTGAGCCTGCGCGTCCGGAGCCTGTGCCCCGCAACGGGAGAGGCCACAGCAGAGGGAGGCCCGCATACCACAAAAAAAAAAAAAAAAAAAAAAAGTGACCAAAAAAAAAGAAACTAGGTTAAAGATAATATATTACTGTATGCACTAATATAAATCAATAAAGGGAAAGAACAGATACTTTTTCTAATTCTAGGAAAACTATCAGCCACATATCAAACTTTTAAAAAAGCAGCCTAATCAAATTACACATAGTGTCAGCCTAGAAACATACATCATCAAGAAAAATATTTGCAACATTATTAATATCCATTATTATAAATAAAGAGCCTTGCCCCAAGCACAGATTTTCCTTCAGTTGATTAGGTAATGGATACTATGAAGGCATCATGATGAGCCCCGAAACATTCACAAACTAAGCAGCTAGATCATGATACATACCTTAATTATTTGTTCAGTAATACCTGAGGCTATTTTATGCTCAAGCCAGTATTTACAAAGTTTCACTAAAATTTAATAATAAATAAGGCCTGTAGATTGTACCAATGCCAATGACCTGGTTTTCATGTTTGATGTTATATTAGCTTTAGACAAGATGTTTGAACATTTGAAGGAAGCTGAGTGAAGGGTACCTGGGACCTCTCTTGACTATTTTTGAAAATTCCTGTGTCTATAATTATTTCAAGGTTAAAACATTTTAAATTTATCACATTAAATTCATGTTGTTTTGTTTTGTACTTTCCCTTGTATTTAATATGTAATTTGTCTTGATTGTGTTCTTGTATAATAGCTATAAGCAGATGGAGCTTATACCTAGCTTTAGGTTCATAAATACTTAAGTAACATTATTGTAAAAATCACTTAATACTCAAAATCCAGGAGATTTTAAAAAAATTCTTTAAAGGGAGCCACACATTACTCAAGTTAGAGAAACATGGCCTAGGTCCTTTTGAACTCTCCCAAACTCCAACTGAGATTTCCATGAAATAAATCAACAGATAAGCAATTTGTGTGGGAGCAAATAGGCAGGTAGGGAGAGGAAGGAGAGGAGTCCCACAAAACCAGAAGCAGCACTAAAAGGGTGACATGATACTAAGGGAAAATTTTACCAACCACACACTTTTGTCTGTTCCATTGCTGAAGATACCATGACTATTACTGACTTCTATGACTGTGTCAGTTATATGGATACCTGAACAGTACACAAAGACAGACAAAACCATAACCGTTCTATGTAACCGGATGCCATTCTATCACAGGTCCATCTTGCCTGAAAACTTCTCAATTGTCTGTGTTAAGGATTCCTAACTGAAAAGTAAGACAGTATAATTTTGTGGCAGATGAAATGGTCACATTACTGAAGACCAAAGCTGCCAGCATTTCTAATACCAGCTGTGTAAAGGTTGCACTTATGTGACTTTAATCGGTCTCTAAATAAAGATCATAATTATTTCAGAAGGTTAACTACAATGAAGATTTTTTTTTATTACAGCTTGAGATAAGGTCAGGATTAGGATGCCCTGTAACAAGATTTCTTCCCCTGTTTTCCCCACTATAAAAAAAGAGGGGTGCAAATCTCTTTTGATTTGTCAGAGCTTTAACATATATCTTTGCTTTTTATGTGCTCTTTTTGTGGAGTCTCTTTCTTCCTCTTGCTCAATACACTTCCAGTCTCTTTCCCAGAGCACGTTTCATTTTTTTTTCCAAATGGTATTCCAACACACTTTCCTGGGTTCCTATCTGTCTTCCAATGACTGACACCTGGGTGGCAGATGGTACAAATGGCCTGCTATATATTTCCTGGATTGATGAAGAAAACTTTCAGAAACCTGACTGTATTGGCCTGATGCCTTGTGGCAGAATTGGCTGCTCGGGAGGAGTGACAGTAACTGGAAATAATTTTGATTAAAATGATCTGGAGCTTGTTGAGTTGCAAGTGTTATTTTTATTCCTCCTCTTTTTTATACTTACGCATCCCTGGATTTTTGCCTTGAAAACTATTATGAATAAATTGGACACTGCAGCATCTTAAAGCTCGGACAAAATCCTCTTTTTCTGGGAGTGCATTTTTCCTGGGACAGATGCATTTCATAGCTCTCCATGTCCTTATGTGTACCATGATGCTCTGATCATATGTGGATACGGATTTGCACATCTCTATCATGAACTCTATTGTTCTGGAACGGCAAGGACAACCAATCTGGCAGCCTAGGTATAGAGAATGATCACAGAGTCAAAGTCCTAGCCTTATGTTTAAAATAGAGCAACATGGAGTTTTTAAAAGGGATTTAATTTAAAATCTGCATAATTTGCCAATGCAGAACAAATTAATTGATTCATTAGATCAAATGAATCTACCAGTGAGACCTGTCAAGGAAATCGTCTGTGCTCATTTATTCAGTCAATAAACATTTATCAAATCACCTGCTAGATGACAGGGCCATTGCTAGAGTCTGGGTGTTGCCTTCCCCAGGTGCTTCCTATGCCCTTCCCTTTGACCCCTCCCTCCAGTACTCTGGAGAATTCTCAAGTTTTCTCTGGTCCTGAAACAGATGTTATGCCTGTGCCATGTTCTCTTTGCTCTATCACTGCAGAAGATCAACATTATCCAAGGGAAGTTGAGGTTGCCTACACCATGAAGCTATTGAAGTTTAAGCTTCCTGGCTCCTCCTCCACACGGGCCTCTTCCTAAGACCTGGGAGGAGACTTCCCAGTGTGTTCTTGTTGTGCAACTGTAAGATGTTTTTGTATTACATTTCCTAAAGAGGGCTCATCAAATTGTATGAATTTCAGGCTCTAGAAAACCTGGGTCCCCCCTTATATAACAGAATGGGCAAGAAAAAGTAAAACACCCACCTCTTACCGTAAGCTGCTGTAGCGAGACCATTGGAAATACCAGGAAGAAGAGCACATCTTAGTACAAGGGCTGTGTTTTCCCTTCCACCTAGTTAATGACTGTAGTACCTCAACCAGGAATATGATGAGTCCCACAAAGCTGAAAACAAAAAGTATTCCTAGGTGAACAGGTGGACTCTTTACTCACAAAACTTCTGACACCAAATGTGTATTTTTTCCTTTTCTGACACCAAATACATGATGTCTTTTCCAACACCAATTCTCCAATTCTCTGACACCAACTAGGTGTCCTACAACTCAATTCAATTCTGTCACTAACTACCCAGACCCTACAAGTTAATGCCTCAGTCCCACAAGACTGCCCTCACCTCAAATGCCAGCCGCAATGGGCTGCCCAGGCTATCCACATTTCTGCTCGGTTTACTACAAATTTGGGGTTCTTCCAGTTCTCCCTCAGGTTTGATAATTTCCTAGAACAACTCACAGAACTCAGAAAAACACTTTGCTTGTGTTTACTGGTTTACTGTTTAAAGGATACAATGTGTTTGAAGAATACAACTCAGAAATAGCCAAATAGAAGAGCTACATAGGGTAAGGTATGGGGGAAGGGGAGAAGAGATTCCATGCTTCCTCCAGGCACACCACCCTCCCAGCACCCCCATGTGTTCACCAACCCAGAAACTCTCTAAACCCCATTGTGTAGACATTTTTATGGAGGTTTCAATATGTAGGCATGATTAATTAAGTCATTGCCCATTGGTGATTAACTCCATCTCCAGCCCTCTCTCTTCCCCAGAGTTGGGGGATGGGGTTGAAAGTTCCAAACTTCTAATCAAGGTTTGGTCTTGATGGTGACCAGCCTGAAGGTATCTGGGTGCTGCCAAGAATCACCTCACTAGAACAAAGATGATTCTATTACCCGTGTTATTCAGGAAATCCCAAGGGTTTTAGGAGCTCTGTGACAGGACCTGAGAACAAAAGTAAAATATCTTTCTATGATACCACAACAATATTTGCAGGGAGCATTCCAATTGAAATGAAATGTGAAAGGAATCATATTTTTTCTAAAAATCCATTTTTTCCTTCGTTATATATAGTAGCATTTAGAAGCTGAGTAAGAAACATAACTGAGTTAGTGATAGTTGAAGGACAAGACTCTGAAATTAAAGTGTGACTTTAAACAGTTTTTGCAAAAAAGAACTTAAGAACATCTGCGATCATTTTGACAGGTTGTATACCCAGATGTCCCCTGATAAGCAGGAAGCTTTGTGGACCTCAGGAAGATTGTGTAGCCCCTCCAGAATAAGGGGTTTCCCAATGTCCTATGAAGAATCATTAAATAGCAATTAAAAGCATTGATTTTTAAATTCAATTTAAGTTCAAATCTTGGATCCTCCATTTATTAGCCTTGTGATATAGCACAATAATCTCTTAAAGCCTCAATTTCCTCACTTGTTAAAGAAAAGTTATAATACCTACCTTGAAGCTCAGAGGCTAGAAAGACTAAATGAGACAACGTGTGGCACAAAGAAAACATCTAAAGAATGTTTATTATTATTATTTTAAGGTTCTGTTTCAAACAGTAGAGCTATCTGTGTGGTCCCTGTAGCTTGCTGAATATATTTATGCTTAAGTTGACTTTATGTAAAAATTATATACACTAAATATACACTCTAGTGTGAAGGGTTAATGCATGTTAAAATGTTTTATTTTATTTATTTGTTCATTTATTTATTACTGAAGTATAACTGATTTACAATACTACATTAGTTTCAAGTGTACAACATAGTGATTCAATATTTTATAGATTATACTCCATTTAACGATACTGTAAAATATTGGCTATAGTCCTTGTGCTGTACAATATGTCTATGTATTTATTTTATACAGAGTAGATTGTGCCTCTTAATACCCTACCTTATCTTGCCCCTCTCCCTTTCCCTTTTCCCACTGGCAACCACTAGTTTGTTCTCTATATATGTGAGTCTGTGTCTGTTTTGTTATATTTTTGTTTGTTTTATTTTTTAGATTACACATAAAAGTGATAACATTCGGTATTTGTCCTTCTCTGTCAGATCTATTTCACTGAGCATATTACACTATAGGTCTATCCATGTTTTTGCAATTGGCAGAATTTCATTTCAGGTTATATATATACACGTTTCATTTTCAAACATCAAAGCAATTAACATAACCAAGCTGGTGCAAATGATTTTTAACACTTGATTTGGATATGTCGGCTGTCTCCCGCATGGTATAACATTGATTGTTCTCAATTAGTGTCTCAGTTTGATTGCTATCAACTTCAACTGGTCTACCGCAACTGTGGTGCATCGTCCAGTGAGAAATCTCCAGCACTAAACTTCGCAAACCACTTTTGACAAGTTGGATCAGTCACAGCACCTTCTCCATACACTGCAGAAATCTTTTTTTGCATTTCAGTTGCATTTTTACCTTTCTTGAAATAATAAAGTGTAATATGCCAAAAATGTTGCTTTTTTTCTTTCATCTTCAATATTTAAATGGCTACACAAAAATTCACCAGTTTTGATAAGTTTTTTTTTTTAATGCACACTGATAGTGACAACTGTCACAATACAGTCTAACAAAAATTGTTTTGAATGAAGTTAAAGACAACTAAGCAATACTAGAGCCATCTTATGGAAAAAACCAAATGAACCTTTGGCCAACCCAATACTGTGGTTCTTTTTCCCAGCATCCTCTCCAACATTTGTTATTTGTAGACTTTTTGATGATAGAAATTGTGACAGGAGTGAGGTGATACCTTATTTTGGTTTTGATTTACATTTCTCTGATGAATAGAGATGTTGAGTATCTTTTCATGTGTCTGTTGACCGTCTGTATATCTTCTTTGTCTCTTCAGGTCATCTGTCCAATTTTTAATTAGGTTTTTTATTTTTTTGATATTGAGTCTCTAAGCTATTTATATATTTTGGATATTAACCACTTATTGGTCATCTCATTTGTAAATATCTTCTCCCATTTAGTAGGTTGTTTTTTCGTTTTGTCAATGGTTTCCTTTGCTGTGCAAAAGTTTTTAACTTTAATTAGGTTCCATTTGTTAGCTTTTGCTTCTGTTTCCTTTGCTGTAGGAGACAAGTCCAAAATATATTGCTACGATTTATGTCAAAGAGTATTCTGCCTAAGTTTTTTCTAGGTTTGTGGTCTTATATTTAGGTTGTTAATCCATTTGGAGTTTATTTTTGTATATGCTGTAAGAAAATGTTTTAATTTCATTCTTTTATATGTAGCTGTCCAGTTTTCCATGCACCACTTACTGAAGAAACTGTCTTTTCTCCATTGTATATTCTTGCCTCTTTTGTCATAGATTAATTGACCATAGGTGCCTGAATTTATTTCTGGGCTCTCTATTCTGTTCCATTGATCTTCATATCTGTTTTTTGTTCAAGTACTATATTGTTTTGACACTGTAGCCTTGGCATATAGTCTGAAGTTAGCTTTGTTTTTTTATTTTTTCAAGTTTGCTTTGACAATTCTGGGATTTGTTTGTCTGTTTGTTTGTTTGTTTTTGTGGTTCTAAATAAATTTTAGCATTATTTTTTCTGGTTTTCTGGCTCTGTGAAAATGTCATGGGTATTTTGATAGGGATTGCATTAAATCTGTAGATTGTTTTGGGTAGTATGGACATTTTAATGATATCAATTCTTCCAATCTAAGAACACAGGGTATCTTTCCATTTATTTGTATCGACTTCAATACTTTCATCAATATTTTATAGTTTTCAGAGTATAGGTCTTTTACCTCCTTGGTTAAGTTTATTTCTGGGTATTTTTTTTTTCTTTTTGATGCAATTTTAAACAGGATTTTTTTGTTTTGTTTTCTTTTTCTTTGCAATGCAAATCAAAACTACAATGAGGGATCACCTGGCAGTGGTGGGAATAACCATCATCAAAAATTGACAATGAATAAATGGTGTAGAGGGTATGGAAAAATGCAAACCCTTTTATGGTGATGGTGGGATGTAAATGGTAACAGCCACTATAGAGTACATTATGGAAGTGGCTTTAAAAGCTAAAAATAGAGCTACCATATGATCTGGCATTACTACCCCAAGAGTATATGTGGAGAAAACCGGAATTCGAAAAGACACATGCACCCAAGTATGCACTGCAGCACCATTTACAAGAGCCAAGACATAGAGGCCAACCAAATGTCCATGACCAGATGAACAGATAAAGAAGTGATACCTGTAAGGAATGGAATGTGATTCAGTCATGTTAATGAAGGAAATAATGCCATTTGCAGGAACACAGATAAACCTAGAGATAATCATACTAAATAAAGTAAGTCAGAGTCAGAAAGACTAATATGACATGATATCACTTATAGTTGGAATCTAAAAATACACACTATTGAACAAATGGAGAACACATAAACAGACTAAGGGACTTAGAAAACAAACATATGGTTACCAAACAGGACTGAAGGGTTCAACGGATAAATTAGGAGAATGGGATTAACAAATACAAACTATTTCATATAAAACAGATATTCAACAAGGATCTATGTATACCAAGAAGGGCTAGGCTATCAACACTGTCTAATAACCAATATGGGAAAAGAAGCTGAACATGCATAGATATATGTATATGTATAACTGAATATGATTCTGTATACCTACAACATACACAATATTGTACTGTGTATTCTCATTTCTCATTCTCAGTCCAATTCTGGATTTTTGTTTCCTGGGAGATTTTTTTTATTATGAATTCAATTTCACTATTGTGATTGGTCTATTCAGATTGTCTATTTATTTGTGTTTCAGGATTGGAAGATTGCATGTTTCTAGAAATTTATCCATTTCTTCTAGGTTGCCTAATTTGTTGGCATATAACTGTTCATAGTATTTCCTTTTTTAAAAAAATTTCTGTTATATTGGTTGTTATTTCTTCTCTTTCATTTCTTACTTTGTTTATTTGGGTCCTTTCTCTTTTTTGCTTGATGGGCCTAGCTAAGGGCTTATCAATTTTGTTTATCTTTTCAAAAAAGCAGTTATTGGTTTCATTGAGCTTATCTATTTTTTTGTTGTTGTTCTCTCTTTTGTTTATTTTCTCTCTAATTTTTATTATCTCCTTCCTTTTGCTGACTTTGGACTTTGTTCTTCCATTGCTAATTCCTTTAGGTGGTAGGTTTTTTATTTGACATTTTTCTTGTTTATTGAAGTAGGCCTGTATTGCTATAAACTTCACTCTTAGAACTGCTTTTGTTGCATCCCATAGATTTTGGAAAGTTGTGTTTTTATTTTCATTTTTCTTAAGGTATTTTCTGATTTCCTATTAGATTTCTTCATTAGTAGCATATTGTTTATTCTTCACATGTTTGTTGTTTGTATTTTTCACATTTCTTTCTGTAATTGATTTCTAGTTTCATACAGTTGTAGTCAGAAAAAATGTTTGGTATAATTTACATCCTCTTAAATTTGTTGGGACTTGTTTTGGGGCCTAGAATGTGAACTATCCTGGAGAAAATTCCATGTGCCCTTGAAAAGAATGTGTATTCTGTTACTTCTGGATGAAATGTCCTATAGATGTCTATTAAGTCCACTTGGTCTACTGTGTCATTTAAGATTACCATTTCCTTATGGATTTTCTGTCTGAATGATCTGTTCATTGATGTAAGTGGAGTGTTACAGTCCCCTAATATTATTGTATTATTGTCAATTTCTCCCTTTATGTCTGTTAATATTTGCCTTATATATTTATGTGCTCCTATATTAGGTGCATATATATTAACCAGTGTTATGTCCCCTTCTTATATTGATCCCATTATCATTATATAATGATATATTGTCTTTTGTTATATACTTTGTTTTAAAGTCTATTTTGTCTAATAGGAGTTTTGCTACCCCAGCTTTCTTGTCATTTCCATTTGCATGAAATAATCTTTTTCTATCCTCTCACTTTCAGTCTGTGTGTGTCTTTAGCTCTGACATGAGTCTCTTGTCTCTTATAGCATATAGATGGGTCTTTTTTTTTTTTTTATCCATTCAGCCACCCTATGTCTTTTGATTTGAACAATTATTTTACTGACATTTAAAGTGATTATTGATAGTTATATATTTATTGCCATTTTGTTACTTGTTTTCTGGTTGTTTTTGTAGTTCTCTGTTCTTTTCTTCTTCTGTTAGTTTCTTCCTTTGCAGTTTGATGATTTTTTTTTTAGTGATATGCTTGTGTTCCTTTCTCTTTAGTTTTTGTGTGTCTATTGTAGGTTTTTGATTTGTGGTTACCATGGAATTCATATATGTTGACCTATATCTACTTGTTTTAAACTGGTACTCATTTAAATTCAAACACATTCTAAGAGATCTACAGTTTTTTACTCCCCTCCCCCATGTTTTATGTTTTTGATGTCATAGTTTGCATCTTCATGTTTATCTCTTCACTGTTTATTTCAGTTATAGTTGATTTTACACATTTTTTTTTGTCTTTTAATGTTTGTATTACCCTATTTCAGTGGTTGATCCACAGCCTTCACTATATATTCACTTTTAATAGTGGGATTTTTCCTTTCTTATAGATTCTTACTTCTTGTTGTAGTCTTTGCTTTTCTACTTAGAGAAGACCTCTTACCATTTCTTTTAGGGTAGGTTTAGCATTGATCAACTCTTTCAGTTTTTGCTCCTCTGAGAAGTTATTTTTCTCTCTTTCAATTCTAAATGATAATCTTGCTGGGTAGAGTATCATAAATTGCAGATTTTTCCCTTTCAGCACTTTAAATATATCATGCCATTTCCTTCTGACCTGCAAAGTTTCTGCAGAAAAATCACCTGATAGCCTTATGGGTGTTCCCTTGTATATGACTCTGTCTCTTGCTGCCTTTAGAAGTCTCTTTATCTTTAACTTTTGCCATTTTAATTATGATATGTCTTGGTGTGAGTCTGTTAGTTTCATCTTGTTTGGGACCTTCTGTGCTTCCTGTACCTGGATATCTGTTTTCTTCTTCAGGTTTGGGGAGTTTTGAACCATAATTTCATCAAATAAGTTTTCAACCCTCTTCTCTCTCTTCTCCTTCTGAGTCCCCTGTAATGTGAATGTTGGTAGTTTTGATGTTGTCAGAGAGGTCCCTTAAACTATTCTCATTTCAAATATTTTTTTCTCTTTGATGTTCTGATTGAGTGATTTTCATTTTTCTATCTTCCAGATCACTTATGCATTTTTCTGTATCACCAAGTTTGTGGTTAATTCCATCTAGTGTGTTTTTTATTTCACTTATTATAGTCTTTATTCTGGCTAGTTCTTTTTTATATTTTCCAATTTCTTGGTAAAATTTCACTGTGTTCATCTCTTCTTTTCCCTAATTCAGTTAGCATGCTCATTACCAGTGCTCTGAGCTCTTTATCTGATATATCATTTATTTCTCTTTCATTAGTTATTTTTTTCAGGTGTTTTCTGTAGTTTTTTTATTTGAAATAAATTTCTTTCTCTTCTCATTTTGCTTATTAACTTTCTCTGACTCTACGAAATTAGGTGAAACAGTTGCCCATCCCAGTCTTAATGGTGTGTCCTTGTGTGGGTGCATCCCTAAACAGTCAACACGTGCTTGGTGTCTTTGGTGAGAAAGTAGGATCTGAAGTGAGCATGGGTCATGTCTTCCCCCAGGGTGTGCTGGCTCTTCCTTGGTGTGAGTTAGGGCTGGAGATGAAGGGATAAGAGCCAGAACCAGGTATGAGCTAAGGTTTCTCCTATCCTCAGTGGCTGTCATTATCTTATTGGGGTCAAGGGCAGGTCCCAAGTTGCTGGACCAGAATCCCTGAGGGTTGGGTCCAAACTGGTTCTGTTCCCTCTAGATGTGCACTCTCCCCCCTACTAGCAATGGCATCTTTGTCCTAGAAGGGAGCAGTGCTGGAGCAAGATGGGCTGGAGTGGGCACTTTGTATGGGTCAGGATGCATACTGTGCAGTCTTGTCACACCAGTCAGAGCTCCAGACCTTTCCCCATCTGTCACTTCCATGAACACCAATAATAGCCACTTTTGTCCCATTTAGATGTTGTGCCAGGTCCAATATGGCTCCATCTTCCACAACTGGGCACTCTCCTTGGCATCACCAGCCTTCACCCTAGTGTGGTGAAGTCACACCAATTAAAGTCCTGGACTGCTTCTGATTCACTGCCTCCTTCAGTGCCAGCAATGGCTGCCCTAGACATGTTCAAATGCTGGCTCCATCCCTCACAACTATGTACTCCCGTTGACTGCAGCACCCCTCACCCCAATGTGGAGCTGTGTGGCAGAGCAAGAGGAGAAGAAGGGGCACTCTACTCAGGCTGCGGCATGCACTGGGGCAGTCCGGGAAACTGGCCTGAGACCTGGACAGTTTCAGTCTGCTTCCTCTGCCTTGTTTCAGTAGTAAGCAAGCATGTATGTGCTCTTCACAAGCAGAGTCTAGATTTCTTACAACCCTGCTTTCAGTCCCACTGGTTTTCAACCAGCTAAGGGGACTCATTCTCCCAGTGTTGGACCCCATGGATCAGGTGCCCAAAATGTGGTTCATGCCACTTACTACCCAGGGAGGATCTCAAAGCCATGATATTTCCCTCCACTTTTGTCTCACCTCCCAGGGGCACTGGCCCCAACCTAATCGCTTCTCCACCCTTTCTGCCTGATTTTGTGTAGCTCTATCTCATACCCTTGTTGTATAAGTGTTTCTGCCAGTCTCAAGTCTGTTTTCAGTGAGAATTTCTGCACATGTAGATGTATTTTTGATGTGCTCATGGCGGGGTGTAGGTGAGCTCCACATCCTCCTGCTCTGCCATCTTGCAAGCCTCTCTCTCTTCTTTCAACAATTTTTTTTAAATGTTTTGTAAAAGCCCAAGGTAAAAGCACCCAGGTATTTATAAACAACAGAAATGTATTTCTCACAGTTCCAGAGACTAGAAGTCCTAGATCAGGGTGCCAACATGGTCAGGTTCTAGTGAGAAACCTCTTCCTGGTTGCAGACTGCCGACTTCTCCTTGTAACCTCATAATATGAAGAGCAGAGAGAGAAAGCAAGCTCTCTGGTAACTCATGTAAAGGCACTAATCCCATTTATGAGAGCTCCACCTTCCTGACATCATCTAATTTTAATCACCTCCCAAAGGCCCCACCTCCTAATATCATCCCTGGAGGTGTGGGGTGAGGGCATTGGCTTTCAACAGATGAATTTGAAGGGGACACAAACATTCAGTCTATAACATACACCATTTTTTAGGAAAGCACAGCTACTCACTAGCCTGATGTCTCAAGTTTTTGTTTTGTTCTTGATACTGAGATAAAATGTTTAGCTGTACCCAAATAACCTGTTTTGCTTTTCTCCATAACTATAACACTGGCCACATGCAAAATTATGAGGTAATAGAGGTTTTATATGGTGCCCCTGTCCTTTCCCAGATAACCTATGCTTGCTTGTGCTTAAGCATATTCTTTTGCAGAAGAAGAATCAAAGGACATCGGAAGCCACCGTATTCAATGGCAAAGCTTCAGACCCCCAGTAGCTGGGTGGCAGAGCTTTCTCCTAGTGTGGTGGACTCAGGGCATGACAGTAATAACCTCAGCTGTATTTGCTGTCAGTGAAGTTACTAGAATAGCTGTATTTGAAGTGTGGGGGCGGGGATGAACTCCAGCAACTCTCATGTCTTTGACAATCACAGCAAATCAAGGCATCATAACGTGACAGTAAGAATTAGCCTGTGGGATGTTAGTTCTGCACCATGCTCTCTGCTCTGTGTTTCTTTAAGAAGCTCACAGAACATTTTCCACATGGCATCCTTCTGTGTGGCTTCCCTTCCTGCTGTATCTATAACTGGTTGATATAGCTCATGCCTTTCAATTTGCTGTTGCTCTTTGCTTTATAATAAAGATTGTTGCTTTCTGCTTGGTTAGGCTCCTGTTCTTGTGTTATTCCTGCAGGCTTTTGGCATCTCTTTGTTAAAGCCCACATTTTTTAGATTCTTCCTAGTTATTTCTGCTCCAAATTCACAGCTATGTTGGTGCTAAAGCCATTTATATAGAGACAGGCTGCTCCTTTGCTTAGCTGTAGGAAACCACGCTGGATAGACAGGGTTTCTTTGCTGGGATTCAGTAACCATTCTCTTCATATATCACCCACTCACGCTGCAGCCTAGGATCCCAGAAATCACTTCTGCAGCTTGTCTATGCAGGCCAGCCTTTTGGGCTTCAGGATTATATCTTTGCAGACAAGTACTTGATTCAGTGTTTTCCAAACAGATTCCAACAAGGAAAGCAGGCATATAAATTGTTATTAGGATTTTGGTGGGTGATTATGAGTAAATAGGCCATCAGTTCTATAGCAGGTACCTCCTAAATTTTCTTACTTTTTGTCTTTCCTTGGGACTCATTTCATGTACCCACTGAGACTGGCATAATAGATCATTTTAGTCAATGAGGAGGCTTTCTGGCGTCCTTCCAGTGGTACAACTTGCTCAGTATTAGAGTAGTCCTTCCCCAAACAACCTTGTAATAGTGTGACTTGGAAACTAGCACTGGAAAGAGAGAACAGGACTACGGTCTTCCATGTCATTGATCTTACTTGTGGAACCTGCATTTTTGGAGACTAGAAAGTGAGAAAGAACCACACACAGAGATAATACTTCACCATTTAATTCTTCACAGGTAAAATATTTTAATGGAAGTGAAATGACACATGGGGCTGGAACAAAAATGACACATTTTAGCAGAGCTTTCCTCAGTTTCAGAGTCCCCAGTGTGGGCATGAAGCTGCAGTGGCATTGCCCACACAAAGTTAGGGTCTTACCAAAGGTGAAAAACTCTATTCTTGCTACACCAGTGTCTTTTATATTTGAGGCTTACATCTCCATCTAGAAGAAATTACATTTAATTTATTCACTACAATTTAAAGGAATGTTTTAAAACATTAGGCTCTTGCAGTTCTCCAAATAAACTCAGAGGCAGTGAGGCCACATGACAGCTAAGGTGCAAAAGCAGATTCAGTGTCGATGTGTTTCTGAATATACCTCTACCTCTAATTTCTCAGCATTCTAGAAAATTTTCCCACATCCAAATGGTGACCATAGTTTTTTGTTCCTCATCAAAATACTCACCACTGTGACCTCTGAGTTCTCAGAGAATTATACATTCAGTTTTTCACTTATCTTTATAAAAGTGAAGGAAAGGGATATACCAGCAGTCACTCTGTAACCCTCTCAGTGGTGTTGATGCTAAGGAATTTAAATTAAAATATAATACTTACTAATAGAAGCAGCAAAGTAGAATGGATGAATAATTCCACAGCAGTAAAATACAAAGTAGCGTGGATGATAAATTCTACAGAGAGATATAAATTTGAACTCTGGATCCACCAGAAAAAGTCTCAATTCCATTGCCTTCTCCACAGATACTCTTGCTTTCTTATTACCTTCCTCTTTTTCCTTCCTGTTCCCATACATCGAAGAGACTATTTGATCGACACTTACTAGTAAATCTCTACGAAAACTTAATAGCCCTTATCTGTTTAAGAAAATTTCTTTCAAAGATGATTCTCTACTTCCTTGAAAGGTGTAGCAGATTCAGTGGGGATTGGCTTCTCCAGAGCCATTCCTGTATTATCCTTGAGAAACGCAACCTGATCTGTTCAGAGAAATAATATTCACAGCCTCAGGCAGTGGCTCATGAATCAATCCTCTTCTCATCCTTTTGAGCCTCCATTACAGTGAGGGATGGCCATGGGATCCAGTTCTATTCAGTGACATGTCTGCTGAACTAGAGGTGGGGCAGTGTTTGGGGAAAACTTTTGCTTATGCTTTCCTAACTAAAGGGACAAAATTCCTGACTTAAAACCCTTTTCCCCTTCCCCTTCTTTCTGCTTGAATGCGGACATTAGACTAATACTACAAGAGTCATCTTGTGTTCATGATGTAAACAATAAGAGATGGCCAGATTAATCACAGAGATGCCAGCCAGCTCTGATGTCATAAGTCAAGTCCCCAAAACAATGCAATCAGCAGCATCCCTGGAGATATTTTGCATGTAGAAACAGCCTTCATTATT
This sequence comes from Physeter macrocephalus, assembly GCF_002837175.3. Classification (NCBI taxonomy): domain Eukaryota; kingdom Metazoa; phylum Chordata; class Mammalia; order Artiodactyla; family Physeteridae; genus Physeter; species Physeter macrocephalus. Next base: position 92,562,496 of record NC_041224.1, read on the forward strand.
TAGTGTTAGTAGCCAAATGGTTCCTAAATGATACAGGACGCCTTCTATTTAAAGGATTAAACAGATAATAATATACACCCATTAGTGAACACCCAGACTGGATAGGGATAAATGTGATCAGAAACAGAGCAACTCAAGACCCTCTCAAGAAAGTTGGAATTTAAATAAATGAAGGGAAAGATTGATTTGCCTGTCTAGAGTTATCTACCTCATAAATAATTTGTCTTAGAACGGGCTCTTCAGGGCAATTATTGCCTGAATTAGGTACTTAAAATATTCCATTATTTTAGAATTAGCCCATGAAGGGCCCATAGTTTTCTAGTATTTGTGAGGAGAAGTAATGGGCAGTGTGCCTAGCTTGTTATTCGAAAGATGTATGACCCCCTGCATTTTGATGAACTCAATATGGGAGAAAAGAAGGGGTTACTACTGGGAAGTTAATTCTTTTGTTTTCCCTTTGTCTCTCCCAGAGTACAGGTGAGGAACTAAGCTGTACTTTTGTCACATTTCTCACCATGACTTCCTGCTTTTTCAGTTATTTGCAAAAGATCATCAGTTAGAGATGAATGTGGCAATAAAGTGAACATTCACTGTTGGCCTCCCTGCCTTTTACCCTTTGCTCAAGAACTGGATGGGGACAGAGCATGAGAACAAAGGATAAAAAAAATGTCAGGAGAAACCTGTGTAAAACAGGAAATAAGTCAGGGAAAATGATGGGAGGAAGAAGAAAGTGAGGAATTATAAGGTCTTCTGCATTTTGGGGAGGGAGAGTCTCCAAAGAGTTTTATGAAGATAAAGAATTGAAGAGAGGACAAGGGATGTTAAGAAATATTTCATGAACTATTTGTTTGGAGAATCTCTTAGTCTTCAGGCTCTCAAGAAAATATTTGAGTTACTTCTAAATTTGGAAGCTAGACTGTTTTCCTTAATGCAACACCATCTGATATTGAATTACATGGGCTTATAATGATCCATTCATATTTTTAAATCCAATATCTAGATATATACATGAAATGGTCATCAATGGCCCAGGCCAATAATTAAGTATATATGTAAAGGAAATCTCTAAACAACTCACAGAGAAATGCAGAAACTAACCACTAGTGGCAACATCAAGAACTAGAGTCTTTGAATGTCACGGATGAAGGGATGATATTGGTTAACATGTGCATTGTACTAATAAAGAATGGACTTGTTCAAGGTTATTCCCAAGTTTTGTCCCCAGTTCTATGTCATAGTCTTCTTGAACTGTTGCTGCAATAACCTCAGATAGGTCAGCAATTCAAGACTCAGACTTGGATTTTATACACTTTAGACCAATGGGAGTTACAAGAAACCATGAGTGACATTTACTTCAAGAAGAACAGAAGAAGTAAATTACAAGGAAAATACAGTTGAACGTGGCTAACAACACCTGCCAGCAGCAAAGGGAACATCCCCTCCTCTGCCATGACACCAGGAAATGAAACTAAAATGAAAGACAGTAGTGTTCTCCAGGTGCTGTCATCCAACCTGGTTTTCCAGGGCACAAAAATACTGACTGTACAAGTCTGTGAATGCAGCAGTGTTACAGAAGTGAAGAGTGGGCCTCCATTTCTAGACTTTATAGACCCCCAAACTTGCACCCTGTATAAATCTCTAGATGCAGTAAAATATTGGGATAGACTAATAGGAAAATAAAACATTTGTCTGCTGAAAAAGATACTGGTAAATGAGAAGGGAATCCTAATTCCCTGCAATCTGGACATATAGCACCACACTCTGTGTACTTTAACACTCAAATAAAGGGCAAATCCAGAACGAAAACTGAAGACACACAAGCCCTAAAACCTGTTTCTTTGATGCTAGGTAAGTTGAATAAAACAAAGCCTCCACACTCATAATAATCACGTAATGACACTATGAACATTAAAGAAGAGTAAGATCTCTCTAGCACTGCTGACTTCATGGGAGCAGAGACCTAATTTACTTCAGATGAAACCACTTAGTGTCAGAGAAGTTAAGTAACTGCCCAAAGCTGCACAGCTTCACCTGAAGAGGTTGTCAGGGCTAAGAAAATAACTCAGATAGCCAGTGTTTTCACCACACTGCTTCTCTTTTCTAGTGAATTCATGCACTGAGGCTGGTATTTAGCAAGTGCATTATAGAATAATCAGTCTTCATAAAGATTCCAACAAAAAGTTTTTTCTTTTAAATATTGGAGCTTGAGAAACAGTAAATTTCTGTTATCTTTAAAAATCACTTCTGTGGAACACCTCATACTCTTAGGAAATGAGGCAAATGTACTGTTTTTGTATGCTAAATTTTTAGCTGCCACGGACAAATAGGTCATCCATTTCTTGCTCCTTTTGACTAATCTCGATCGTCCTCTGTTATGGAAGGAAATGAGATGGAGAATTTGTGACTGAGCAGTGCACACTTTGGTCCTTTGAAATGGATGGAGGTGACTTAATTTTCTCACAGCAGTCTGGGGGTGTCGATTAGAAATGAAGGAAAGGTCAAAGTGAGAAAGTAGAAATGATTAAAATAAAGGGAAAATTAACCTGAGTGCCAGAGACTCATCACTGAAGCTGAAAAAGAAAGTAGGCTGAGTGGAGGAGAAACAAGATGGGAATCACATTAATATTAAATAGGAAGAAAATACAGGAGGGCAGAGTGTGGAGGAGGAAATGAATCCCAAGAAGTGCAAAATAAATTAGAAAAGCTTAGATTCTTTTCTGAATAACTGTAACTATTATAAAGGCATTAGTAATTTTAAAAGGAAGGGAGGGAGGGAGGAAAGGAGGGAGGAAAAGAAAAGTAGCTACTGTTTTCCCTTTGAACAGTACATTTTCTAGACCTACCTCTGAGCAATCTCCCCAAGGAAATCCTTTTTCTAACCTGCTTCTCTCCAAGCCCCAGGCCCCTTGCCCTGCCTCACCATCTAGATTTCAGGCATTAGTGAAATGACTCTGTGGCCAGAAATGTCATCAGAAGTCAGAGTATCTGCCCAAGTGCTCTGGTTCTGGTCAGCTCTCCTGCTTTTTTTCCATAGTTCTTACTTTCACTAGAGGGTCACATACCTAAAACTCAAGCTGCAGCCAGGGCCACAAACATTCCTGACAGTTATCAGGTTAAGTTGGAGGTTAAAGCCCTAAAGCGAGGTGCAGGGAGAGAGTGAAGGGGGTGCAGGAGTAGAAACTCAGATCCTACACCTTCAGACCATAGGTATAAGTGTTCAAATACATGAGGTAGACTTGATTAAAATCAACCCGCTGTTAATAATAGTGTAATTGTTCAAACTGATGAAAGTTCTATGGTGATCAATCTGTCTTCCTCTGCAGTTTTAATTTCTCACTCTCTATCCGCAGGTTTATTCCATCCTGGATTATCTCCTATACAAAAAGGAACAAAAAGAGGGCTAACAACTTTCCTTTCCTCCTTTTAATGCCCTGCTTCCCTGGAAAACTCTCCGAAAATGTATCCAGTTTCTCTTCCTGTTCTACATCCATGTTCTAACTCCTTTTTAACTTCTCAAGCCTTAACAATTGGGTTTCAGCACCATCATTCCACTGCAACTGCTTTTGCTTCAGATTGTATAGTCTCTTCTCAGACCTCAGTTGACCAACCCCTTCAACAGCATGATGATATTGACCATGTCCTTTTTTCTTGAAGCTCTTTCTTTCTTACTTTCCATACTTGCCCTTTCTTCTGACTCATGTCCTGTCTCTTTGATTGACATTTCTCAGTCACTTCTAGAACTCCTCTTTCACACCACCTATCAGTGTTGAAGTTCTCTAGAGTCCGATTCTTTGCTTTCTTCTCTCACTTCATTCTCTCAGTGCCGAAGAAATTCTTTGGGGTAACTTCATCCACATTGTGATAGAAATATGATTCAGAAATTTCAAGTTCCACATTCAGTTAGGACAATGTTCAGAGGAAAAAGAGAACCATCTTTTCCTGTGATGCTTTTTTTTTTATATACTTCTTTTTTAAAAAATTTTTATGGAAGTATAGTTGATTTACAACATTGTGTTACTTTCAGGTGTACAACAAAGTGAATCTGTTGTACATATATCCACTCTTTTTTAAAAATAAATTTGTTTATTTTATTTTTGGCTGCGTTGGGTCTTCGTTGCTGCGAGCGGGCTTTCTCTGGTTGCAGCAAGCAGGGGCTACTGTTCGTTACGGTGCACGGGATTCTCATCGCAGTGGCTTCTCTTGTTGCGGAGCACAGGCTCTAGGCTTACGGGCTTCACGCAGGCTCAGTAGTTGTGGTGCATGGGCTTAGTTGCTCCGCGGCATGTGGGATCTTCCCGGACCAGGGCTCGAACCTGTGTCCTCTGCATTGGCAGGCGGATTCTTAACCACTGCGCCACCAGGAAGTCCCTATACACTCTTTTTTTTTAGATTCTTTTCCCATATAGGCCATTACAGAGTATTGAGTGGAGTTCCCCGTGCTATACACCAGGCTGTGATGCTTTTTAATGAGTGTATAAACTTTTCCCTGGAAGCGAATTAGATTTCCTGTCCCATTTAATCGGCCAAAATTGGGTCACATGTCAACAAATATTTGTTGGACCAATGATGGAAAAGAAACATGGAATTTCTGTGGTGGCTAATACTGATCATCTTGAGAAGGGATGATTAGTATTATGATTTGTCAGGGTCCTAGCAGGAGAGATTAATAAAGGACATTTTGCTTAAATGTGGCTAAGATTTAGGGTAACCACAAGGAATACTATAGTTCCCTGGGTTTCCCATGAAGGAGGCAGGAAGTTTTGCCACACTTAGATGTGAGTGGGAAAAAGGGAGAGAGCTGGGGAGGAGTGGGGTGGAATCCCTGAGTAGATATGTAGTCTTTGGCACAATTGTTTTTGATGCAATTTGTTGATATTTTGTGTGTCGATTTTTTTTTATTGGCGTATAATTGCTTTACAATGTTGTGTTACTTTCTGCTGTACAGTGAAGTGAATCAGCTATATGTATACATATATCCCCTCCCTCTTGGACCTCCCCCATCCCACCCATCTAGGTCATCACAGAGCCCTGAGCTGAGCTTCCTGTGCTACACAGCAGGTTCCCACTAGCTATCTATTTTACACATGGTAGTGTATTTATGTCAAACCTAATCTCCGAGTTCACCCCACCCTCCCCTTCCCCGCCATGTCCACACATCGATTCTCTACATCTGCGTTTCTATTCCTGCCCTGCAAATAGGCTCATCTGTACCATTTTTCTAGATTAATAAATTTTTTTTTTTCCAAACACACCACGGCTTTATTATTTCAATAAACTCCGAAGGCACATTTCCTGGATCTGCAAGCTGAGGCAGAAGCCAGGTGCAGCGAGGCAGGGCAGCTGGGGTCCTGTCCAGAGCACGTGGGAGGCTCAGGGAGGTGGAGGTGGGGTGACAACAGCATTCCTGCGGCGGGAGGCGCAGGAATTTTTCTAGATTAATATATGATATTTGTTTTTCTCTTTCTGACTTACTTCACTCTGTATGACAGACTCTAGGTCCATCTACATCTCTACAAGTGACCCAATTTCATTTCCTTTTATGACTGCGTAATATTCCATTATATACGTGTACCACATCTTCTTTATCCATTCATCTGTCGATGGACATTTAGGTTGTTTCCATGTCCTGGCTATCATAAACAGTGCTGCAATGAACATTGGGGTACATGTTTCTTTTTGAATTATGGTTTTCTCGGGGTATCTGCCCAGTAGTGGGATTGCTGGGTCATATGGTAGTTCTTTATTTAGCTTTTTAAGGAACCTCCATACTGTTCTCCACAGTGGCTGTATCAATTTACATTCCCACCAACAGTGCAAGAGGGTTCCCTTTTCTCTGCACCCTCTCCAGCATTTAGTGTTTGTAGATTTTTTGATGATGGCCATTCTGACCGGTATGAGGTGATACCTCATTGTAATTTTGATTTGCATTTCTCTAATAATTAGTGATGTTGAGCATCTTTTCATGTGCCTCTTGGATATCTGTATGTCTTTTTGGTGAAATGTCTATTTAGATCTTCTGCCCATTTTTGGATTGGGTTGTTTGTTTTTTTGATATTGAGCTCCATGAGCTGTTTGTATATTTTGGAGATTAATCCTTTGTCTGTTGCTTCATTTGCAAATATTTTCTCCCATTCTGTGGGTTGTCTTTTCGTCTTGTTTATGGTTTCCTTTGCTGTGCAAAAGCTTTTAAGTTTAATTAGGTTCCATTTGCTTATTTTTGTTTTTATTTTCATTACTCTAGCAGGTGGGTCATAAAAGATCTTGCTGTGATTTATGTCAAAGAAAACAGAAATATAGATCAATGGTACAGGATAGAAAGCCCAGAGATAAACCCATGCACCTATGGTCACCTAATCTATGACAAAGGAGGCAAGACTATACAGTGGAGAAAAGACAGCCTCTTCAATAAATGGTGCTGGGAAAACTGGACAGCCACAAGAAAAGAATGAAATTAGAACTCTACCTAACACCATACACAAAAATAAACTCAAAATGGATTAAAGATCTAAATGTGTGTTGATTTTTAAAGTGAGCTTGTATCCAGCATACAGATGGACTCTATTTTTTGTTTTAATAGTTTGTGGATTTGTGTGTGTGTATGTTTGTGTGTGTGTGTCATTACCTCATCAGTAAATAATCACACACTGTCTCATGCTTTCAATCTACTGCACCTTCTTTTTCTAAAATCACTGAATTGACCAGAATCTGTGCTATGTTGAAAAGTAGCAGTGATAGCAGGTACCCATGGCTTACTCCATCTTTAAACAGAATGCACCTAAATTTTCTCCATTATATTTGCTATTTTCTGCAGGTTTTTATTAGATAACCTCATCTCCTTTCTATTCCCAGTGGCTCTTCTTAGTTTAATCCCTCATTATCTCTCCCCAGGATATTGCAAGAGCCTCCTAACTAATTTATCTGCCTCCAGCCTCATCCCCCACAAATTTGTATTCTGCATTGTGATCAAGGTAATATTTATGAAGTGTAAATCTGATCATGACTCTACATGCTTCAATTATTCATTAACCCTGCAAAATATATAGAACACACAAGTCCAGGTTCCTGATGAAAAACGTCAACTCTCCTATATTAAACAGAACTTCATCTTATATAACTTCCTGTTAGTTAGAAGAGTATATGGTCTCAGCAAAATAAAAATACCTTAATGTTTACCACACAAGTCCTGTGCCTCTTTCACGTCTAAATTGTCACTACCCTTCACAGATAACCTTCTGAGGTGGGCTTTCATTAAGATTTCTCTCCACAACTTTTCCCAAGAATCTCCCTACCCCAGCATCATGTTATACTTGCATCACCAATGTATCCTCAAATTTCTACTCCACTGCTGACAAAATTCAATTCTCAAAGGATCTTATGTTGTATCCTTATAGAAAAGAAACTCTGTGATTAATTTTCTACAGTCTTATTGAGATATAATTGACATACAGCACTGTATAAGTTTAAGGCATACAGCATAATGTTTTGACTTATATATATTGTGAAATGATTACCACATTAGATGTAGTTAATATCCATCATTTCATATAGATACAGTAAAAAGGAAAAGCACAAAAAAGAACAAAAAGGTTTTTTTCTCCTTGTGATGAGAGCTCTTAGGGTTTACTCTCCTAACAACTTTCATATGTACCATACAACAGTGTTAACTATAGTCACCATGCTGTACATCACATCCCCAGTACTTATTTAGCTTATAACTGGAAGTTTGTACCTTTTGACCAGAAAGTCTGTGATTTTGATGTGCAAAGGAATTGAATAGTGATTGCAGCCCAGCCATGAGCTGGTGAGATTTCCCTCCTTCCTACCTTGGTAAGCAACATAGCTTTAAATTCTATGTCTTTGGTCTTATTTTACACAACACCCTCTTTCTAGCTTAAGCTATTTTCACAATCCTCTTTTGCATGTCAAGCTTCTATAATGTCAACATATGGATATTTCCACAACAAGCTATGTCTGGTCAGGCCTCCTGTATTTTCTTATGTGTGTTTCCCATGCCTGAACTATTCTTCCCTCTAAAGCCTGTTCTCTTTCAAACCTCAGTTCCTATGTCATTTCTTCCAGGATCTTACAACCCCAGAGACTAAGAGTTCCTTCTCCCATTCTGTGGGTTGTCTTTTCGTCTTGTTTATGGTTTCCTTTGCTGTGCAAAAGCTTTTAAGTTTAATTAGGTTCCATTTGCTTATTTTTGTTTTTATTTTCATTACTCTAGCAGGTGGGTCATAAAAGATCTTGCTGTGATTTATGTCAAAGAAAACAGAAATATAGATCAATGGTACAGGATAGAAAGCCCAGAGATAAACCCATGCACCTATGGTCACCTAATCTATGACAAAGGAGGCAAGACTATACAGTGGAGAAAAGACAGCCTCTTCAATAAATGGTGCTGGGAAAACTGGACAGCCACAAGAAAAGAATGAAATTAGAACTCTACCTAACACCATACACAAAAATAAACTCAAAATGGATTAAAGATCTAAATGTGTGTTGATTTTTAAAGTGAGCTTGTATCCAGCATACAGATGGACTCTATTTTTTGTTTTAATAGTTTGTGGATTTGTGTGTGTGTATGTTTGTGTGTGTGTGTCATTACCTCATCAGTAAATAATCACACACTGTCTCATGCTTTCAATCTACTGCACCTTCTTTTTCTAAAATCACTGAATTGACCAGAATCTGTGCTATGTTGAAAAGTAGCAGTGATAGCAGGTACCCATGGCTTACTCCATCTTTAAACAGAATGCACCTAAATTTTCTCCATTATATTTGCTATTTTCTGCAGGTTTTTATTAGATAACCTCATCTCCTTTCTATTCCCAGTGGCTCTTCTTAGTTTAATCCCTCATTATCTCTCCCCAGGATATTGCAAGAGCCTCCTAACTAATTTATCTGCCTCCAGCCTCATCCCCCACAAATTTGTATTCTGCATTGTGATCAAGGTAATATTTATGAAGTGTAAATCTGATCATGACTCTACATGCTTCAATTATTCATTAACCCTGCAAAATATATAGAACACACAAGTCCAGGTTCCTGATGAAAAACGTCAACTCTCCTATATTAAACAGAACTTCATCTTATATAACTTCCTGTTAGTTAGAAGAGTATATGGTCTCAGCAAAATAAAAATACCTTAATGTTTACCACACAAGTCCTGTGCCTCTTTCACGTCTAAATTGTCACTACCCTTCACAGATAACCTTCTGAGGTGGGCTTTCATTAAGATTTCTCTCCACAACTTTTCCCAAGAATCTCCCTACCCCAGCATCATGTTATACTTGCATCACCAATGTATCCTCAAATTTCTACTCCACTGCTGACAAAATTCAATTCTCAAAGGATCTTATGTTGTATCCTTATAGAAAAGAAACTCTGTGATTAATTTTCTACAGTCTTATTGAGATATAATTGACATACAGCACTGTATAAGTTTAAGGCATACAGCATAATGTTTTGACTTATATATATTGTGAAATGATTACCACATTAGATGTAGTTAATATCCATCATTTCATATAGATACAGTAAAAAGGAAAAGCACAAAAAAGAACAAAAAGGTTTTTTTCTCCTTGTGATGAGAGCTCTTAGGGTTTACTCTCCTAACAACTTTCATATGTACCATACAACAGTGTTAACTATAGTCACCATGCTGTACATCACATCCCCAGTACTTATTTAGCTTATAACTGGAAGTTTGTACCTTTTGACCAGAAAGTCTGTGATTTTGATGTGCAAAGGAATTGAATAGTGATTGCAGCCCAGCCATGAGCTGGTGAGATTTCCCTCCTTCCTACCTTGGTAAGCAACATAGCTTTAAATTCTATGTCTTTGGTCTTATTTTACACAACACCCTCTTTCTAGCTTAAGCTATTTTCACAATCCTCTTTTGCATGTCAAGCTTCTATAATGTCAACATATGGATATTTCCACAACAAGCTATGTCTGGTCAGGCCTCCTGTATTTTCTTATGTGTGTTTCCCATGCCTGAACTATTCTTCCCTCTAAAGCCTGTTCTCTTTCAAACCTCAGTTCCTATGTCATTTCTTCCAGGATCTTACAACCCCAGAGACTAAGAGTTCCTTTCTCTGTGTAATTTCTCTGTTTTACACATTTCACTGTACTTCTTCTCTGAGACTGTCACACACAACTTGGCCCAGAGGTGGCTTGCAATAGATTTTGATGAATAAATGAAGAATGCATGGATATCTCAACGAGTGTTTCTGAGGCACAGACCCGGCACAGTTCTTGACACATTATCAGTATTCTGTACATGTTTCCTTCCCCTTGGTTCACTGGGCAATAGCAGAAGGCTTCTCTCAACCAAAGCCATCCAAAGAAGACCACCAAGAGGACCTTCAGAGGCCAAGCAGCCTCAGTTACTCAGGGACCTACCAAACTGGGTCATGGAGACATTCAATTCCTCATCAGTCTGTGCATTGCCGGCATCTTTATTACTCTGAGGAATGAGAATAAGGCAGCTCAGTTCAGTCCTGATGCTTTCACCACTGCTGAGCAGCTCTCATTTTGGAATCATCCAGTTGGAGGAGGTAAGAGCTCAGAGCAGAAAATGCTACCTGGCCTGAATATAGGTGTGGAGGGTGTCCTGAGCATCACTGTTGTGTGGGAGGGTGTGGAGGCCTGGAGAAGCTATCAAGAGCTAAGAGAGAAAGTTTCTAACTACACTAGCTTTGAAACAGGAGAAGCAAGCCAGGCATTTTACTAGATGAAGTGTGCGAAATTACCTCACTTAATCATCACAAGAGGCCTGCAAAGTCAATATTATTCCCATTTTATAGATGAAGACCCTAGGGCTGAGTGAAATTAACTCATTTAATGAAGGTTATATAGATGGTAACTTTCCAGGCCAAGTTACAAAATTAGCTCTGGTCTTATTCCAAAGAATTCATTGTTTTATAGTTGTCATTTTCTTAACCCTGTTTTGCAACATACTTTTGTCTGAGAGAAGAAGTGGCTTCTGTTCACACCATCCTCACGGCCACTCTACTCCCCAGTGTACCTTAGCTGGCAGCATATTACAGTGTGATACATAAGCTATTTCTAGAAAAGAGGGAACTCAGCAAGCATTTAATGTCAGATGTCATACAAACTGACCACCCACCTCTCACATACCAAGAGGCAAGAACAAGAGCAATTACACTGTGATGACTGATGTCAAACAACAGAAAAGAGGCAAGAGGTGGTGCGATACTTTTTAAAAAGGATAGCGTTAGTTTAAAAACAACATGAATCAGAATTTAAGCAAAACTGTAATTTCTATAATTTGGTGAATAAAAAAATTAAACTTCTATCACATCTAGTTCAAAAAGGTCTTGATTGTCATAGTATATTTTTATTTTGCATAGAAATACAAAATTGCGAATTCATTCCATATTTGCAATAGCAATTTGAAGCTGTCATGTGAAAGAGATATTTGATGTGTTTTGCTTGATCCCAGTGGCAGAACTAAGACCAATGAATGGAAGCTTCAGGGAGCATGATAAAAGAAAACATTCTGGAATAGATAGAGATGCCCAAAGATGGAGTGAGTTGCTTCCAGTGAGATTGTCTCCTCAAAGACATTCAAGAATAAGTGGGACAGCACTTACTGGGGGTATTTCAAGATCAAAGACCCTAGTGAGGCTGGATCAAATGATCTCTGAGGGTCTCTCCCAACCAGTACTTATTTCCGGAACACCTGAAAGGATTTCCACTTTCCCTGGTATCGGTTTAATATCTTACCTTTATTTGGAAATGATGTAATATTATATCAGTAATTTATCTTTGCATGTATCCAAGTGCTTTGTTTGTGTCTACAGTCTCCCTCCATCTTGCCCCTCATTAATGTTACATGTTAGTAGAAGGTCTATTTACCAGTGCTTACTAGCTGCACTTGATTTATCATGTATTATGGTGAGCTTTAACCATCTTGATGAGCAAGTCTACAGCTAGGCTTTACAAAATATTTATAATATACAAAGTCAAACTTGAAGAATCCAGGAATAAAGTTCTTCTTTAAAAAAAAACAGGGCTTCCCTGGTGGCGCAGTGGTTGAGAATCCGCCTGCCGGTGCAGGGGACACAGGTTCGTACCCCGGTCCGGGAAGATCCCACATGCCGCGGAGCGGCTGGGCCCGTAAGCCATGGCCGCTGAGCCTGTGCGTCTGGAGCCTGTGCTCTGCAACAGGAGAGGCCACAACAGTGAGAGGCCCGCGTACCACAAAAAA
>NC_041224.1:92574761-92618887 GCF_002837175.3 Physeter macrocephalus
AAAAAAAAAAAAAAAACAAAACAAAATAACGCATGGTACTTCTGTGTTTGGACAGAAATTTGAAATTTATTTCTACTCATATTATTGTACATCACCCCAATTCTTATCTTATTTTTGAAAATCTCTGTTTACAACATTTACAATTGATAAGACTTAGATTCCTCCTTGTTGTTTATTTTCATAGATTCACATAATGTTAAATCTGAAGAAACAGAAAACTTTCTTCATCCTACCTTTCATTTGTACAGATGATAAAATTTAAACCCAGAGTATTTAAATGCCATATATAAAGCTATACTTTGCTTTTTAAGCACAGAATGTCATATAGAACTCTATTTTCTAGTTCTTAGTTCATAACCTCTCTCTCCCTCCCCATATTATATATGTCATACATATATACTTATTTATTCTCATAAATTATAATTGACATATCAATTGATATAAATGAAGAAAGGTCATAATGAATACTAAGGTTGAGAATTTGGGTCTCTTTGTACATTTGTTTTTATTTTATGTTTGCTAGATAATTTTAGAAATATTCAATTCTACTAATGTGTATTTAAGTTTAATTCTGATTCTCTGGGCTTAATTATCGGCAAGGCAAACATTTCTTCTGTTTTAGTTGAGCTTATAATGTAGAGGTGAAGACAGACAATTTCAATACTAGTGATAAGCACTATGATAGAGGAAGTAGAAGTACATTAAAGAGTTACCTAACATGGGCTTGGGAGGGTTGTGGATGGTGCAAGGAAGGCTTCTGGAGAAAGTGATGGCTAAGTAGAAAACTGAAAGGTGAATAGCAGTGACCCAAAGAAAGAGGACTAGAGGGAAGGAGAAAAGCACTCCAGAAAGCAAAGCATATGTCTAGTCACAGAGGTGAGATAAGGAAAGGAACATTCAAGGAACTAAAAGAAGTTAAGTGTAAGTCTGTTAGGGGATTAAGGAAGCAAAGCAAGTGGGCATGAAAATATATAGAAAGAAGTGAGGCTGGAAACAAGCAAACAAAAAATAATGGGGTCACAAGATTTGCACCACAGTTTAAGATTCCTATTGAATTTCATATGCATTTCTTATATGGCTATGCTCCCCCAACTAACCTCAACCCAGATAGCAATTTTTTATGTTTTTCTGTTTCCATGGATGCTGCTGCTCTCTACCCAGTTGCTCAAGCAAGAATTCTCTGCTTAATTCCCACCCCTGATTAGGTCACCAAGACCTTTTTTTTTTTTTTTTTGTATCTTCAACTTTTTTACATCTCCATCATCACTACTTGCTTGGTTTACCCTGGTCTATTGCAGCAGCCAGGAGGTCTTCTTGCCCCTCATTTATCCTTTCCCTCGCCAATCCACTCTCAACATAGCACCTGCCTCAGCTGGAGCAGAATGGTGCAGTGGGGAGAACACTGGGATTCAAAAGGGTAAAGTGAAAGATTTGCCACCAAAATTCTGATATATGGTTTAGAGACCAACTTAATATTTAAATATGATTGATGTACCCAGCCGAGTACCATATAGGAAACATGAAGGCACTGTCTCCCTGATGTCTCTTTCCCTCCCTTCGACAGCTTACCCTGCTCCCCACCACACACATACACATATTCTTCTTTCTGGAAATGCTTGTTGCCAGGACACAGCTTTGAGAAAGAGCCCAAGAACAGCGACTTTGGGCATTGGGTTTAGCAGCAGGAGTAACCTAGATCCTCTCTGTCATTTCTTCCCTATGCTGCTGCCAAACCATCCTAATTGGCTGTAAACATTGTTAGGAAACTGTCAGCAACCTGCAATTGCCAGCTTTCCATAAGTGAGACTGTACTGAAAACAAGGAATGCCCATTGTCCCCTTTGCATTCTAGGACCTCTGGAACCAAAAATGGCAACTAGGAGTTTAAAGAAGATATCAGGAAGATTATTCACACTTTGAATTCCCAGGGATGCTATTAAGATACACTTTGAATTTCTCATCCTTTTTTGACAATTCTCAACAATTGTCAAAAAAAAAAAGTTTTGAGAATAGGTTTATACTACCACTAGTCAAATGATTGCCTTTTTAGCTCTATTTGTCTCTTAATATAGACAAGTTAGTTTCTGTGTCTCATTTTCACCCATTCAAATATCAACAACTGAGTTCTTTCTCCCTTTCTGACTCAGAAGGACAGAAGACTAAAATAACACTCTGAAACAACTTCTTGCAGAAGCACTCTGTAACCATGTAAGGTACAGTCAGCAAGTAGGATATCATATAAGAAGCTGGCCTCTACTTAGAACTGATTTGGGAACTGTGTTATTTAAAGCCCCACAGCCCATTAATAATTTCAGTGCGAAGACATTTTACTCTAATTGAGTCATAAGACTGAGTCTAAGCAGATCTTAGTGTTTCTTGAGCTTTTTAGTGCCTGTGCCAAAGTATAAGCCTAGTTTCCATTCTGTGTCTTCATGTTTAATGGATTTTATACTACTGCAGTTTCTGTAATCATACTTGCCACTTTGCCAGAAACAGTACTAGGAAGAAAATTATACTTCCCCCAGAAAATAGATTCTGAGTGTGTAAAAACACATTCTCAATACATTGTTTTTAAAATTTGCAAAATCTGCCCTTTTAAAGTGTCTGAGTTCATGACTTTTGTCAAAAATATAGCTATGGTATTGCTACTACAGTCAGGATACAAAATATTTCCTTCATCCCAGCAAGTTCTCATATGTACCTTTTTTTTTTTTTTTTTTTTTTTTTTTTGCGGTACACGGGCCTCTCACTGTTGTGGCCCCTCGCGTTGCGGAGCACAGGCTCCGGACGCGCAGGCTCAGCGGCCACGGCTCACGGGCCCAGCCGCTCCACGGCATGTGGGATCTTCCCGGACCGGGGCACGAACCCGTGTCCCCTGCATCTGCAGGCAGACTCTCAACCACTGCGCCACCAGGGAAGCCCTCATATGTACCTTTGAAGTCAATTGTCTCCTCCCACCCACTGAACCCTGGTAGCCACTGATCTGCTTTCCATCACTATACTTTTTCCCTTTCCTAGAATTTCATATGAATGGAAGTATAGGACGTGTAATTGTCTTCCTTAACAAGATGCTACTGAGGTTCAGGCATGATGTAAATATCAATAGTTTCTCCCTTTTTATTGCTGAATTGCATTTCATTTTATGGGTATTCCAAAATTGTTTGTCTATTCTTGAGTTGATAAATATTTGGATTGTTTCCAGTTTTTGATTATTATGAATAAAAACTATGAACATTCCCTTACAAGTCTTTGTGTGGGCATATATTTTTATTTTCCATGTGTCAATATCTAGGAGTGAAATTGCTAGGTAGTTTGAAAAGTACGTTTAACTTTGCATTCCCACTAGTTCCAAATCCTTGTCAGCACTTGGTATTGTTAATCTTTTTCATTTTAGTTATTTTAATGGGCGTGTAGTGACATCTCATTGTGGTTTTAATTTGTATCTCCCTAATGACTAATAATGTTGAGCATCTTTTCATATGCCTATTGGCCATCTCTATATTTTAGTGAAGTGTCTGTTCAAATTTTTTGCCACTGTTTAATTGGGTTGTTTTCTTATTGATTTGTTCCAATTGATTTTTCTTTTTTTTTTTTTCTGGTTTGAAAAATAACCGTCTTTGAAATGCTCCCATCAGGATTTAAGGAACTAGCTGGTGCAGCTTTCCAGGCTAAGCAGTAACACAGCAGCCACCTACAAGAGTGAAGGAATAAAGAAAAGCACCATCTTCAACAAATGAAAGCAGTCAAAAATTCCAGTTTGTGGAGAAAGGTTCTACTTGGAATAATCTAGAAAGCCCCTAAGGAATAATTAGCATTTCCTAGAGAGCAAGTTTGTTTTTCCAGCAGACTAAATGATAACTTCACAAAACCATAGAACCAAGCTGAACTGCTTTGTAGCAGGATTTGACAGTTCCTCATGAAGCTCACTTAATTATACTCTATAACACCTTATAATAATTTCTAAATAATTAAGTGACTTAAAAAAAAAAGTTATGTTGAAAGTATCTAGTTTTCCCAAAATTTCAAGGTTCAGAACACAGATTTAAAAATTCATCATGCTTCAAGAGCTTTCAATTTTTAGACTACAAAAAACAATGAGAAAAAGAAGTCCTTGCAGCTTAAAAAACACACGCTTGAAATAATACACTACTGAAAACATGTAGAACAAAAAGAAAGTAACAGATAACCCATTATCAGTTAAGAAGATACAGCTTTTTGTTTTGGGCAGTTCCACCAACCAGAGTTTTACATTTCTAGTCCATACTACCTACATGCTAGTTATGAAAAATATATGCGAACTCCAAGAACCCCAGAAAACCTCAGCCCACGTGGAGGAAGAACAAGGCCAGATGTAGGGATATAGGTCCTGGTTGTGGGGAGGATGGACAAGGGCTTGGGGTCGGAATGGGCCTCCGGGTCTGGGTCCTGACTGTGTCCTGCTTGTGGCTAGGACCAGGTGGAGATTGTTGGCTGGGGGCTGGGTCCTGGCCACGGGCCGTACGTGGGGGCATCCGATCCGGCGGGCTGGTCAGGGCCCAGATCTGGGTCCTCCTGGTCGTAGGTGGGGGTAGGGGGTCGTGGGTCACGGTGGATAGCGAGTCGGTGGTCCGGGTCTGCGTAGGGGTCGTGTCGGGGTCCGGGTCGCGACGGCTAGGCCGCACCCCCTCCCCCCGGCCCCACTCATACGCGCCGCACCTGCAGCGGCGGCGCCCCGCAGCTTTGGAACACGCGGTCCACGCAGACGCCATTCTTGCCGAGGCAGCGCGGGTAGAAGTCGCCGCCCGCGTCGGGCCCGGGCTGCGCCGACGGCTCCGGGGCCGCCCCGCAATGGCCGCCGCCGGCGCCTCCCGGGGGCGTGAAGATCTCGAGGTGGCGCCGCTAGATGAAGCTCGAGTGGCCCATGCTCACGTCCGCCGAGCCCTGAGACGAGTTTCGCCCGATGGTCACCGAGCGCTTCTTCATCAGGTACTCGAACTCGCGGCCCTCGAGGCGCGCCACTGCCCAGCCGCCCGGCGGGGATCCGCCGCCCCCGGCGCCGCCGCCCGCGGGAGGCCCGCCCGCGCCCGGCAGCGCCGCAGCCGCCGCCATGGGTCTGCGAGGGCCCGGGCCGCCTTCCGACGCCGCCACTGAGCTGAGGGCCGAGCGAGGCCGCCGGCCGGCGAGCGACGGGCCCCAATTGATTTTTTAAGTTAAAAACATGTATGTATACATGAGCCCTCGAGGCGCGCCCCGGCCCACCCGCCCGGCGGGGACCCGCCCCCCGCGCCCCCGCCGCCCCCGGCGCCGCCGCCCGCGGGAGGCCCGCCCGCGCCCGGCAGCGCCGCAGCCGCCGCCATGGGTCTGCGAGGGCCCGGGCCGCCTTCCGACGCCGCCACTGAGCTGAGGGCCGAGCGAGGCCGCCGGCCGGCGAGCGACGGGCCCCAATTGATTTTTTAAGTTAAAAACATGTATGTATACATGAGCAATTAGATTTACTTTTTTAGATAAAATACAAGAATTTGAGTCTTAAATGATTACTGGATAACCCCGTTTTTCAATCACTGTCCTGTTACTTATTTGTATTGCATATCAAATTATTATTAGTATTTATTATAGGAAATTTAAAACTTATAAAAAGTAAGCAGAATAGTATAGTGAAATCTCTCGGACCCGTTAGCTACAATTATCAACACCCGCCATTCTTATTTTCTCTATGCTGTCATTCATTATCTATCCACCACTTTATCAGTAGTAGTAGTAGCAGCAGCTGCAGTAGTAATAATAGTAGTGGTAGTAGTAGTAGTATTTTAATTTCTTTTTCGTTGAGGTAAATTCATATACTAAAATATATAAATATTAGATATACAATTCTGAAAAATGGATAAAACTGAGTAATCCACAATCCACAGCTCTATCATAATGTGGGGTGTTCCTGTCTCCCTAGAAATTTTTGTTGTGTCCCAGTCCAGTCACATTCCCTTCATCCCAACCCAGGCAAACAGTATTCTGATTTTCTTCTCACTTCATGTAAGTTTTGCCTGTTCTAAAACTTAACATAAATGCAATCATTCAGCATGTACTGTTTGTATATGTCCTTTTTTCTCTCCGCACATTATTTGGGAGAGTCATCCATGTTACTGAGTGAATCAACAAGTCATTCATTATTATTGTTGAGTAGTGCTCTGTTTTATGGCTATACAATAGTTTATTTTTCTGCAGATGTACATTTGGACTTACAGTTTTTGGCTATTGTGATTAAAGCAGCCGTGAACATTTTCATCTAAGTCTTTATGTGGACATATGTGTTCATTTTTCTTAGGTAAATACCTAGGAGTGGAATGCTGGGTCAAAGAGCAGGCAGTTTAAAAGAAACTGCCAAACCTTTTTTCAAAATGGTTATACCATTTTACATTTCTGCCAGCAATGTATGAGAGTTCCAGTTGCTCCAGGTCCTTGCAATCGCAATCTGTGTTGTTAGTCTTTTATATTTTAGCCATTTTGCTGTGTATTTAGTGATATCGTTTTAATTTACATTGCCCTGATCATTTTTCATGCTGAATACTTTTTCATGTCTTTATTGACCATTTGGTAACTTAATTTGTGGTGTGTCTGTTCACATCTTTTGCCCATATTTTTATTGGGTTAATTTTGCTTTATTATTGAGTCATGGAATTCTGAATATATGCTGGGTACAAGTCCTTTGTCAGATATGTTTTGTGAATATACGTTTTTGAATACTTTTCTCCTATGTTGTGGCTTGTCTATTCATGTTCTTTATGTTTTTAACACTAATGATAATATTCTTGTATGTAATCTTCTAAAAACTATGTAGATTCAGTTTTTATGTTTAGGTCTATGATCCATAACAGATTAAGTCTTATGTATGGTGTGAGAAAGTGGGGGTGGATTTTTGTTCATTTGTTTCTTCTGAATATTCAACTGTCCCAGCACCATTTGTTGAGAAGACTGTCCTTTCCTCATTGAATTGAGTTGGCACCTTTATTGAAAGTCAATTTTCTACATAATATGGGTTCACTTGGACCCTCTATTTTATTCCATTGATCTATTGTCTGTCTTTATGACAGTGCCATGCTATCTTTATCAATGTAACTTATAGTAAGTCTTAAAGTCATGAGTAGAAGACTTCTAGCTTTTTTGCTTTTCTTTTTCCCAAGATTGTTTTGAAAATTCTAGATTCTTTGCATATTCATATATATTTTTGTACAAGTTTATCAATTTATATAATAAACATCTGGTTCTCTCATCTGTGGAGTGAGCACTACCGTGGTGGGAAAAGCCAAGTGGAAACCACTGAAACTGCCTCTACCTAGGAAAATGGTAAGCCAAAAGCAGTACTCTGTTGATAGAAGGATTGCAGAGATTAGCACCTCCATTAATACAGGGGTAGCGATTCCTACCACATCCTCATTCAACTTGCCTATTCAGCTGATGCAGAAGACAGACACATTTTGCAGCATAACTGTAGATTATCATAAACTTAATCAGATCATGACTCCAACTGCAGCTGCTGCACCAGATGTGGTTTTATTTCTTGAACAAATTAACACATCCCCTAGTACCTGATGTGCAGCTAATGATCTGGCAAATGGTTTTCCCCCATACCTGTTAATTAGAATGACCAGAAGCAGTTTGCTTTCAGCTGGCAAGGCCAGCAATATACATTCACTGTCCTACCTATCAACTCTCCAGCTCTGTGTCATAATTTAGTTTGCAAGAATCTTGATTGCCTTTCCCTTCCATGCTGCAATGGATTACATTCTGCTGATTTGACTTCATGAGCAAGAAGTAGCAATGACTCTAGACTTATTGGTAAGATATCTGCATGTCAGATGGTAGGACCTAAACCCAACAAAGTTTCAGGGGCCTTACTCAGTGAAATTTCTTAGTGTGGGGCACGTTGAGATACGCCTTTGAAGGTGAAGGAGAAGCTGTTGTTCTGGTCCCTCCTACAACTTAAAAAAAAAAAAAAAAAGAAACACAGTGCCTAGTGGGCCCCTTTGGATTTTGGAAGCAACTTATTTCTCATTTTAGTGTTACTCCAGCCCATTTACTGAGTGACCTGGAAAGCTTCAGGTTTTAAGTGGGACCCAGATCAAGAGAAGGCTCTGCATCAGGTCCAGACTGCTGTGCAAGCTGCTCTGCCACTTGGGCCATATGATTCAGCAGATCCAATGGGACTTGAAGTGTCATTGGCAGATGATGTTTGGAGCCTTTGGCAGTCCCCTATAGGTGAATCGCAGTGCAGGCTCTTGGAGTTTTAGAGCAAAGCCCTGCAATCCTCTGGCATCAACTACTCTCTTTTTGATAAACAGTTGTTGGCCTGCTACTAGGCCTTAGTAGAGCTTGAACTCTTACCCATAGGCCACTAACTTATCATGCAACCTGAACTGCTCACCATGAACTGGGTATTATTTGACCCACCAAACCATAAAATTGGTCATGCTTAGGGCACTTCATCATCAAATGATGATCAGGACCAAGCAAGCTCTGAAAGCACAAGTAAGTGACATGAAGAAGTGGCCAAAATGCCCATGCCACTCCTGCTACGCTATTTTCTCTCTCTCAGCCTGCAACTATGGCTTATGGGGAGTTCCCTATGATCAGTTAGCAGATGAAGAGAAGACTTGGGCCTGGTTTTCAGATGATTCTGCACAATATGCAGGCACCGCTCCAAAGTGGACAGCTGCAGCATTACAGCCCCATTCTGAGATATCTCTGAAGGACAATGGTGAAGGCAAATCCAGTGGCCAGAACTCTGAGCAGTGCACCTCATGGGTAACTTTTATTAGAAGAAAAAATGGCTAGATGTACAATTTTACACTGATTTATGGGCCATGGCCAATTGTTTGGTTGGATGGTCAGGAACATGGAAGGAACATGATTGGAAAACTGGTGACAAGGAAATTTGGGAAAGAGTTATGAGATAGACCTCTCTGAATGAGTATAAATCCTGAAGATATTTGTGTCCCAAGTGAATAATTATCAAAGGGTGACTTCATAAAAGGAGAATTTTAATAAGCAAATGGGTAGGATAGCTCATTCTGTAGATACTAGTCAGCCTCGTTCCCCAGTCACCACTGTCATTGCCCAATGGGCTCATGAACACAATGGCCACGGTGGCAGGGAGGGAGATTATACATGGGTTCAGCAACATAGATTTCTATTTACCAAGGGTGATCTGGCTATGGCCACTGGTGAGTACCCAATCCATCAATAGCAGAGACCAACACTGAGCCTCCAGTATGGCGCCATTCCCCGAGGTGATCATCCAGCTCCCTGGTGGCAGGTTGATTACATCAGATGGCATCCGTCATGAAAGGGGCAGCAATTTGTTCTTACTGAAATAAACACTCACTCTGGATATGGATTTTCCTTTCCTGCATGCAGTGCTTCTGCCAAAACTAGCATCCATAGTAATAGCATCATAGTGGATAACTTCCAAGGGGAAGTTGGACTACTGATCCATGTGGAGGAAAGGAAGAGTATATCTGGAATACAGGAGATCCTTAGGATGTCTCTTAGTATTACCAAACCCTGGAATTAAGGTCAGTGGAAACTATAACAACTCAATCCAAGTAGGATTACTAATGGCCACAGCTCTTTAGGAATGAGGGTTTGAGTACTCCACCAAGTAAAGAACTACAATCAGCTGAGGTACTTGCTGAAGGCATAGGGAATACAGAATGGGTAACGGAGTAAATACCAAGTACAACCACATGACCAGTTATAGAAGCCTGTAATTGTTATGAGTATTTTTTCCTTATTTTGTTATGGATGTGTTTGTGTGTGTGTGTGTAGCATCTTTGTTTTCTTTGCTCTCTTATCCCCTTATCAAGTAATATAAGATGCATTGACTTCATATCATAGTATTTAAGTATCATTATCTTTACATCTTAGTACTTAAGTTACAGGATATCAAGGAGGAGGGTAAACATCACTCAAAGACTTTTATCTCCTCTTCTGGGGAAATGGCTAATGCATTTTAAGTTGTATGCAAGGCATTTGTATCACATTAAGCAGAATTATAACCTTGTTATTATCTTTATTAGGAGATTAAGTATGGTTTAAGTGGATGCATAAGGATGCCAAGTTGACAAAGGGTGGACTTGTGATGGTCAGTTTTATGTGCCAATTTGACTGAGCCATGGGGTGCCTAGATAGTTGGCTAAACATTATTCTGGATGTTTCTGTGAGAGTTTTTGGATGAGATTAATATTGAGATATTTAGACTGAGTAAAGCAGATTGTGCTCCCTAATGTGAGTAGGCTTCCAGTCAATTGAAGGCTTGCATAGAACAAAAAGGCTAACCATCCCCTGAGTAAGAGAGAATTCCTCCTGGCTGACTGCCATCACACTGGGACAGTAGCTTTTTTCCTGCCTTTGGACTTTAACTGAAATCCCAGCTATTCCTGAGTCTTGAGGCTGCTTCCCTTCAGAAAGGAACCACAACATCAGCTCTCCTGGTTCTCAGGACTTTGACTTGGACTGGAACTAAACCATTAGCTCTATTGTTTTCAGCTTGACAGCTCACCCTGCAGATCTTGGGATTTGCCAGCTTCCGTAACAGCATGAGCCAATTCCTTATTATAAATATATATACATCCTTTTGGTTCCATTTCTCTGGAGAACCCTGAATAATACAGCCACAATGTGTTATCACTTCTAGATGTTATTGTATTTGATTTGTTAATGTTTTGTTAAGGATTATTGCACTATGTTTATGAGGGCTGTTGCTCTATAATTTTCTTGTAATGTTTTTGTAAGGTTTACCTGTCAGGATTGGGTTGGCCTCATCTAATGAGTTAGAAAATATTTTCTCCTCTTCCATTATCTGAAATGATTTGTTTCAGATTGTTATTATTTTTCACTAAATGTTTGATAGAATTCACTAGTGAAATTATTTAAGCCTGGAGTTTTCTTTGGAGGATTTTTTTTAATAGCAAAATTATTTTCTTTCACGGGTAAAAGTATACTCAGATTTATATTTATTCTTGTTTCCATTTTCTAGAGAGTTGTGCTTTGCAAAGAATTTCTCCATCATATAAGTTGTCAAATTTATTGGCATAAAATTGTTCATAATACTCCCTCATTACCTTTGTAATATCTTAATATATGCACTGATAATTCCTCTTTTATTCCTGCTCAGATAATTCAGGTTTTTTTCTTGGTTTATGTGATCAGTTTTGCCAGGTGTTTATCAATTTTAATTAATATATTCAAAGAATCAGTTTTTTGTTTTGTTAATTTTCTGTTTCTATATTATCTATCTTTATTGATATCTTCTCTTCTTTATTTTTTCCTGCTACTTATTTTAAATTCAATTTACTTGCTTTCTTAAAGTGGAAACTGATAGTTTATCTTAAACCTTTAAATATTTCCAATGTAAGTATTTGAAGCAAAATACAACAACAAAAAAAATCATTCTAAATATTTTTCTTAGCTGAATCAAACATATTTTGTTATATTTAGTTTATTGCAATTTAGCTCAGAATATTTTGTATTTTCCCCTACAATTCCTTCTTTACCTCATGGGTTAAAGTGTATTGTTTAACTTTCAAATATTTAGTGATTCATAATTCACATCTATTATACTAAAAGAATAATTGTTCTATGATTTCAGTCTTTGAAATTTAATTATACATGTTTTATAGCCAACATATGCCTTTCTTGATGAACAGTCCATGTGCATTGGAAAAGAGTGCATATTCTAAAGTTGTAGGTTGTAGTTTTTTACTATTGTCACTTAGGTCAAGATGGTTGATAATGCCACTTAGATTTTCCGTATCTTTTATATGTCCTTAATAATTTTTGACTTAACTGCTGTATCAGTTATTGAGAGAAAACTACTAAAATATCCAATAATGATTTTACTTTAATTGATTTCTTTCCTTTGCTGTTTCTCAGTTCTCTCAGGTCCCTTCTTCTACTTTGAAGCTGTTGTCATCAGGTGCAAAGTAATTCATAAATGCCATATCTTCCTGAGGTATTGACCCTTTTATCATTATGAACTGCTCAGATTTATCTTTATTAATGTGCTTAGTCTAAATAGAGCCATTTTTTCATGGGCTATCTTCTTCCATCCTTTTACATTCAATGTATTTGTTTCTTTGTATTTAAAGAGTGTCTCTTGTAGATAACATGTGGCTGGGTCTTACTATTGTATCCAGTCTGATAATCTCTGCCTTTTAATTGTAGTGTTTATTATATTTACATTTAATGTAATTAATGATATGATTGGATTTAAGTCGACAGGGAGGTTTTTTTTCCATTTGTATCATCAATTTTTGTTCTTCTATTTATCTTTTTTTTGCTTTTTGGGGGGTTTATCCAAAAATTTAATATTCCATTGGCTTTTTAGCTATAGCTCTTTGCATTATTTCTATAGGTTGCTCTGAGTATTATAATATATTTACTTATCATAATTTACTTAGAGCTACCCCTGTACTAACTCAAATAAAATATTAGAACCTTGTAACAGTCTTGTTGCACTTATTGCCCCACCTCAATATTTTGTGCTATTATGTGAAATTATGCTTTACATATATATGTACAAACATTATAAACTACATGAAAGAGTGTGGTAATTTTCACATTAAACCATCCTAAGTCTTTTAAGGAAAGACTATTTATACTAAAAGAATAATTGTTCTATGATTTCAGTCTTTGAAATTTAATTATACATGTTTTATAGCCAACATATGCCTTTCTTGATGAACAGTCCATGTGCATTGGAAAAGAGTGCATATTCTAAAGTTGTAGGTTGTAGTTTTTTACTATTGTCACTTAGGTCAAGATGGTTGATAATGCCACTTAGATTTTCCGTATCTTTTATATGTCCTTAATAATTTTTGACTTAACTGCTGTATCAGTTATTGAGAGAAAACTACTAAAATATCCAATAATGATTTTACTTTAATTGATTTCTTTCCTTTGCTGTTTCTCAGTTCTCTCAGGTCCCTTCTTCTACTTTGAAGCTGTTGTCATCAGGTGCAAAGTAATTCATAAATGCCATATCTTCCTGAGGTATTGACCCTTTTATCATTATGAACTGCTCAGATTTATCTTTATTAATGTGCTTAGTCTAAATAGAGCCATTTTTTCATGGGCTATCTTCTTCCATCCTTTTACATTCAATGTATTTGTTTCTTTGTATTTAAAGAGTGTCTCTTGTAGATAACATGTGGCTGGGTCTTACTATTGTATCCAGTCTGATAATCTCTGCCTTTTAATTGTAGTGTTTATTATATTTACATTTAATGTAATTAATGATATGATTGGATTTAAGTCGACAGGGAGGTTTTTTTTCCATTTGTATCATCAATTTTTGTTCTTCTATTTATCTTTTTTTTGCTTTTTGGGGGGTTTATCCAAAAATTTAATATTCCATTGGCTTTTTAGCTATAGCTCTTTGCATTATTTCTATAGGTTGCTCTGAGTATTATAATATATTTACTTATCATAATTTACTTAGAGCTACCCCTGTACTAACTCAAATAAAATATTAGAACCTTGTAACAGTCTTGTTGCACTTATTGCCCCACCTCAATATTTTGTGCTATTATGTGAAATTATGCTTTACATATATATGTACAAACATTATAAACTACATGAAAGAGTGTGGTAATTTTCACATTAAACCATCCTAAGTCTTTTAAGGAAAGACTATCTATAGTCTATATTTATAAGACAGACTATAGATAGATAGAACTAGATAGATAGCTCTAGATTTTATATTTATATATATAGTATATTTATCCACATATTTATACTTTAAAGAGGTATTCAGTCTTTCTCACAGATCCTACTTACGACTTGGTGTCATTTGCCTTCAGCCTCAACATCTTCATTTAGCATTTCTAGTAGTATGGGTCTTTTGGCAATAAATTCTCTTTTACTTTTTTTAATTCTAAAATATGTTTATTTCACTTTCATTTGTAAAGTGTACTTTTCTTATATATAATTCTGATTTAGCAGTTTTTTGTTTTTTACTTTTCCTTTAGTACTTTGAAGATATCATTCAGTTGTCTGTCTTCCCTACATTTTGAAAAGTTACCTTCATTTCTATTGCTTTACCTTATAGGTATTGTATCTTTTTGTCTCTGGCTACTTTCAAGATTTTCTCTTTAGCTTTGGATTACAACAGTTTGACAAAGATGTACCTATGTGGGATTTTCTTTGTATTTATACTGCTTTCTGTCCGTGAGCTTCTTTGACCTATAAATTGATGTTTTTCAGCAAATTTGAGAAGTTTTCAGCCATTATTTTTTCAATTTGTTTTGTTTTTGTTGTTGTTCTATCCTATTCTCTCTTATCTTACCTCCTGGGTCTCAAATTACATGTATGTTAGACTTATTGCTATCGTCTCACAGACAGCTGTGGCTTTGTTCAAGTTTCTTCTATCTCACTTCTCTTTGTTCTTTAGATTTAATAACTTCTATTAATCTTTCTTCAATTTCACTGACTCTTATACTATCTCAAACCTGTTTTGAAGCTCCTCCAATGAAAATTTTATTTCCATTATTGTACTTTTTGGGTCTCTAATTCCCATTTTGCACTTTTTTTTTTTTTACTAGTTTTATTTCTGTGCTGAGATTCTCCATCTGTTCCTCCATTGTGCACATATTTATCTTTAAGAACTTAAACATATTTATATGTTGTTTTAAAGTCTTTGCTCATTGCAACATCTGGCTCACATTAGGATTTTGTTTTCCATTGATTTTTCATGAGCTAGGGTCACATTTCCTTTTATTTTTACATACCTACTGATTTTTATTTGGATACTGGACATTATGAGTGATACATTGTAAAGACCCTAAATTCTGTTATGTTTATCTGTGGAGTGTTTTTTAAACAGATTTATTAAGGTATAATTGATATACAAAGAACTGTACATATTTATTGTGTGTAACTCCACATATGCAAACACCTGTGATACTGTCACCACAATCAGTTAATAGACATATCCATCAGCGTGATTTTTTTTTTTAATTCTAGCAGGCACTTAATTTGATAGTCAGACTCTCTTCTCTACATTGGCAGTTGCTGAACTCTCAACTCAGTAATTTCAGCTTCCACCATTTTTTTTGTTTCGTTTTGTTTTGGTTTGGTTTGGTTTGGTTTTTCTAGACCTCTCTGTTTCCCCTCCAATTAGTGATCAGCCAAATTACAGATTTAATTTGGGGCTTATCCTCTCTGTAATCCCTTCCCTTTCAAGATTTCCTCCCAAATGTCCCAACTCTGACAATACCAAACTGTAGTATCTCATACCTCAAGTGTGTAAAGTTGTGTCTTTCTGCTATACTTGACATTTTTTAGTCAACCACAAAATGGCAAGTTTCACCTCTTCAGCTCATCTTTCAAAAGTACTCTCTGCTCCAGTTTCTCCTGTTTTTAGTCACTCTTCAATGCCTTCAAAGAGTTGGTTATTTGTTTTTTAAATTTTGTTTAAGTTTGATAACTGTTACCAATGGGAGGGTTGGTCTAAGTAACCTATCGCATAGAAACCAACCCCCAAAGCTTTTATTGTCACTCTAAAGGGTAACAATTCAAGAATCACAAGGGTCAACAGCGTTTAACAAAAAGCGTATACCACATTTTTAACAAAACATGAACAACACAGGAGGAGTCTGAGGGACTTGGTTGTCTCTTTTTGATTAGTTTTCTTCAATCACAAACAGAAGAAATTTTACTGATTATTTTGTGTATTTTTCCCTAGACATTTTGCTAAATAATTACGACAAATCTGATGAGGACAAATTTTTGTTGAAAGAAAAGTTTATGGACAATGTATGAAATCCTGCCAAGCACCAGTTATTCCCTACCCTCTATTTCCCAGGTGCAGGGAGTTAAAAGAATCAAAGTTATATAAAATTCAAGTCTGCTATTGTAATCGACAGGCATGACCTATTTCACCACATTAAGCCCCCCAGTGTGTGGAAAAAGTGGCATAAAAAGAATTGGTGCCAGCTGTCCCCTCTTTGTACTGAGGACCTAAAAGGAAGAAATAAACTGCCGCATTAGAGATTAAGATCAACTATATAAGAAAATATTTCTCAATGTTGAAAGTGATTAAACTCTTCAATGGGTAACCAATGACAGTGTCTGAGGGAATGTTTATGTGAGTGTATGTGTGTGTGTGTGTGTGTGTGTGTGTGTGAACATGTGATTGACTGTCTCTTCTGTATCTAAAAATGATAGTATATGCTTTATCTTGTATGAGTTTTTAATCAGAGCTCTGTCATAAAAGGTTTGTTTTAAATATCTAAAAGATACCATTTAAAAATTGGCCTTATTTTCCAGGATGCATAAGACCACCCAGTATAATAATGTGGCAAGGTCAGACATCTCAGTTAATTGGGACTTTGGATTCCTTCAGAAAAAGGATAAGTTCAACTAAGTGCCAATATTATTTCAGATCCTTCTCATACTACCTCAAGCACTGTACTTACTAGTCACATAATTAGTATTTAATACATACTCAAATGCCAGAATATTTAAGCCAGTGCAGTGAAAAAGTAAACAGTGGTATCAAGAGAGCTTGTTTCAAGACCCAGCTCTGCCATAGAAAGGCAGGCCTATTGAAAGTTTATTCTCTGTGTTGTTCCTGATCTGAGTCTCACTGTGAATGGGTCTAAGGGTGTCCATGGCCATGGGTACCACAATGTCCAGTAGTTCCTAGGATTGAAGAACACTGAATGCTGCTCAGGCAGCTCTGTGAAAGTCACCCTTCTTCTGCTAGATACTCCCCATGGGCTTTCAGTCTTGTTACTAAATAACTAGGGGTAAATTACTTATGGAAATAGGGCTTGGGTCTCTGACTTTGACTACTTTCAAGACATGCTCTAAGAGCTTATTAAGACCTGTTTTTCCTCAATGCAAATTTGTTTGAGCCAATTAAAGGGGAAATAGCTAAATTAAAGATAGCTAACACCTGTATTTGTGCTCTGTGGCACTGTATTAGTCTGCTCGGGCTGCCATAGCATAATACCACAGATGGGATGGTTTAAACAACTGAAACTTATTTTCTCACAGTAGTAGAGGCTAGAAATCTAAGATCAAAGTGCCAGCAGAGTTGGTTTCTTCTGAGGTCACTCTTTCTGGTTTGAAGATGGCCGCTCACTTGCTGCCTCTTCACATGGTTGTCCCTCTGTGCAGGTGCGTGTACCTCTGGGATCTGTCTCCATGTTCAAATTTCCTCTTATAAGGATGTCAGATTAGATTATGACCCACCCTCAGGTACTTTAACTTAATCACATATTTGAAGGTCCTATTTCCAAATACAGACACATGGGTTAGGGCCCATCCCAATGACCTCATTTAACCTTAATTACCTCTTTTAAGTCTGTATCTTCAAATAGAGTCGCACCTGAAGTACTGAGGGCTAGGACTTCAACATATGAATGGGGGTGAAGGGGGGAGGACACACAGCAGGGCTTATAATAGGTGCCAAATCTATCACTAGCCATTTTGGCACATTCACAAACATAACAAAAGACCCATCAAAGACAGACACTTAAACAATTGAAACTATTGAGAAACTACACAATACAGTATACTTTTCGCTTATCTGTCCTCTGCTACATCTTTTGAATCTTCTCTGCTCTTTCTTGCCACAGGGGAAATTTCCAAGCCAAGTTTGCAATATTGAAATGAATAAAGTCATATATTACCCAAATAATGGAATGTCAATAGCTTTTAAAAGTAAAATTTTAAAAAATGATGTAGAAAAATGCAAACAAAACAATATTAAGTAAAATAAATACCAGACAAAACTATCTACATATTATAGTCCTACTAACAACCTTCTAAGGTTCATATGAGGATTAAATTAGTTATATGTAAAACACTTAGAAGATTTTATAGCATTAGGTAAGTATTCAATATATAACTTTTATTATTGCTTTTTATTATTACTTGTATTATCATGTAGAAGAAGAATTTAAGACTTTTACTGTTCATCTGTTTGTCTTCTTCTATACTACAGTACACGACCTTTAGCTGTCATTCATACTCCAGATTTCCTTGTATAGGCTCCTCTTTCATAAGCAACATCTCTATAGAGGCAAGAGTGTCACAGATGAGTATGATGTTTTAAGTCCAGCCTACTTAACAGACTTGAGAATTTCCTTAGAGGTTGCTTTGTGATTGAAATTGAGAGGAATACTTTTCTTTAGCAGACGCTATTGAGCAGTCTGTCAAAAACACACTAGATACAAAGGACTTGAATTACAGGGTTGTTTGGGGAAGGCTCCTGCAGCCTGTAATATCATTAGTCAGGAAGAAGTGGTTCTTATATTAGTCAGGCCCCCTAAGGATGTTGACAAGGATAATAATTCTTTCCCAATGCTCTGATATTGTTTCATATTAAAACAAGAGAGGAAAAAGGCTTTGGGAAAGAATACACATTTTTAATAGAAGCTATAATTCTGTGTGAAGGATTATCTGAATAGTTTGCTCAAGAAATGAAATTATAGAACTTATTCCACTGATATAGCCGTCGAGGAAACGAAGCCAAAGTCCTATCATTCTTTGCAGTAGAAGTTTGTAAGGACAGTTAGCCTCGTGGAACTTCTGTCCATAAGTCCACAGGCTTTTACTTTGCTCTGAAAAGAACAAACTGGTATTATTAACCTGTGCTTAATCTGACTACATAGCTTTATAAAAAGTAAACAGCATTATAGCCACTGAATCCTTCAGGTATTAACATATATAGTTTTTAAAAATGACAAGTCACAAACATAAAAAGAAATACAGCCTCGTGTATAACTTTCGCCACATTGGGTATGGATGGTTAATAATAAATCTTAGTTTAACTAATACAATTTACTTGCCATCATCTTGACTCTATGAGATACGTAAAATTCTGCCTCAATTTATTTGAACATATCAGAAATGTATAACTTTCCTGGGTAATTTTTGGTCCCTGCATTCTCCAGAAAATTACCAGAGGCTTGAGCGGGGTTGAGGTTTGTTCTAGTTGGAGCTCTCCAGGGGGCAGAACTATGTCTCCTTGTTTAACTCTAATTTTTTTGAGTACCTAGCTGTCACTGGATCTCATAGGGAAAAATATAAAATCCCCAATCAATTTAGAAATAGATTTAGACCCAGAAGATAGCCAATTAATGCATCTCAACTTTTCAGAAAGCCTCAGTACAAGCAAGTAGCCCCCAAGGCCCCAGGTAATGATTGCTATTTCCATATTCATCCAGGAGAAAAAAAGCTGGAAACAGCCTTGATTCCAAGAGTGTTTCAGGCCACTGATTTTTATCACTGAGGTAAGAGTCATTTGCAACTAATGTATAGAATCATAGCCTCTTAGAGCTACAAAGATCCATAGAGAAAATCCAATCTAGTGCTCTCATTTTACAGATGAACAGACTGAGGCCTATAGAGGGTTAGGGACTTGTCTGAGGTCACATACTTGTTAATAGCACAGCTGGGATATTGATCAAATGTACCATTTCTAAAAGGCTTAATGGTGCTTGAAAAGGGGTTACTTATCCTAAGTAACTTAGTCCTAAGTAACATAAATGCTTCCCCTTCAATGTTACTTGCACTATTGTTTGTAGAAAGTACAAAATTGTATTTCAGCCCAGCTCCCTCTTGAGATAAATGAAAATTAATACTAAAGCCAAAAGATTTTTGTTTAGAATTTGATGCTGCTTCAAGTAAAGCAGGGCTTAAAACAACTCTACTGATGAGTGTCTCATGCTCACTTCCAGGAGCAAGAAGGATAGGAATGGGGAGAAAGATGCCTGCCACGTTCATGGATAAAAGGGACTTCTGGGCCTTGAATGTTTTTCTCGCAGAAGCAGAGAGTCCCTTTCTCATTTTGAAGAGCATGACTGCAACCGGGCTTGTTGGACTCAGGGGTACCTTCTCCCTAATCTTCTGACTATGGCAGATCTGGGAGACTGTGGGTGGCACTCAGTGTCCAATCACTTCTTGTTTGTACCCCTGTTTAGGTTGCATCTGGATAGGAAAAAAATGGTAACTTGGTTGTTACCATTTAATAAATAACTATGGTATCTGGAGTCATAGCAATGAAATATCTGGGCATAATTAAATATATATATATACGTGTAGATTGTATAAACCAGCATCTTTTACACAGCCTGGTTATGAATTAGTTGAGCCAGTTTGATTACTGGAGTCATTTTAGTAATGAGACTAGCAATATATTCTACAGATTTAGAGGGTGTTGATGAAGTGGATATCTTATAGAAAAGCAATGTGTTGTAGAGTAATAGAGGTATCGGCTTCTCTGTCCCATCTTTAATTGAATTAGAAATTTCATTTGAGAAAGGAAGGTTAGAGTCTCAGTCTCACATTTGGTCTCAAGTAAGCATGGAAGCTGGAATGATAGGTAGGATTTCACCATCATTGTTGCCATTGTCCACTGTCCCCTGAGCACACACTGCCATAGGCCAAAGGGAGGGCAGCTTATCCATGGTGAGAGGTCAGCAGTTTGCAGAGGAGGTGAGAAATTATTACAGCTGCTACATTGCATTGCTTTCTCAGCTGTAAATGAGGCTTCTCATTAATGAATCATGCACACAATTAATGCCAGGGTCTCAGCATTAATTGGCACTAATGGGAACATCTTATGGTTGAAGGGAGAGCTATGGGAACCACTTTAAGTCTGATTGTATTTGTAAGGGAGCTTGGACAATTTACATTTTCCATGAAATTCTAGGGCAGCCTTACACAACACATTTTCATTCCAAACCACAGGTAGATCTGCAGAGAAGTGTATCGAATTCTTCATGAGAGACAATATCAACAAGTGTTTCAATGAGATTTTCCTTTCTCTGCCAGGCATGGCACCTACAGAGAGTGTCTGAATCTGCTTTTTACTGCACCATGCATGCTAAGGCCTAATGCAGTGTATGTAATTTGCTTTATTCCTTTGAGATCATTCAGCAGGGATTCAGTGCAAGTTAGCCCTGAGGAAATTTTGACCAATAAATTTTGTTTAAAAAATGTGTCCTCCCATGGTAATGTACTGTTATTCAACAAAATAGGCTGATGCAGAAGTTTAATCTGAGCTGCCTAGAATGTTTTACCCCTTAAGTGGAACTGCTTTGTATTATTTATTTTTTAGCCCCCCAAAAAGAGTCCCTTGTAATTAGTTTTGTGATGTTTGGCATTGAGGAATGGATATTTACAATGTTGGTATAGGTCAGACTTTTTCAGATCATGCAGCAAATGGGTAAATCCTGCTTCCCAGAACACCTCAAGCCCATACTACACCCTGGAGTGAATTGGAAAAAGGCATGCCTGCCTTAAGGTGGATGCACCCACACAAAGGCACACTGCAGCCCCCACTTGCTACTTCAGTTGGGTGCTCTGGTGCAGTGCACAACCTGTACAAGGTACAGGTACATAATAGCTTTGATATCATCCTTGTGAATGTTAGCACATCTCTAACCCAGCAACGAGTCTGTGGGAGGGACCCAGAACAAGCAAGCTGATCTTATAAAGAAAAATATAGGGCCCAGAGAAGAAGATGTGGAACAGGTCTATGGGGAAGCCACAATAATGACATAATTTTTAGTGGAGGAGAATGTAATAGAAAGCTTGAGCTCCACATCCCTGAAAGCTATTTTTTTCACATTTTCAATACAATTTTTATATGTATATATGTAAATAAACAATATAACAGCACCAAGGACCTCTGTAAAATTTCATCATACAGTTTTTGTGCAGGATGCTTCATCAATAAATGACACTTAATTTGTTTTAAAAACATTTGATTTCAGAAAACTCTTTAAACTGTCCATCAAAAACTGGGTGGGATTTTCCAAAGACACTCAGATATTCGAATCAATACAATCTGTCTTCTGAATATCAGCTTGAGTTACACAGGTTAAGCTGAGGACCCTTCGCATAGTGTTGAAGATATGATGCAATTTGCACTTGAATTGGCATTGCACTTCCTCAGACTTAGGCTGCCATCATCACAAGTATCTTCCATCCCTGAGATCAGGTACATCAAGATGGCTTATCATCTAAATCACATTGGTGAAAATACCTGCTAACCAAGCAGATTAATAAATTCAAATTCATCTTTGCTGTCCACTAAGAGCCTCACTTCAGAGCACCTTCTTGCAAGCTGCCAAATTAGTGATTGATCCTCAGGTAATAAAGGTTTTCCAAGACAAGCCAATAAAGCATAAAGTCATCATCCCACTTCTGTAATAATTCTCTTTCTCTAAGCCACTTACTCGTATATTCCAAGACACTAGTTACTGTTGACTGATTTATTCTGCTAACAATAAGAAGCAAGGGAGGAAAACCAATCTGGGTATAATCCATCCCAGGACTTTAATTTGTAGCTGATCCAACAGCCCCTTCTGCATATAACATTTCACCCAGACAAAAGTTTTTACAGCTTTCTTCATCTTCAGATTTTGGAAGAATGAAGGATATTTATCCTGGGAAAGGAGAAATAATTACATATTTTACATAGTTGAAAGGCATGATCCTGTTACTACCCAACTGCTGAGATTTCCAGTGACTTCAGTGTGTGTTCACGCTCTGTTGAACAGTTGAAAACGGTGCCACTTGTTGCTCTTGCCTCTGAAGTTTGGAGGAATATCCTTTAGGAGCAGGTTTTTATTCTGAAAGAGAAACATTCACACTTTGCTTCCTTTTCAAATTCTTTGGGTCGATGTGAGCTACCACATCTGGACATTGAGCTACTTCAATCTAGACTGGCCTCAGGGATTCCTGAGGCATCCTTGGGGATAGAGAGAGAGCTAAATTTTCTGTCAAGTTGCAGGGCTCCACTGGCAACAGCTGAGGCATCAAGTCTTCCACTGCAGACTCCACTGGCACCTATGCCATGGTTTTCAACTCAGCCAGTTCCACCCAGCACATGTGCCAAGTCTAGGTTGGTCACTGCACAGGCACACAAATAAGCACTTTTGGCAAAGAGATGAGCAAAAGATAGGCCTTAGGGGGCTAAATTATGTATGAGTAAGCCTGTTGATTGTATCAAAGTTAAGGTTCCAATGGTGTAATGAAGATTTTGAATTTAGTTCTTTGCAGAAGTAGTGATCAACATCCTCCAAAGGTATTTTTATTTTTAATCAATACAACCTTAGAGTAATTTGTTCTACAGTTCATCCATTGTCAGAAGTAAATATTTTCTTTAGGATCGAGAATTTATTGCTGGAAAATAATGTAGGAATCTTTTAATCCTACCCTTTCATTTCACAGATAAGAAATCATGTGTACAGCTCAGTGATACATAGCTAGTTAATAATGATGGAGACTGGCCTAGAATCTAGGTCTCAGGACAAGAAGTCTATTTCACATGCCATCTGTGCCATGCTAAATGCCCCAAATACACGCCCATGTCCCAGGTTCAAGAGGTGCTTTTAAGTCTGATATTCTGCTGTTGGGTGACTGCATCTGATATAGCCTACCCATACCCTTCCCACATTAATAGTTTTGACTTCTCTCCTCTCTGTCTTCATCTTTGCAAAATGAGGAACGATAATCTTCTGATCTATCCTTTTGAGGATAGTTGATACTCACAGATGACAATGGAAATGACATTCCCCTTGGTTTAGGGAGTTGTAGTAGCTGACCTCTAAGTTTCCTTTCATCTTAGGATCTAGTTTTACTAGCATGGCAACCTCTTTCTCTCTTGCTTATTTAGTTACCTTTCCTTCTCTACTCTTATGTCTTTCTTGAAGGGCAATACCAAGACCTGTTATGGTACAATAAACAAGGTTAAAATAATGTTTTCAGTCCACCACCCTGCTCTCACATCCCCATCCCTTCTCCCATTTTACACATTATACACACACATGCTTGCTTACGTATAATATTGTAGTGATATATTGGATGTAACAGTATATTAGAATTAGTCCACTGTGGCTCCTTAAATTAAGTCTAGTAGATCCAATTAGAATTTGATGCTGCTTTAGTAAAGCTGTGCTTAAAATTACTCTACTGATGAAGGTCTCATACTTACCTTTGGGAGCATCTTCTATTTGTGACTGGACCACTCATGAAATCCTGAGCAACTGGCAGGCCTACAGGCCTCTTCTGGGAAAAGCTGCCAAGGCAGGTCCTTATGCAAAGGTAGCCAAGCTTTTTGGAATGTGACTTTAAGAATCTGGTCACAACTGATTGAACCAAGGATTGTTCATCACGGGAATATATTTATTGACTTAACATTGGACTAACAGCCTATAAGATGACCAGTGAGGTTTCTCTATATTTTATAGTGAATAATAAGGTCTTCTGTCTAGAAGAGAGTTAATGCAAGATACACAAGGAGAAGTGGTAGATACCAGTATTAGAGGAAAAATAAAGAAAGCAGAAAAGTCACATAAATAACCTATTTGTCCCAAACATTTTGTCTCCAAGTCATGCTGGTCAAGTAGGAAATATTTGGGTTTTAGAGTTAGGTAGATTTGGATTCAAACACTTCATGTCTTCTCTGAGCCTCAACTTCCTTATTTTAAAAATGAGAACAGTAATACCTGCTTCAAAGGATCATTAAAAATATTAAATGATAAAGTGTTTTAAAAGACAGGACATAGTATATATCAAATAGGTAAATAACTAACAAATGGTAGCAAATAAGGGAATAGCTCATGAATTTCTTGAAAAGATTAAATGAGGTAACATGTGCTGTGCTACAGACACAACATAGGCATCTATTTATAATAAATGTTCCCTCTGTCCCATGTGATTCCAGGAAGTATAAAGACTTCCTTTAAATATCAAAGTAGACTTGAATTTCTGGTCTTCATTTGTTCATGTACTCAAGAAATGTTTAGAGAGAATCTGCCATATGCCAGACTAGAATAGAAAGATAAATCAGAAAGAGTTCCTGATAACTGGGAATGTGTAGTATGGGTTTCAGAGACAGGAAAATAGGTAAATGACATTTTAATGTGGTGAGTGCTATTACAGGGTGTTATGGTAGTATGCATGGTTATCCGAATCCTTGAAGATTAAAATCAATACATAAAGAAGCATAAATTCCTCTCCCAGAAACCAATCAGAAGGATATTCAATGCCTGGAAACGCAAACCAACTACTGCATGCAAGAGGTACGTAAAAGAAGGCCACAGTGTCTGTGAATGCCGAGAAGAGAGGAAACATGTCTGGCTAGCAAAATTCAAAGGAGATGCCCATCATCAAGAAAACAAAAGCTTTCCTCCAACACCATCTGGCATAAGAAAGGTCTGAGTTAATAGTAAG
The DNA here is from genome assembly GCF_002837175.3 of Physeter macrocephalus. Taxonomy (NCBI): domain Eukaryota; kingdom Metazoa; phylum Chordata; class Mammalia; order Artiodactyla; family Physeteridae; genus Physeter; species Physeter macrocephalus. Next base: position 92,599,988 of record NC_041224.1, read on the forward strand.
ATAGCATCTTGTGCATTTTAGCTTCCATTATGATGTTTCCTGTGTTTCCCCTCTTTTTAGATGAGACTGAAATGAGAATATTAGCTGTATTCATCTATCCATTCATCCAAATCCTCACTCCCTGTAAAGCATGCCATATGTGAAAGAAAAGCTTTAAAAATACATAATGCTTCTATTTTGATCTACTTCCAGAAATAAGCACTATAAATCATGCCTAGCCACCAAGTAATATTGAGCATCTGTTCATGGCATTTAAATGTCTAAAGGGGCTAAGGTTGTTTAGCCGAGAAAGGAGAAAACCAGAAGTAACATTTGTGACAGTCTATTATTCAAAGGGCAGTAAACAACTATTTATCATACCCTCTAAGGAATGAATAAGAGAAAAGAAGCTTGCAAGTATAAGAACTTCTTGAATATAAAGTTTAAAATGAAACAGTGAAATAGTTACTTCTACTTGTCTATAATTATATTTATACATGTATACCTATATACATATAGAATTATAGAACCAGGATGTCCCAAATTTTATATCAAAGGCAAAAATTGGGGGAGGACAACCAGAAAGCTGTTTGAGAACCATGTTACTTCATAAACATATATTTTTAAAAGTTATCTACAAACCTGTTTTCCTCAATCAGCAAGTATTCATTGAGTAAATAAAATGTTATCAGACCAAATATTTTGAAGGGCTACAAAAAGTCTAAATTGTAATCCCTACACTGAAGGAGTTTATAGTCTGGTTGGGAGACAAAGTGAGTAGATAAAGCAGTAGAAAATATAATGTTATTCATGATTATATCCTGTATTGGCTGTGTAATGTAGATGGCAATATTGCAGGTGTTCCGAAGATGACAGGCTTAGATTAGTTTGGAAGTCTTATATTAGCCTGGAGGCAGGGAAACTTGAATTGATATATTTTTTAGAAGTTTTAAATTTTTTATACAATTTTTAAAGGTTACACTCCATTTATAGTTATTACAAGATGTTAATTATATTCCTCATGTTGTACAATATGTCCTTGTAGCCTATTTTACAACCAATAGTTTATACCTCCCACTCCCTCACCCCTATATCACCCCTCCCCCCTCCCTACTGGTAACCACTAGTTTGTTCTCTGTATCAGTGGGTCTGCTTCTTTTTTGTTATATTTACTACTTTGTTTGTTTCTTTTTTTTTTTTAACATTATATTGTGGCAGTCTTGGCGCATCTTTGTTTTTATAAATTTATTTATTTTTGGCTGCATTGGGTCTTCGTTGGGGTGCGCGGGCTTCTCATTGCAGTGGCTTCTTTTGATGCAGGGCACAGGCTTTAGGCACGCAGGCTCCAGTAGATGTGGCTCATGGGCTCTAGAGCGCAGGCTCATTAGTTGTGGTGCACAGGCTTAGTTGCTCTGTGGCATGTGGGATCTTCCCAGACCAGAGATCGAACCTGTGTCCCCTGCATTGGCAGGCGGATTCTAAACCACTGCGCCACCAGGGAAGTCCCACTAATTTGTTTTGTTGTTGTTGTTGTTGTTTCTTTAGATTCCACATGTAAATGATATCATACAGTACTTGTCTTTCTCTGACTTATTTCACTTAGCATAATGCACTCCAAGTCCATTCATGTTGCTACAGATGGGAAAATTTCATTACTTTTTCTGGCTGTCTAGTATTCCATTGTGTGTGTGTGTGTGTATGTATACATATATATACCACCTCTTCTTTATTGATCTGTTGATGGACACTTAGGTTGCTTTCATATCTTGGCAATTGTGAATAATGCTGCTATTAACGTTGGGGTGTGTGTATCTTTTCAAATTAGTGTTGTTGTTCTTTTCAGATATATACCCAGGAGTGGAATTGCTGCGTCATATGGTAGTTATATTTGTAGTGTTTTGAGAAACCTTCTTACTGCTTCCACAGTGGCTGCACCAATTTATACTCCCACCAACAGTGTGTAAAGGCTCCCTTTTCTCCACATCCTCACCAGCATCTGTTATTTGTGTTCTTTTTGATGATATCCATTCTGACAGGTGTGAGGTGATATCTCATTGTGGTTTTGATTTGCATTTCTCTGATGATTAGGGATGTTGAGTATCTTTTCATGTGCCTGTTGGTCATCTGCATGTCCTCTTTAGAAAAATGTTTATTCAGTTCCTCTGCCCATTTTTAACCAGGTTGTTTGTTTTTTTGATATTGAGTTGTATGAGCTGTTTATATATGTTAGATATTAACCCCTTATCAGTCATAGCATTTGCAAATATTTTCTCCCATTCTGAGGGCTATCTTTTTGTCTTGTTTATGGTTTCCTTTGCTGTGCAAAAGCTTTTAAATTTAATTAGGTCCTATTTGCATATTTTTGCTTTTATTTCCTTTACTCAAGGAGATGGATCAAAAAACAAAATGCTACAATTTATGTCAGAGTGTTCTACCTATGTTTTCCTCTATGAGTTTATAGTGTCTGGTCTTACATTTAGGTCTTTAATCTATTTTGAGTTTATTTTTGTGTATTGTGTTAGAGAGTGTTCTAATTTCATTATTTTACATGTAGCTGTCCAGTTTTCCCAGCACCATTTATTGAAGAGACTGTCTTTTCTACATTGTGTATTCTTGCCTCTTTTGTCAAAGATTAACTGACCTTAAGTGCATGGGTTTATTTCTGGACTCTCTATCCTGTTCCATTGATCTATATGTCTATTTTTGTGCCTGTACCATACTCTTGATTACTGTGGCTTTGTATTATAGCCTGAAGCCAGGAAGCATGATTCCTCCAGCTCTGTTCTTTCTCAAGCTTGTTTTGGCTACTTGGGGTCTTTTGTGTTTCCATACAAATTAAAAATTTTTTGTTCTGGTTCTGTGAAAAATGCCATCGGTAGTTTGATAGGGATTGCATTGATTCTGTAGATTGCCTTGGGTAGTGTGGTCATTTTAGCAATACTGATTCTTCCAATCCAAGAACACAGTATATCCTTCCATCTGTTTGTATCATCTTCAGTTTCTTTCATCAGTATATTACAGTCTTCAGAGTACAGGTCTTTTGCCTCCTTAGGTAGGTTTATTCGTAGGTATTTTATTCTTTTTTTTTTTTTTTTTTTTGCTGTATGTGGGCCTCTCACTGCTGTGGCCTCTCCTGCCGTGGAGCACAGGCTCCGGACGCGCAGGATCAGTGGCCATGGCCCACGGGCCCAGCCGCCCCGCGGCATGTGGGATCCTCCCGGACTGGGGCACGAACCCGCGTCCCCTGCATTGGCAGGCAGACTCTCAACCACTGTGCCACCAGGGAAGCCCGGTATTTTATTCTTTTTGATGCAGTGGTAAATGGGATTATTTCCTTAATTTCTCTTTCTGATATTTCATTTTCAGTGTATGGAAATGCAACAGATTTCTGTATATTAATTTTGTATCCTGCAACTTTACCAAATTCCTCTATGAGCTCTAGTAGTTTTCTGGTGGCATCTTTAGGAGTTTCTATGTATGGTGTCCTGTCATCTGCAAACACTGACAGTTTTACTTCTCCCTTTCCAATTTGGATTTCTTTTGTTTCTTTTTCTTCTCTGATTGCTATGGCTAGGACTTCCAAAACTATGTTGGTAAAAGTGGTGAGAGTGGGCATCCTTGTCTTGTTCCTGGTCTCAGAGGAAATGTTTTCAGCTTTTCATCATTGAGAATGATGTTAGCTGTGGGTTTGTCATATGTGGCCTTTATTATGTTGAATTATGTTTTCTCTGTGCCCACAGATTGGCCAAGATGGTGGAGTAGAAAAACCCTGAGCTCACCTCCTCTCACGAGCACATCAAAATCACAGCTGTCTGCGGAACAGCCATTGATGAAAAAGACTAGAACCTATCAGAAAAGATCTTCTACAGCTAAAGACATAAAGAAGGAACAACAACAAGACAGGTAGGAGGGGCAGACTCATGATATAATTATGTCCCATTTCCCTGAGTGCGTGAACCACAAACTGGAGAATAATGTTGAAGAGGCTCTCCCACAGGAGTAAGAGTTCTGAGCCCCACATCAGGCTCTCAGGCTGGGGTCCTGCCTTGGGAAGATGACCTCCCAGAGCATTTGGCTTTGAAATCCAGCGTGCCTTTATTTTGGGAAACCCACAAGACTGGAGGAAATAGAGACTTCACTCTTAAAGGGCACACACAAAATCTCATGTGCACCAGGATGCAAGGCAAAAGGACTAATTTGATAGGACCCGGGGCAAGCCTACCTAGTAGTCTTAGAGGATCTCATGGAGAGGCAGGGTGTGGCTGCAGCTCACTCTGGCGACACTGGTGGCAGCTATATTTGGGAACATTCTACTGCATGAACACTGCTGGTGGCAGTTGCCATCTTGGGATCCACCCTCTAGCTCATTAGTGCCAAGACCTGGCCCCACCCAACAGCCTGTAGGTGCCAGTGCTGGACACCTCAGGTCAAACAACTAACTGAACAGTGACACAGCCTCACCCATCAGCAGCCAGGCTGCCTAAAGACTTTCTGAGCCCACAGCCACCTCTAGACACGGCCCTTCCCACCAGAAGACCAAGACCCAGTCCACCCACCAGTAGGCAGGCTCCAGCCCTGCTCTCCAGAAAGCCAGACCTAGCCTCTGAACCAGCCTCACCCACCAGGGGGCAGATACCAGATGCAAGAAAACCATGATCCTGTGGCCTGCAATTCCAGCCTGCCAGACCCTATCCAGGGACAAGCTGGGCCCTTGCTCCATCCACTAGCAGGCTAACACAAGTTTGGAAAAACCTAGATTCCATACCCAACTGAGCTGATTTCTGAAGAATCATATTTTATAGGTGTACAAGAAAAGGGAAAAGAAAAAACAAACAGAAAAGCATATTGTGAGAAAAGACAGTGAAGTAGAAATTAATAAGGTATTTTCATGGAGTGAATAAAAATATAAACCTAATCAGAGGAAAAGGAATGTGTTAGAAGGTAGTGGGGAGAAAGTTCCAGCGTGTAGAGTGGGACAACCCAACAAACTGTCTTCCATTCATGGCCAGGATAATGCCCACACACCCTATTTGTCATGTGCCTTCTAGTCATTTGTAGTCCAACTGAACATTCTGTTCTCAACCTCATTACTAACCTGTATTCTCCCAGAACAGCACACATATCCAATCAGATGGTCCACACAGGATGACACTAGCATCAAGATCAATGCAGTTTTCTGATAAGATTGTGCTTTATCTTACCTTGTATTCTCAAGGTAAGTGCAGATGAGCTCTTTGCAATAGTACATCCCTTCTCATCATTATTTACTTCTCTCTTCTTTCCATTTCTTTTTCTTGGTGCTCATTTGTTCATTATTAATTCAACAAGCATGTTACTGAGCTTCTACTCACCCTCAGGCTCTGGGCCAGACACTGGAAATACAGACATATGTAAGACTTTTTTTACACTTAAGAAACTTTTAGTCTAGAAAGAGGTACAGATAAGTCAAACAGGCGACTCCAGTAGAGTTTGATGCATGCTCTTGGTTGCAACACCTTACCCAGCTCTCTGAGGAAGTTCATCTAAGCTGAACACTAAACAGAGCAAGTAGGTAAAGGTGGGTGGAGAATGGGGTCTGCTTCAGTCAGAAAGAACAGTATGTGAAACTTGAAGTGAGAAAACACAGCAAGCACACTTGGAGGACCACAAGAAATATGACATGAGCTACAGCTTGACAGAGAACAGATTAGTGGCAGAACAACCCTGCAATAGGAGCCCCATTATCATAAGTCTTTGTTAATTTCATTTAATCATTGACTCATTGGGCACACACTTAATGAGTACTCATTGTGTGTCAGGAGTTGTGCTAGAGACTAGACACAGAATTCCACACAAGACACAGACCTCCCTCAAAGGAGCTTTCAATCTAGCTGAGATGTTATAGCACTAAACTGACAGTTTATGAAGGTTGTGACGGCTGTGGAGGAGCACATGACTCATTCCAAATTCATTCTGTAACATTCTTTCTGCCTCTGATCTCCTTTTCTTCTCTTCCAGACTCATTTTTTAAATTTTTATTTATTTTTTTGTGAGATTTGTTAAGTTCTCCTGCTGTACTCTTTATTTTGTTCTTACTCCTTTTGTTGTTTAAATAACCAAAATGGACATCTCCATTAATATTCAGAAATATAATATATCCTTCCAAATAAATCACATAGATGCATGTACTCAGGTTCATTTTATTGTTAAATTTGCTGAGAAATCTATAATGGATTTTAAGCCTAATTTTTATCTAAACCTTTTATATTTTTAAATAAACTAGAAAGCAAGAATTAGAAATAAATGTGAGAAAGATAGTGTAAGTATTGTTCTTCTTCTGTCTATACCAAGCCAAATTAAAATGTAGAAATTAAAAAAATATTGAATTAAGGAAATAAACTTAATAGTAGAAAAAATTACAAGAGCACAAAGAGTTTATCTCTATAATTTAATTCAGCATTTTTTCAAGGAGGCAGGAATTTGTCAATAAGCAAGCTGTCACTAACAGTAAGTTCCTGCGGAGGGTTGAAGAGCTGGCCGAAACAAATAAAACAGTAATAACACTACTGAGAAAAGGTAAATAGGATGCTGGAGCAAACAGTAGTAAAAAGGAATGAGATAGGGAAGAATAAATAATAGAAACACTGAGAAAGCAATGTTTTGGGATTGAACATAACAACAAGGAAATTAAATTCAGAGAGATAGGACCTGAAAAAAGAGAATAAGCTTAGTTTTCTCTGTCCTGCTTCTCTATCCAAGAGAAATAACTGTCGGCTACAGATCATAAAGCTTTATGGACTCATGACCTCTGACCTCTGACCCTGTGATTTATTTTCTGTGAGCAGAGGTGCAACCCCTCCTCCTTCCGAGAAAAATGAGGCAACATGGCTGGGTGGCTTCTGCCATCCATCAGGCAATGAAATGTGTCTGGGTCTCAATTTTCCATCAGCACTCTTGCTTCAGGCCAACTCAGGACTGGTTTACAGAGCAATACAAAGAATCAGCAGACACATTTTATTTAAAATAGATATACATTCAACTTATAAATCCTTTCTACTGAACCACAGAAGGCAAGCAGTTCCCAGTTTAATTAACACTTAAATTGCTGAGAGTTAGCAGAACCAGTTCATAATTGGCCAGAGCTGATCTGCCCCCTTTGCAAAAAAAGTTAACTCAATGTAAAGGAAGAAGAGTTCCTTCATTTGCATTGGCCTCTACTATTTGATAAGTAGAGGTGTCCATTTGTAAATGTGTACATTTGCACATACAGGCCATCAAAAAGGTATTTCCAGAAGAGCAGTAATAATTAGAGTACACATGCCCTCTTTGATGCCATTTGAAGCAGCAAGGAGACTGATTGGAGTCGGGGGGAGGGGCGGGGTAGGGGACCTGGGATAAAATGTTCTATTGTGAAGCTAAGACTGCTGGTAGCCAGAGTTGGCTCTGGCTTTTGGGGGCAAAGGAGACTGAGTCATCTTCCTTCATAGAGCTGATTTGTTGAAAGGGCACGAGAAATTCCCAGGGATTTCATGCTGCTTTGAAGCAACCTGCATTTCAAATGGATGGGAAAGGGGGTGGGAGAAATGGGTTTTGTTGCTAGGTCTCCCTAAGACTTGCCAAAATTTTGCCTCTTTCTTTGTAAACCCAGTAACTGCCCCAGCTGGGCTCCGCATTACTCTAAACAGGAAAGGGATGAATATGCCCTGTCCTTTTCAGCTTGCAAATGTGCTTTGGTGAGGGCAAACATGGCCATGTTTGTTCTCCCTGGGGAACAAGTCAGGCATGAAGTCCCTTTTGTTCACGCTAAGAACAACCTTCTCTTATTTCCAAGTCTCAGAGGGGCTGGTGACTTAATCTGGAAATATGAACATGAATACTACCTGGAAAGGGAAAGGGCTGCGCTCTCTGTAGTTGTCTAAGAGTTGGTGTCTGTCTGAAGCCCCAGGAGATGCAGAGATGTGGGTGATTCCTGGGAGAGTCCCCCTTTAGTTGGTGTACAGGTCCATAAAGGGAGTTTCCCTGATATGCAGGAGCGCATGGAGCTGATCCTACAGTGTCTCTAGTCTTAGTTTACAAAAGGGTTATGAGCTGAAGGAGTGAGACATCTTAGATACCATAGGAATATAAAAATATAGTGTATTAGTATATGTTTCCTAATGAATATATGCAAAGAAGAGAGCAGAGGGATGGGTGTTTCAGCAGTGAGTTCATGAGACCTTGCACCCTTGCACATTATGGTGCGTGTGTGTGGTGTGTGTATGTGTATATATATATATATATATATATATATATATATATATATATATATATCCATGTACAAGGTGCTTGGGTAGGTTGATAATAAAAATAAGCCATCATCCTTATCTTCACTGAATTTACAGGAAGAAAAAAAAAGTATTAGTCAGAGTCTTATTATGATTATAATAAAGGGCAGGTACAATATGGTACTGATGCGTACCATATGAGAGAAACAAAGAACTCTGGGGGTTTAAAAATGAGAGATACCATATTTCATCAAGTGAAATCAGGGAAAGCTTTATGCAGGAGGCAGCCTCCAACATGAAACTTGATGCACGAGGAGGCCTCCAACATATGGTGGGTAGAAAGGAGGGTATTCCACTAATGGGGAGAAAATGCTCAAGAGTGCCCAGGTAAGAAAGTACAGGACTTGCTGGTAGAATGGTGTGGTTTGACTGAAGCATCACATTCTTATAGTGAGCAAGAAATAGTAAGAAATAAAAATAAACAGCCAGATCAGTGTCATATTATGGAAGGCCTTAAAATGTTAGGCTATTTGTTTGTTTAACTAGATAAAGAATAGGGACTATTTGAAGATTTTGAACAAGGAAGTGATATAATTGGAACTATTAAGAAATTAATCTAATAGGATATATTAGAAGAAGATTGGAGATTGAAACCCACAAGACTGTCTATTTTAGTAATCTAGTCAAAATGTACCAAATCTTTTATATTAGAACTGTGGAAGCAGGAATGTAAAAGAGAGAGATTGGAGAGACTTTGAAAAAGTAGATTCTACAGGCTTGTCAACTCATTGATGTGGCTGGCAAGGGAGAGAGAAGAGCCAGAGATGATGCCAGGGTTTGGAGTCCAAGGGATTGGAATAACAGTGTTGCCATGGAGAGAAAGATAATCTGTAGTTTTGGAGGAAGTGGATTTCAGTTTGGGGTATATCGAAGCAAAGGTACTAACTAGAAACTGAGTTAGAAATGCTTAGCAGGCCGCTATATCATAGCAAACAGGCCAGGGCTAAGACAGAATTAGGAGTCATTGATTTAGCAAATTGTTGGGGAGAACCTACTCTGTGCCAGGCACTGTGTTAGGGTACTGAGGTTACTGAGATAAATAAGGCCAATGACTTCTGGTGTCACAAAGAGTTTATAGTCCAGTCAGGAATAAAGACAGGTAAATCCACAGTCCCCTGAGAAGTGATAACTTCTGTGAGGGAAAGGAGGGAAGCACAGGGTGTGATGAAACAGGAAAAGTTCCAAAACACCTCACCTAGACTTGGGGGTCAGGAAAGGATCTTAGAAGAATGTGACTTCTAACAGGCACAAGATTGGGGGCAGGGAATTAGGATGAACATTTCCATGAAGTATGAAAGCCCTGCTTAGAAACTGTTGCCAAAGAAGCAGGAGGAAAAGCAAAAGAGATCTGTGTATTTGAATAAAAGAGAGGAGGGTTCAAGATAGTGGCATAAGGAGACCCTGAACTCACCTCCTCCCAAGGACACAACAAACCTACAACTATATATAGAATAATTTTCTCTTCAAGGGACCCGAGAACTGGATGAACACAGTCTCTACAGCAAAGGGTAAAAGGACAGTGTTAGAGGGTAGGAGAAACAGATATACGATTACACCAAGGAAAAACACCACACCCTAGCTGCGGTCATCCACAGTCAGGAAGATTCACAAAGATACAGTTATTTTCCCTGAGGAGCAAGGGATTTGAGCTTCACATCAGACACCCAAACACTTAGATCTGCACAGGAGAAACCAAATCCCAGAACATCTATCTTTGAAAACCAAGGGGGAATATGTCCAGGAAAATTATAGAACTACAGGGAATGGAAAACCTGCTATTAAAGGACTTGTGCACAGACTCACTCAACCCAAAAAACAGTGCAAAAATACCAGATTGAAAAGTGCATGGATATGGTCCATGGGTCCATGGTCCTATGCGGTGAAGGGGACCTACTTACTAATCTTGAAGCATCTGCCCAAGAAGCAGGAAGCAGCTGGAATGCTCCCTGGAGTTTGAGACACTGGGGAGAGCCATTTGTGCAATTTCAGGCTACCTTGCTAATATCAGCTTTGGCAGGCACCATTTTGGAAATCTCCATCTAACCCGTTAGTGCAAGTGGGCAGCTTAGACCCCCACCCACCCAGACATCTCCACTAGACCTCACAGCCACCTGGGCAATAACCCCTTCCACCAGCAGCTGGCAGCCACTGCAGATGAGCCCTGCAGTCATTCCAGGGGCCAGTCCTGCCAACCAGCACCCACCAGCCTCCTCAAGCTCCTACCACCTTCTGGTGTTGATTTTCATTGTCATTTACCGACAAGCACCCGGTCATTAGAAATAATAACTGTTCACAAAATGTTTTAAATAGCCTAGTAGCAGAAGTAGCTTGGCATCCAGGACCATAAATAGACTCTGGGTTCTGAGATTTAGATAACCTCCCTGAAAGTAGACAGGACATAAAGTAGACATGCTTTATGCACGTCGTGACAGAGCAACCATAAAGATGCAAGGTTCCAAGTTAGGCTCACAGGCTCACAGGATACAGAACTTCCCTATGGATAGTATGGTGGTTGGTAAGGAGGTTAAATACATAGATATTTTTGCTGAAAAAAAAATGCATACAGTTGTCCTTCATTTAAATATAAATAAATATCTTATTAGTTCTAATGGTTTCTTTCTTCTCATTATTAGCTTCAGGGACAAGAAGCAAGTCATCTTAGTTTTCAGAAGCTCTCACGTTTTGAATTCTCAGTAAATACTAAGAAAGCAATCCAATATGTGAAAATAAAAAGCCAGAATAATTCTGCCTCCTTTCTTGAATGCTTAACCTTTAAGCACTCAGCAGGGAAGAAGAATATTTCCTAATACAGAAATAGAGAGTTGTTTGTTACAAAAAGGGAAAAAATCCAATTAAAAAGTGGGATTTGTGAGGCCCCTGCTTTGGCATGAACCACAAAGCAGAGTCGATACATCAGCTCTAATGCCAAAGACACGAATGCCTGATACTGGAGATTATAAACCAGTTTCCAGTTTATTGGCTTTCTCATCGTAGAAGGTGGTTGAATGTTCTGATATCAGTACTAAATATTACGGAATAAACTTAAGAAATAAAGCTTAAACTTCTTTTGCCTTAAATGCCTACATAAAATGACTAAAACTTGCCAAAGTGTTCAACTAAAACATGAAAAATTAAGTCATACTGGTTGTTTTATATCACGCAGAACAGAACTGATCATTTTACTCAACGATCTATTCTTTAAGCCTACAACATAATTATTGGGTCCAGTAAGACCATTTCCAGGGACATCTGTGTCACTCTTTAAGAACAATACAATGATGCAATGAATGCTTTTGGAGCAGGCACCTTCAGTGTTCTGCCCACATCCCCTCCACTCCCTCCACTGTTCTCATATACGCCTGCTACCAGAGCACTCATGCTCCCAACAGCCAGCGCCTGCCTCTCTGTTTGAGAGCTTCCTTGATGCTCCTGGATACTGCTTTGCCTGCAGGCATTGAGACCCATAGGGGGCCTACTAATAATACAGAATGTTTCCTGATTGTTTACTATATGCGGGACCTTACATGAAGCAGTTTATCTGAATTATTCTGTTAAATTCTCACAGTAACTCTGTATGATATAAATGAAGAAATTATTGACTCAATAATTTCCTTTCCATAACATTGCTATTCTAGTATTATTATACATGTGTACTATGATGTATGTACAAAGTTGTTCACTGTAATAATTTTTTTTAAAAAAACCACTGACAAACCTAAATTTTCATCAACAAGGGACCGGTAAAATAAACGTTGGCGCATCCCTAGAATAGAGTCCTACGCAACCAGGCAAAAGAATGAGGCAGCTGTATGTGCACTTAATGGGAATGTTGCCAAGATGTATTGTTAGGTAAAAAAACAAGATGCTGAACAGTCATACATACATAGATTATGAGTGTGTGCTGATTATTTCTATAAAGAGAATAAAAAATTGGAAGAATTCATGGGAAGATATACCTTTGGAGGGGGGGTTGGAGGTCTGGGGTAGGAGGTAGACTTATTTTTTTTTACACTCTTGTTTAACTGGGTGCTTATAATTTTTTCAATTTGAAAATAAATAAATACAAAATTAAGTGCAGAATTCAGACAGAGAAGGAGTGAGAGAAGCTGATAAGCTCTCTCAAAACTTGTTTAGAGATCAGATATTTCAAACACATATATTTATTAATCATATTTACACAGAAGTAAATAAGATTTACTTAGAAGTGGGGGTGTTATTATTTCCATTTTAAGGATAAGGAACTGAGACTGAGAATTAGCTAAATTGCTCAAGTGCACACAGCTAGTGAATAGCAGAGCCAGGATTTCAATCTAAGACAGTTTGATTTCTAAACCCTTATTTTTTACTCTATATCATTTTGCTTTCAAAATCCAAAATAGGCTAATGAAACTATTTAGTAACCTTACAAAAATGAGCTAAGTTTTAACAACAGAGAAATGCAACTGTAACTTTTTAATTTAATTATGATAAAATCTACTTGCTTCAAACAAAATTTAGTATAAATACAAATTCAGTCACAGGAAAACATTTCTCTTTAAGTACTAGTAAAATTATAATTATTTAATTTCTAATGAAAATATAACATAAATTGAGTAGAAAATATGGGAAATAAATGGAATGATAGCTATATATATATATATATATATATATATATATATATTTCTTTATCTTTTTTTTGCCTAAAGAAATAGGAAATTTATTTACTGGGTAAAAGAATAATTTCCCTGAAAACCTCAACTCTTATGTCTCACTTAGAAACTTTTTATAAAGGCAAGTCATAAAACTAAAGCAGCACAGAGAGACCCAACCAGTGATGTGCTGTAGACACTGATATAGTCTTACAAGAGCTAAATTTTTAGGAACTTTGATAATCAATTATTAAAGACAGCTGTTCATTTAAAATTAATTATATAAACTATAAAGAAATTAAAGGTAATATACATTCAAAACTCATTAATTCCTACTTAATTTAATATTTCCTATAAAAATATTGAGGTTACTCATCTATATGGTGGAAATATATATTATAGTGTGCCGCTATGACTCTCATCCCAACTCCATGTTTCATGACATCAAATTGGTAGTTTGAAATCAACCTTGGTGGGAGTATTTACACTATAGCTTAGCAAAGGCTAAAAATTGGGGCTTTTTCTCTTACATAAAATCTTACATAAAATCAAAACAATTATGAACACATCACTAAATTCCACTCCCATTATTGGCATAAATGTATAAAGTTTGCTATTTATAGCTTTTTAGGAGGAAAAAAAAACCCTCATGACTTTTGCAGTAAAAGATGACTATTAAAACATCTAGTGATGAGATTTGGCCAGTCATTCTCATGGTTGATCCTAGAAACTATTACCAACTATCATTTATCAAATGTACCCATCTAAGTTCCTTTAAAAGAGAAAAGAAATCAAAAAGAAAAAAGTAAAAGTCAAAATATTTCCTTCTTTCAGTAGGAATTGTGGTTCTAGATTCATAATCTCTTCTTTAGAAATTGTGTATGGGTCCATAGAATGGAGGGCCTATAAATGGATCTATTCTCTATGTTATTCATGTTTATAGATCTTAAAAAAAGAAAATGCTTTTCTACTCATAAAGGCAATTTCTTTTCATATTTTCTGAAACACAGTGATAGACAAAGACACCAATAATTGAAATGATTTTGAAACCCAGGAAACAATAATAATGGAAGCCAATTTAAATTGAATGATGAATCTTCAAAGACAGTGATCTATAAGATGCTGTAATGCCTGGCTATCATATCTGCAAGGTATGTGGGGATGATTTCTAATCGTCTATTTGTTAAAGATTTTGGATATTAAAATTTTTTAAATAATTTTTATTGAAGTATAGTTGATTTACAATGTTGTGTTAGTTTCAGGTGTACAGCAAAGTGAATCAGCTATTGATATATATATATCCACTCTTTTTTAGATTCTTTTCCCATATAGGTCGTTACAGAGTATTGAGTAGAGTTCCCTGTGCTATACAGTAGGTACTTATTAGTTATCTATTTTATATATAGTAGTATGTATATGTCAATCCCAATCTCCCAATTTATCCCTCCCCTCCCCGTTTCCCCTGGTAACTATAAATTTGTTTTCTAAAAACTTGCTAGAAAAATCAGTAAGTCATAAATACATAAAGTAAATGGTTTTATTGATAGACCTCAGGTTTCCACATGATTTTTAGAGAAAAAACTAAGTTTGACCGATGGAGGGACCTGGTTTCTCCTCCATAGAATCAGCTTGCAACTCCCTGCCCATAAGTCATTTGTTTTAAGAGGGCACTGTTACATATACTTATATATATTTTAAACAATATTGGCCTTTCGCACACACAAAAAGGAAGTTTCCAGTTAAAGTATTTGATTGCTCTCTGAGAACAATAATATGTACTGAGAGGCATAGTTAGAAGACACTGGATTAAGCTGTTAGTATCTAAGGATAACACCCTAGTCACTCAGTTACGTTTCTAGAAGTTGTTCCGCTGACTAGGGTTCACTGATCTTATTAAACAGAATTCTAACTTCTTTCCCTGTAAGATGACCTAAAGGGAGCAGAGCTGAAGCTTCTTAATTGGAAAAAGCACTTGTTCATGATTACCGGGCATGCCGGCTTAAGCGCAATTAAATTCGTACTATGTATGCAAACCCAGCCCCAACCAGCTAGGCAGCTTGGTAGTCACCTGCATTATGTGATAGCAAGGAACCCAAAAGAATTCCTTTAAACAATTGTTACATACTTCAGCCTATTGTTCTTAAAATTCCCACTGTTTAAATTACTGCATTGTTTGAACCATTGTCTCCAGAGGAAAGTCTTAAGAACAAAAGGAAAGTTTTAAATGCATATTTAAATAAAGAAAAAAATGAAGACTGGAGAGAAAATTAGTTAAGAATTCACCTTAAGAATCTGGAGGAAAAAGGACAAAAGATAAACACTAAGAAAACAGTAACAAGAAAATACAAATGGAAAAACAAAAATTAATGGAAAGAAAGTTGGAAAGATACCATCACTAAACTATAAAAGCAAATGAAAACTGGAAAAATATTTGGAACTCATGTCATGATGGGCTTATTTGCAATTGGCAAAGTGCAAATTGAAACAAAATGTTGAGTTACCATTTTATATCTTTCACGTTGACAAAATTTTAAAATCCTGATAATAACAGGTTTGGGTGAGGATGTGAGATAATATAAAAGTTCATACACCACTATGTAAATTGTACAAACACAATGGAAGCAATTTTTTGATCTAATAAAGTCAAAGATGCCCTTCTCAGCAACTCAACAATTCTTCCTCTAGTCAAGTTCCATAGCATATTTTTTGCATATGTGCACAAGGGGACATGTACAAGAATAATCCTTGCTTGATTGATTAAAAGAAAACAGATGTGGAAACAAGTGTCTATCAGTTTGAGAATGGACAAAGATAAAGTGTTATACTTTTACAGTAAATCTTATATAGCAATTAATGAATTCACTAGAGCTATCAATATAAATATGTAACAATGTAAGTAAATCTCAAAGACATAATTTTAAGCAAAGAAAGATAAGTATGGAATGACATTTACAATAGGATTGTTATTTCCATAAAGTATAAAAACATGCAGGTAAAGCATTATATGTTTAACATGATTAAAAAGTGAAAGATCATAAGCAGAAAGGATACAAGACTTCAGGACAGTGACTACTTGTGGGGAGACAAGGACAGAAATGAGTTTCTGAAAGAGCATACAGGACCTCCTACTAAAAATATAATATTATTTTTTTAAGTTAATATGGTTAAATGGTATATTTAACTAAATCTGATCATAGCTGCAGGATATTTGTTTTATTTTTTCTGTAGACATTTTGTAAGTTTTAAATAGGTCATAATAAGAAAAATTAACAGAATAATAAAATGCACTCTTTAGAGCATCTCCTAAAATCATTTTAATCAGCAATTACTCCTCACTACTTTGAAAAAAATCGGGATAATTTTAGTTGATTTTGTCATGAATTTCTACATATTGTTAAATTCCTATTTTTAAAACAAAATGTTTGATGTTATAACAGATCCTACTTTTGTCCTTAAAATGACTTTAAGCAAGTTGCCTTTTCCTCCAAAGAAATATATTTATCAATTTTATTTGTACAGATCAAGAGCACACTTGAAAACACATATACATAACAGTCTTACATCTATGTAAACAAAACAGACATACATACACACATATGTACATACACATGCTCATACACGTTTATTCACATATACACACATACTTCTAATTTCCCATAGTATGTGGTATTACTGTACTTGATTGTAATAAGATTGAATAACTGTCATGCTTTTATTTTTTAATTGATATATACATATTTGAGTTTCTTCATGTTTATGCTATAGAATCATGTTATAAGACATAAGTACCATAAGATATGTCTCTGGCATTACTGGAACATCTGCTTACAGTTAAAACACCATTGGCATCTTTCACAATTTTACATTTGTTCATGTAATTCATATTTAATCTGAAATCTCTTGGATTTGAATGAGTTTTGGGGGTCATCTGGGCTGCCACTTTTCTGATAAGTGTTTTGTCTTCTAATATTACAGTTCAATTTATTTCTTTTTAACCATTTCTATAATCTATACTTACTACTCATTTTTAGCATTAACATACAGTTCCTTTTTAGAGAGGAAGTAAATAAACTACCCACAATGATTAATGACCTTAGAAATTTGCATATGCTGCATTAAGAATTGGTTTTAATAACAATATTCATGATAACATTCCATTTATGGTTCATACAAAATATGGCAGTAGTTCAATTTCTGTATGTAAACACAGTTTGAAATTTAGCAGAAAATTAAAGTATTAGGAAATGAGCTTTACTCCTTTTGTACAATGGCCATCTAATAAAACCCATTTGTGGAACTAATATTGTTTTTAGTGATTAAGTTTTAGTGTTGCCTGAAGTGTTTCTCTTATGGCGAATGACTGAGAAAATAATAATAATGGGCTATGTCTTTGACAGAGTCTATAATCACTGAAATGGCAGCACATGATTAAATTTATGTTTAGATTGTAGAAATCATTGCTTCTTAAGAAGAGGACAAGTGTATTGATCTTCAAGAGTGAATAAGGCAAGATGAAAGGAATAATTAAATCTGGCGGTATTGGTGTTCCCATCAGTAGAACTTCAATTATACAAATTACATCTTTCCTCACCTTGCCCCTCCTTCCTCTTTTCCTTAGGTTTTAAATTCAAGTCCCCCCTGAGAAAACGTTGTGAAAAGGATTTTGTTTTCTTTTGCCTCGCCAAATCAGCCTCTTTTCAATAGAGAAACACTCTAGACTGTTCCCTAAATAGGGTAATCTTGTAATCCCTGTTTGGGATTACAAAATGTGCACAGTGCTTAAACCTATTTCAGTCTTTGAGCATACATCCTCTTTGGCCCTAAAAAGCCTGTGAGTAATCTAGGTGTTTGGGAAGGTAAACAATGAACTCATTTAGGCCAGGAAATACAATTTAAAGCCAAGGCAGTCACTGAGGTACTGTAGGGTAGGGGGAAACAACTTGGGCTATGATGCTTCAAGATGAAAAAAAATAAATCCTTATAGCTTCAAGCCAAACCTTGTTTGAGATGATAAACTCAGCATCTCTTTCCAGCAACTCTCATCTATTGGATTTCACCTAAAATGTCTGGGAGTGACTTAGAATATATAAGGAATTCTAAGACCTGAGTACTTTCTTTCCTAGGATTCCTTTTGATTGGGAAAAAAAAAATGACTAAATTTAAAGGGAATCAGGAGTTACAGAGCCAGAAGAGAGGTCAGCAGGCAGCAGCTTGACTTCTACATTTGAAATTAACCCCTTGATTGGAACCAAGATGGCAGAGTAGAGGGACGTGCTCTCACTCCCTCTTGTGAGAACATCAGAATCACAGCTAGCTGCTGGACAGTCATCGACAGGAAGACACTGGAACTCACCAAAAAAGATACCTCACATCCAAAGACAAGGAGAAGCCACAGTGAGACAGTAGAAGGGTGCAATCACAGCAAAATCAAATCCCATAACTGCTGGGTGGGTGACTCACAGACTGGCGAACACTTATACCACAGAAGTCCACCCACTGGAGTGAAGGTTCTGAGCCCAACGTCAGGCTTCCCAACCTGGGGGTCTGACAATGGGAGGAGGAATTCCTAGAGCAGCAGACTTTGAAGGCTAGTGGGATTTGATTGCCGGACTTCGACAGGACTGGGGGAAACAGAGACTCCATTCTTTGAGGGCACACACAAAGTAGTGTGCGCATCAGGACCCAGGGGAAGGAGCAGTGAACACAGGGGAGAGTGAACCAGACCTACCTGCTAGTGTTGGAGGGTCTCCTGCAGAGGCGGGGGGTGGCTGTGGCTCACCGTGGGAACAAGAACACTGACAGCAGAAGTTCTGGGAAGTACTCCTTGGCATGAGCCCTCCCAGAGTCTGCCATTAGCCCCACCAAAGAGCCCAGGTAGGCTCCAGTGTTGGCTTGCCTCAGGCCAAACAACCAACAGGGAGGGAACCCAGCACCATTCATCAGCAGTCAAGCAGATTAAAGTTTTACTGAGCTCTGCCCACCAGAGCAAC
>NC_041224.1:92619710-92622056 GCF_002837175.3 Physeter macrocephalus
AATTAGCGACAAAGAAAAACTATTGAAAGCAGCAAGGGAAAAACGACATAACATACAAGGGAACTCCCATAAGGTTAACAGCTGATTCCTCAGCAGAAACTCTGCAAACCAGAAGGGAGGGGCACGATATATTTAAAGTGATGAGAGGGAAGAACTTAAAACCAAGATTAATCTACCCAGCAATGATCTCATTCAAATTTGACAGAGAAGTCAAAAGCTTTACAAACAAGCAAAAGCTAAGAGAATTCGGCACCACCAAACCAGCTCTACAACAAATGCTAAAGGAACTTCTCTAAGTGGGAAACACAACAGAAGAAAAGGACCTACAAAAACAAACCCAAAACGATTAAGAAAATGGTCATAGGAACATACATATCGATAATTACCTTAAACGTGAATGGATTAAATGTTCCAACCAAAAGACACAGGCTTGCTGAATGGATACAAAACCAATACCTATACATATGCTGTCTACAAGAGACCCAATTCAGACCTAGGGACACATACAGCCTGAAAGTGAGGGGATGGAAAAAGATATTCCATGCAAATGGAAAACAAAAGAAAGCTGGAGTAGCAATACTCATATCAGATAAAATAGACTTTAAAATAAAGAATGTTACAAGAGACAAAGAAGGACACTACATAATGATCAAGGGATCAATCCAAGAAGAAGATATAACCATTATAAATATATATGCACTCAACATAGGAGCACCTCAATACATAAGGCAACTGCTTACAGCTCTGAAAGAGGAAATCGACAGTAACAAAATAATAGTGGGGGACTTTAAGACCTCACTTACACTAATGGACAGATCATCCAAAATGAAAATAAATAACGAAACAGAAGCTTTAAATGACACAATAGACCAGATAGATTTAATTGATATTTATAGGACATTCCATCCAAAAACAGCAGATTACACTTTATTCTCAAGTGCCCACGAAACATTCTCCAGGATAGATCACATATTGGGTCACAAATCAAGCATCAGTAAATTTAAGAAAATTGAAATCATATCAAGCATCTTTTCTGACCACAATGCTATGAGATTAGAAATGAATTACAGGGGAAAAAATGTAAAAAACACAAACACGTGGAGGCTAAACACTACGTTACTAAATAACCAAGAGAAAACTGAAGAAATCAAAGAGGAAATCAAAAAATGCCTAGACACAAATCAAAATGAAAACACGACAATCCAAAACCTATGGGATGCAGCAAAAGCAGTTCTAAGAGGGAAGTTTAGACCTATACAAGCCTACCTCAAGAAACAAGAAAAATCTCAAATAAATAATCTAACCTTACACCTAAAGGAACTACAGAAAGAAGAACAAACAAAACCCAAGAGGCTAAACAATACATTACTGAATAACCAAGAGATCACTGAAGAAATCAAAGAGGAAATAAAAAAATACCTAGAGACAAATGACAACGAAAATATGACGATCCAAAACCTATGGGATGCAGCAAAAGCTGTTCTAAGAGGGAAGTTTACAGCAATACAAGCCTACCTCAGTATAACCTTCCAAGACTGAACCAAGAAGAAATAGAAAATGTGAACAGACCAATCACAAGTAATGAAATTGAAACTGTGATTAAAAATCTTCCAACAAACAAAAGTCCAGGACCAGATGGCTTCACAGGTGAATTCTATCAAACATTTAGAGAAGAGCTAACACCCATCCTTCTCAAACTCTTCCAAAAATTTGCAGATGGAGAAACACTCCCAAATGCATTCTGTGAGGCCACCATCACCCTGATACCAAAACCAGATAAAGATACTACAAAAAAAGAAAATTACAGACCAATATCACTGATGAATGATATTATTATCATTATCTTGAATATATTCAAAAATCCTCAACAAAAAACTAGCAAACAGAATCCAACAACATATTAAAAGGATCATACACCATGATCAAGTGGGATTTATCCCAGGGATGCAAGGATTCTTCAATATATGCAAATCCATCTAAGTGATACACCATATTAACAAATTGAAGAATAAAAACTATATGATCATCTCAATAGATGCAGAAAAAGCTTTTGACAAAATTCAACACCCATTTATGATAAAAACTCTCCAGAAAGTGGGTATAAAGAGAACCTACCTCAACATAATAAAGGCCATATATGACAAACCCACAGCAAACATCATTCTCAATGGTGAAAAAGTGAAATCATTTCCTCTAAGGTCAGGAACAAGACAAGGATGTCCACTCTCTCCACTATAATTCAACATAGTTCTGGAAGTCCTAGCCACGGCAATCAGAGAAGAAGAAGAAATAAAAGGAATCCAAATCAGAAAAGAAGAAGTAAAACTGTCACTGTCTGTAGATGAC